>NC_064807.1:89041178-89072873 GCF_023721935.1 Panthera uncia
AAAAAAAAAAAAGAGCAAACTAAATCCAAAGTAAGTAAAAGGGGCGCCTGGGGGGCTCAGTCGGTTAAGCGTCCGACTTCGGCTCGGGTCATGATCTCGCGGTTCGTGGGTTCGAGCCCCACGTCGGACTCTGTGCTGACAGCTCGGAGCCCGGAGGCTGCTTTGGATTCTGTGTCTCCCTTTCTCTCTGCCTCACATTCTCTCTCTCTCTCTCTCTCTCTCTCTCTCTCTCTCTCTCAAAAATAGATAAACATTAAAAAAAATTAAATAAAAGGAATGAAATAAAGAGAAGTCAATGAAACAGAAACAGACCACAGAGATAATGAACAAAGACAAAAACTGAGACTCTGAGATTAACAAAATGATCGGAGCCCTGGCTACTATGATCAGGAAGAAAAAAGAGCACGAAAATTGCCAGTATCAGGAATAAGGAGAGGTTATCAGCACAGATCCTACAAATATCAGTAAGAAAATGCTATAGACAACTTTTTGCCAAGAAATACAACAATGCAGATGAAACGAACACATTTATTGGAAGAGAGACCTTACAATATTGACACAAGAAGGAATAGAAGATCTGATCAGCCCTATAGCTTATTACAGAGCTTGAACTTGGGACGCCTGGGTGGTTCAGCTGATTAAGCGTCCGACTTCGGCTCAGGTCATGATCTCACGGTTCTTGAGTTCAAGCCCTGCGTTGGGCTCTGTGCGGACAGCTCAGAGCCTGGAGCCTGAATCGGATTCTGTGTCTCCCTCTCTCTCTCTCTGCCCCTCCCCTGCTTGCGCTCTGTGTGTGTCTCTCTCTCAAAGATAAAATAAAACATTAAACAAATTTTTTTCATGTTTTTTCAAAGATTTTATAAGAATCTGTATTAAATTTTTAACAAATTAAATCCAGCAGTATATAAAAGGGATACCTCATGATCAACTGAGATGTATCTCAGGGACACAATGTTGGTTTAACATTGGAAAGACAACCAACAAAATTCACCCTATTAACAGACTAAAGGAGAAAGCTCCTGTAAATATACGATTATTTCAAAAGATTCAGAAAAGCGTTGATAAAATTCATCACCCAATCATGACAGAAACTCTCAGAAGATTGGGTTGGAAGTCAGAGAAGTTCCACAAACTGAAAAAGAGAATCTGTAGAAAATGAGTGACGTAGGGGGCACCCAACTGGCTCAGTCGGTGGTGCGTGTGGCTCTTGATCTCAGGGTCATGAGTTCAAGCCCCACACTGGGCATAGAGTTTACTGTAAAAAAAAAAAATACAGGGGCGCCTGGGTGACTCAGTCGGTAGAGTGTCCGACTTTGGCTCAGGTCATGATCTCGCGGTTCGGGAGTTCAAGCCCCACGTCTGTGTTGTCAGTGCAGAGCCTGCTTTGGATCCTCTGTCTCCCTCTCTGCCCCTTCCCCGCTCGCACACTCCCTCTCTCTCAAAAATAAGTAAAAACCGTCACAAAATTTAAAAAAATTAAATACAGAAGGAAAAGAGCAACTAATAACCAACATCACCCCCTTTCCTGAAGTCAGGAAAAAGCAGGGGTACGAGTGGCTTTTGTACGTGTTAAAAAGATGACCCTTGTCCCCAAATAGCAAGCCACGGGCTCTGCTGCCCCTGCACAACCCCCCCCACCCACGCAGGTCGCCCAGCACTTGGCTGCATTTTCTTCCCAAGCCCCCAAAATAAAATACCGTTACCTCTGTGTGCTGGACCTGCCTGACCGGAGGACCCTGAACTTCACCTACGGGGTGGCATTTGGTTAGATCCCGGCTGTGGCCAAACCCTGGGGCCCTGAGGCTCAGAAAGGCAACCCCTCGCCCTTAAAGTAAAAACCCTTGGGACTCCTTATGGGGTGGCCCCGTGAAGGCACAGGGGGCATGGGCTGGGGGTCAGGCAGACCCAGCTCAGATCCTGCCCAGCATCGGGACTTCAGTCTGGCCCCTGAAAATCTCATCTAGGGCGGGAAAGGAAGCTGTCTTCCCCAGGCCAGTTCCGAGGCACCACCGTCTGTGCTCTGGGGCACTGGCACCTCCTGCTCTGGCCCAGCACACACTCCCACTCCGCCCACACAACCTACTCCCCTTTTCCTCTCAGGCAGCAAACTCGGGACTCCTCAGTGGCTCCCTCTTTAGCAGGGCCTGGCGGGAGAGAGTACCAGGCTGTGGTCGGCTTGGGGACCGCCGGGGGCTGTCGAGGTGGCACCCTTCGGCGTATCCTGTCCTCTGGGGCTGCCCTGCGAGGAGTGGGCGTGCTTGGGGGCCCTGGTGGTGCCCCGCTGGGGCCTGGGGGTAGTTCTTGGCTCGTACTGTGCTGGGCTCTTTCCGGCCCATACGTGGCCTTCCTGTGACCACCAGCTTCAAAGCACACGTGCCTTCCCCCAGGCTGAGAAGTCAGAGGGCTGAACTGCTCTTTGTAGAAAGTGGATCCGTATCGGCACAAGCCACAGGTAGGGGACGTAGGTGTGTGACGGTAGGCCAAGCGACACCTGCAGACACATGCTCGTCTGGGATGTGGCTGAGACCAGACCACCCAGACCCTTTGCTCCAGTCGGCTGTCGCTGGCCAACACCAGATATAAGAGGCTCACGATCTTTCACAACGTAGAGGTCAGGAATCCCGGCAGGGGTCCCACTCAGCAGCCCTTCTGCTCCACATGGCATTGGCTGGGTTCACTTGGTGGCATCCAGCTGGCGGTCAGGCTGGTCTGGAGAGTCCAAGGTGGCTTTACTCACAAGTGTGGTTCTTTGGTAGCTTGACCAAAAGACTGGACTGAGCTGGGACTATCACCCAGATTGCCTACACGGGGCCTCTCCGGTGCGGTGTCTGGGGATAGTTCGATACCTTGCGTCACAACTTAGGCTGCTCAGAACGTTCTAAGAGGCCTGTGGGTCAGGGAGGCTCCGAGGCATCATCTGACCTAGACTTCGAGGTCACATGGCATCACTTCTGCCATGTCCTACGGGTCAAGCAAGCTGTGGAGCCAGCCCAAATTCAAGGGGAGAGGTATTAGACTCCGCCTCTCGGTAAGGGAGGGATCGCTTTGGAGGGGCTCTTTGGCAAGGCTGTTCTTTTGCTTGGCCGTACAGAGAACCCACGAGAAAGGTGGTTTATCCTGTCCGTCGACATCACCGTTGTCACCACCATCGCCCTGTGCTGTGCGTCTCTGAGACCAAGGCTGTTCGAATCCCTGTGGAACACGTGAAGAAACCCAGGCATGGAGTAGTTTGCCCCGTGTGACCCTGATGGAAGCATCGGGCCCCGGGTGCAAGTGTTTCTACCCCACGCCCTGCCCACCCGCCTTCCCTTTAAGCACCTGCTCCCGTGGTCTCCCCAGAACTCTCACCACGGGCGGCCCGCAAATCCTCACCACAAACTCGCCAGGGAGGCTTTATCACCCACCAAGTAGAGTCGAGGAGGTCGGGGCACAGAGAGGGACGGCCGGGGTGTGGCTGGAGGCCCGGTTTCCGGTCTCCAACATTCGTCGTTGTTCTGCCGCAGCTGTCCGAGATGGGGAGCCCGGCGGAAGCGGGGGATGCAGAGCAGGTGCTGGCGGTTCTGTCTACGCGAATCGAGTTAATTGGATAATTGCCACTTCACGGTGCTCGGTGTTGACACAACCTTGAACTTGGCTCTTCACGGGAGCTGACCTCTGAGCCTCCCGGAGGCTCCCCGGGATGGCAGGTAGGGCCTCCTGCTCTCCCAGGACAGGGGCGGTGGGGCTCCCAATGGAGGAGAAGGGCTGAATGACCATCCCAGGCCGCCAAGCCACCGTGGACGAGGTGACAAGACGAGCCTCGCATCTGCCCGCTGCCTCCAGCCCTGACAACTAAATCACCCCAAAGAGACGTGTGTGATTTCATTTCTATTCTGTCTGCAGGAGGGGGAAAATCGATGTTTGCTAAATGAAAAGGAAAAAGATCGGCAGGAGGAAAATGTATTTTCAACTTTTAATAGGGCATTATCGACGATGGCGAGTCAAAAGGAAAGCAGCAGGCCCGTCTGGCCGTGGGGCTCGGCTGGGGTGGGGTGCCAGGATCAGTAGGGAACAGTTAGCCCCGTCTGCCACGCCCGGGGTGGCCCCCAGCCTCTGGATGAGCTCCAGCTGGATGCCCCACATGGGCGGCGGTGGGGGCAGTGGGAGAGCAGGGAAGGCGCCCCTCCGCTCCCGGGAAGGAAATCAGAGCCAGGCTGGGGCCTTCCTGCACAGTCCACACCCTGCTTGGGCCACAAAGCGCGCCGAGGAGGGCAAGAAGGATCGGGCGTGAGGTGCCCCTGGCGGGAGGCACGCCGTCCCCTCGGTCTCCTGTGGCTTCAGATGCCTACGCGGGGGGCCTGTTTGGGCGACGTGGATTGGCAAGGGTCCGGTGTAACTCGTTCCTTGACTCTGGTGTCTCTTTAGAAAAAGGCGTTGAACTTGCATGTGGTGGGCACAGGGGGACACGACGGCCGGGACCAGGGCAGAGACACCCCGTCTGCGGGGTTTCCGGGTTGGTAATTACAGCGGTGACCGGTGAGCAGGAGGCTGGCGCAGGGGAGCTGTGGTCCGGGGTGCGGGCGCCAAGACTGGAGGGACTTCCCGAGGGAGGGACACCTCTGTGGAAGCTTGTTTTCCGCTGAGGAAGTGCACGAACGGAGCCCCGGAGACCAGGAGGGCCAGCGAGGCTGAGGAACGGGCAGGGCTCCTCGGGGTCCCGCTGCAGGGAGAGGGGCAGGGGGTGAGCCGTGGGCCTCAGGGGTCGTGCCCAGACCCGCCGCCACCCTCTCTCCGCCAGGAGTCCTCCTCAGGGGCTCGGACACACATCCACGTCGGGGCAGGTCCAGGCTTCGTGGGGCACGAGGCATACACACTTTGCAGGCCTCTTGAAGAAGATCAATCCAAAATCCCGACTGCAGAGTTAGGTCCAGGGCCCGACAAGCAGCCCCTGCGGGTGACCGGTGTTCTGGCTGAGTCTCAGGGGACAGAAGGTCAGCGTAGAGCATTCCCCCCGAGCTGACACAGTGAGGCAGGCCAGAGCCGGCGAGGACGCGAGGGAAAGGCATCTGCAAACTGTAGAGTGCAGGGCACGTGTGTGTATTTGGTCAGACGTCCCTGTGATGACATTATGCCATCTGCCCGAGATGTGCCCTCTCTCCGCATGTGGTCCCAGGGGGCACGAGTTTGGAAGTTGTTTCCTTTTTAGACAACAAAAAGTGGGGGCGGCCTGGGGGGCTCAGCCAGTTAAGCGTCTGACTCTTGATTTCAGCTCAGGTCACGATCTCGCGGTCGTGGGCTCGAGCCCCGTGTCGGGTTCTGCACTGACAGCGTGGAGCCCGCTTGGGATTCTCTCTCTCTCCCTCTCTCTGCCGCTCGCTCTGCTCAAGCGTTCTCGCGCTCTCTCTCCCTGTCTCTCAGAATAAATACACTTTAAAAAAATAAAAAATAAATAAACCACAACAAAAAAGAGTCATTCATTGAAAAAGTCTAGAAAGCATACAAAAGTAAAGGATAAGAGGCAAAATAAAAATACCAACAATCTCATCGCAAGTACTTTGGCTTTTCCACTAGTCTTTTTTTCTGCGAATGTATTTATTATATTATATTGTATTATATTATATTGTATTATTACATTACATTATATATTTTATATATTATCTTTATTGTTTAATCTAGAGCTCATGCTATATTTACCATTTTTACATTATTTTTCCTTTTTTTTCCCTTAAGTTTATTTATTTTGAGAGAGAGAGAGAGAGAGAGAGAGAGAGAGAGCTATCAGCACAGAGCCCAACGCGGGGCTCGAACCCAAGAACCGCGAGATCATGACCTGAGCCGGAATCAAGAGTCGGGTGCTTAACCGGCTGAGCCCCCCGGGTGTCCTGCACCCTATTTTTTCTAGAAAAATTACATCCTGCGTATTTCCCTGTCTCATTAAATACCCCAACTACTATTTATAACGGTTCCAGTGGGGTCCAGCAGACAGATGTAATCAACTACTCCCAGAACTAAGGACCTCCGAATGTGCGTCTTGGGTTATTGCACAAGGTGCAATTCCTTGGGTGGAACCCTGGGTCAGAGGTTGCTCATGGCCACCTGCCGCCACATGGCCGTTGGTCCAGCCCGTCCAGCCCGGTGCGGCCAGGAAGGGACCGGCCACCCGCTTGCACCGCACTCTGACAATTTTGTGTGTGTGTGTGTGTGTGTGTGTCATCTTGGGGTTTCGATTTGCATTTCTCATACGACCAGGGCACGTGAGTACTGGTTCACGTTCGCGTCCACAGCCCCGATCAGAACCCAGGGAGACGGAATTTACAAGACCTGGAGCCGTCTGTCACTGTCTTTTGCCCACACCTCCCCCCGGATGCGCATCTGCTGGGGTCCCCTGCGCTGGCAGTCCCAAGCAGGGTCATTTGAGGAGCGCTCACAGGGGTGAGTATTTGTAGGGCCCTACTAGGCTTGAAGGGGCAAGGGGGAGGGTGCTGTGACCCAAACCCAGAGACGCAGAGGGCTGGGGGAGGGGCCGGCGTTTTCCTACGGATTTGTGGACGCTCTTTATCACCTGAAATCCCAGCACGGGGCACGACCTCCTGTCACCCTCCCCGGGGGGGGGGGGGGGGAGCACGAGCCGTCCTGCACCCCGCTGGACATGAGCTGGGACGTTCTTGCCATAGATGCTCGGGGATGCCGGCCTCCCTGCCTGCTAAAGAGACTGTCGGGCAGCTTTAAAAATGTCGCCTCAGGCAGAGAGATGGTCCCAAGGCTCAGTGTAGCATGAGTCATGGCAGGGCATTATCGTCGATTTACTTGTGGGGACGCGAAACAGCAATCAATCGGGGAGGGCCGGGGAGGCTGCGCTCGCGGACTCCAGAAAGATTTGGGTTTCCAAGGCGATTTCGTGAGTTCCCGCTGGTGGTGGGCAACCTCCCAGATGGTGCCCCTGCCTCCCGGTGCCTCCCCTTTGGTGGGGCCTCCCCGAGTGACCAACAGGGCCCAGTGGGGATGGCGCCATGTGACTCTGGGCTGGGTAGCGGGACGTTTGGCTGCCGCCCCTCCCTCTCTCTCCGCCACTGGCTCTGGGGGAAGCGGGCCGCGGCGGGGCGGGGACACGCGAGGTCCAGCGGGGAGGAAGTGAGGCCTCCCGCCAACGGCCAGCACCAACCTGCCAAGGATGCTCGCCCCTTGGGAGCAGACTCTGAGCCCCCGATGAAGTCACGTCCGCCCAGCCGACACCTCGAGAGCCGGCGTTCCTGGCTAAGTGACCCGCAAATTCCGGACCCCCAGAAACCGTGGGAGAGAAGCAATGGTCATTGTCGTCTCGGGCATTTGGGGAGCTAATCTTGTGACGATGGATGACCGGCACAGCGCGTGACCGCAGACCTAGGGACGGTTGGAAACCCAGGCTTGGCGTCCAAACCGTGGGTCTCTGGGTGCACCCATTAGATAGAAGCACCCATCAACCCAGGGAAAAGAGCTGGGGACTGAGGGTCGGCCATGGGGTCACCGTCCTTCTCTGAGCCGCACTCCCCCGTCTGTAAAATGCAGGAGCTGGGCTAAGAAGGGCAGCCACGGGTCACCGTGGACAGACCCCATCCCACCAGCCCCCTCCAACACCCGTCTGCCTCCCTTGACGCGAGCCAGGGTTACACCCGCACCCAGTCCCAAAAGCACCAGGCACAGGACCCGCTCTGCTGTCTCTTTGGCCACATAGGAGGGTGTGGCCCCTGGCTGACCGCCGCCACCCTGCGTGGCTGTTTGCGTGTGTGTATTTTTTAGCTCGTGGCGTAATCCACGAGCCAAGAACGTCACCCTTTTAACGCGTACCTACAGTTCAGCGGCTTTTAGCGTATGGACAGTCATGCAACGACCGCCACGGATCTCAGACCATCTCCGTCACCCAAAAATGAGGCCCCGTCCCACGTGTAGTCCCTCCCCCTCCCCAGCCCCTAGCAGCCACCCTTCTGCTTTTCGTGTCTGTGCCTTTGCCCGCTCTGGACACTTCACGGACGTCGAGTTACGCTGTAGGTGGCCTCTCGTGTCTGGCCTCTTTCGCTGAGATGACGTTTCTGAAGTCAATCCACACGGCGGCGGGTCAGGGCTTCGCCCTCCTTGCGGCTGAGCGATAGTCCACTGTGTGGACGCGGGCACCTCTGTTTGCATTCACCTGCTGGAGGACGGCGGCTGTTACCGTCTCTGGCGGCCGTGAAGGGAGCTGCCCCCGGAAGGAGGAACCAGCCAGAGAAGCCAGCCAACAGTCCTCTCGTTAGGGGAAATGTCAAGCCCCACATGTACATTTTAAGGCTGATTTGTGAATCGACCCCCGGGAGGGAGACTACGCCCTTTCAATTTCCAAAAGCACTTCCTGTCCCCGAGCAAAGGCCAGGCCGGCCTGGAGGCGGGAGTGCCGGGTTCCAAACCCCCCCTTCCTGATGCTCAAAGGAGGGCGCAGCTTTCCGATGGGCCGGCTGCGGCTCGGTGTCCCCATGGGGGACGGGGGCGGCTCCAAGGGGCCGGGGGGTCAGGGAGGGGCCCTTGCCGGGACAGAGCTCCTCCTGACCTGGCCGCTGTGCCCCAGTCTCTTCATCCGCAAAATGGGAAGATGATACCCACATCCCGGGGCCGTCGGAGAGGCCAGTGAGCCCACGCTGGGGGGACGCACGACGCGTGGCCGGCGGCTTCGGCGTGCGGGTAGTGAACCGGCAGGCCGCGGTGAGAAGGGACGGGTGATGAACGGGTCACACGTGAATGAGCCCTGGGGTCAGCGAGTGACGGAGCACAGGTTCACCTACGAGTGCTGGCGGCCACCTCTTGTCCTCGCGGCCAGAGTGGGTGCTGGCCTGGGGGTCGCCTCTGCCCCTCCCACACCGGGGCTGGGCCTCGGTGACCCCAGGAGATGGCGGGGGGAGGGGGGGGAGGGGGCGGGGAGGGAGCAGACGCAGACTAGAATTCGGGTCGAGGCTGTCGGCCGGCACCCACAAGCCCAGGTCAGGGCACGGGCGAGCCGCCTTTGGCCCTCTGTGTGACACCTCCTCCTGGAGGCCTTCGGGAGTGCCAGAGCTGGGGGGGGGGGCCTGCCCCTCTCCCGGGGCGGGGTTCATCCATCTTGGTCTGACCCTATTAAAACGCATTATAAAGGGAAGAAAAGACTGGGCCAGAAGGTGCCGGTCAGGCTTTGGGTTGCTCCTCTTCCAGAAGGACCTCAGCGGCCAAGATGAAAGGGGCCTGGGGCTTTGTTCTCATGGGCTGGGGGAGGCCGAGCTCAATGGGCTGACCCTGGGGGAAAGAGTCACCCTCAAACCCCCAGCTGCCTGGGCACCCCGTCCCCCCGCTCAGGCGGCCCCGTCAGACCCACTGCGGGAAAATCATCCGGCCGCTCCTGCAGAGATGGGGCTCCGGAACCCTCCTGCCCCCAGAGCTGGTGCCCAGCTGTCTCGTGACAGCCGCCCCCGGGCAGGACCTCCCCCAGAGTGGCACCGTGGGAGCTGACCCACGAGTAGCAGTGTCCTGG
The DNA here is from genome assembly GCF_023721935.1 of Panthera uncia. NCBI lineage: Eukaryota > Metazoa > Chordata > Mammalia > Carnivora > Felidae > Panthera > Panthera uncia. Next base: position 89,050,666 of record NC_064807.1, read on the forward strand.
TGCCGGGGCGGGGGCGCAGCCGCGCGGAAGCAGCCGGCCCCACACGTGCGGGCACTGCCACCACCAGGAGGTAAAGCCACACGGCCTGCTGACGGGCCAGACCCATAGTCTGGATGCCACTTCCCCCTGGGGGCCCCCACCTGTGGCCCAGGCCGGGGGCGAGGCCTTTTATGACGGCGATGGCTTTGACCCTCAAAATCGCACGTTCTGATTTGAATTCTGTCCCTCCTCCAAAAAGATACGTGAAAGTCCTCAGCACCCCCTCCGCGTGGCTCACAATGTGGCCAGATTCGGAAATGAGGTCATTCGGTGTGGACGTACCCAGTGCGGGTGCGGTCGTGCAGGGGAAGGGCGGGCCCCGGGCTGATCTGACGGTGGCCGCGTGAAGACAGAGACACGCGGGAGAGGGGCACGTCAGGCAGAGGCCCAGACGGGTGCAGCCCCAGCCAGGAGCATTGGCCGAAAGGGGCAGGACGCATCGTCCCCGGCAGGCAGAGAGCGCGGCCCCTGGATTTGGGAGTCCGGCCTCCAGACCTGGGACACACGATGCTTCTGTGGTTTTACGCCGCTGGGTCTGAGGACGCTCAGACAGCCCTGCCCACCCCCCCACCCCGTGCAGCTCCGTGCGGAGCCCAGGGGGGCCCAAGACCAGGCCCTGCGGGATGCAGCCGGTGGGGAGGCTGGGGCCCCTGGGGCAGCCACTTCTTCTGGAGGACACAGGACCCCTTCTTGTCACAATGCCCTGAGAAGGTGTTCACGCAGCAGGGCAGGGGCCGTGGCTCTTGGGTTTGGGAAAATGACACCCTCCCTCCCCCATCCCGCGGTGTGCTGTGAAGACTGTGCACAAACAGGGCTTTGCTGGGCCATGAACTCAGTCGGCACACCTGTATCTCAGAGTCAGAAAGCCCAGAGGCTGCCTCCTGTCCCTTCTTAGGTGCCCTGCAAACCCGCAGTCTCCAGGTCCAAAGCTGAGGGTCCTGGATACATTGTATCTGCAGAGGGGGGCCCTGCAGGCGGGCTAGTCAGGCCTGCGCCAGCTGAGCTCCTGTGGAAGCTTTTTAGGTGTTTATTGTAACTCAGGCCGGTCAGCAAGCTGCGCCTGGGTCCCCTACCCCGGGGACAGGGTCCCGCAGATCGGCGCCTGCACTCACTTCCCACGTGAGCGTCTCCGCGAGGCCGGGGCTCCCGTGTCTGTGAAATGCTGTCCCTGGGATGGACGGTCCACGGTGCAGGCCCTGCCCCGGCAGAGTTCACACTCTGGGAGGAGGGAGGTGGGGGTCACACCCAACGTGTTAGGGGCAGCCTGAATTCAGAGCAGGGGGCCCCCACTGGCCTGGGGAACCAGGGGAGGCTTCGGAGAGTAAGTGCCAGGCCTAAAGGATGAGCAGCGTTGGTCAGGTGTGCAGGGAAGGGTGTACCGGGCACGGACACAGGGGACGGAGGCTGGAGAAGACGCGGCTCATGAGAGAACAGGTCTCGCTAGAGGGGAGAGTGAGGGGGGTTGTAGGAGAGAGGGGCACGGCCAGGTCCCAGGGTGCCTGGCCAGTCACGTGGTACACAATATGGGTTTTTCTCTGAGGGCACTGGGGAGCCACAGAAGGCTTTAGAGGAGAGGAGGAGGGTCACTGTCTGCTATGAACTTCTAGAAGTCGCTCTAGATGCCAAGTGGAGATGGGGGAGGCAGCAGGCACGTAGGCAGAGAGCCCCTCAAGGACTCCGAGATGCAGTCGTGGGGGCCCCCGGGCCGAGTCGGTGGTATGGACATGGGGAAGAGCGGACAGGCCAGCGAGAACACTTTCGGGCTCTGGCTGTGTCTGACCGGCCTGTTATCTGGAAAGACTCTGCCCCAAATCGGGGACCAGCCACCCCCCGCGCCCACAGGCTGGTTCCTGGCCGACACCCTGTGGGGATTTGGGATTTCGGTCTACACAGTCTGCCCGGGGTGGGCCACGAGCTCGTGTTTTCTTAGGCGCTGGGACCGCGGGCCTACGGGATGTCCCCAGAACACTCCCAGCAGAGTGGGTGGAGCCCGCAAGGTTCAGCATGGTCCTCATCAGAAAGCGCTTTGTGTGTGCTGCGACTCAACACTGGGGAGAGAGGGCCCAGGAAGAGGCCTTTGTTTCACCGCGGAGGGAAACGCAGGCAGGAACGTTATGATTATGTGACGGCTAATTTTCTGTGTCCCCTTGACTGAGCCATGGGGTGCCCGGATATTTGGCCACGTGTTATTCTGACTGTTTCTATGAGGGCATTTCTGGAGGAGATGAACACTTGAATCCGTGGCTTGAGTAAAGCAGATGGCCCTCGCTAACAGCGGTGGGCCTCGTCTAATCAGCTGAAGGCATGAGCTGGAGGCGGCTGAGACTAACTCTCCCTGAGTAAGAGCGAATTCTCCAGCGACTGCCTTCATACTTTATCTGCACCCGCTGGCCCGCTTTGCAGATCAGATCTGGACTCGCGAGCCTCAAGCCTTTGTGTGCCGATTCCTTACAATAAATGGTTTCCTCCGTCTGTGCGTGGCCTCCTGGCCTGTGTCTCTGGAGAACCCTGGTTAGCAGCACAAGGCCCCCCACCCCACAGGCTGTCCGGGACGGAAGCCGTTCTGCAAAGCTGGGGGTCGGTCCAGGCCTTCTTCCCGCGGCCTTCGGACACCGGCCTCCAGGAGCAAGCGAAGCCGGTGCGGCGGCCCCGCGGGTGGGGCGGGACCCCGGAAGAGACGGTGGTCTTTGATCGCGGCGCGTCTGGGGTCGCCAGCTGAGCGCCGGGCGTCATCGCAGAGACCGGCCAGAGCGGGCTGCGCCGTAAACCGGCCCACGGGTGGGATGTGGCTTTGCTCGGGTTTGGAAAGAGGCCGTGTGCGGGAGACAGACCCGGTAAGAGGTGGCCTCAGGCGCCGTGTTGGAGAGGACCCTACGGGGGCCCTCGCTGGTGGTCTTCGGGGAGAGGCACTTGTCCCACGTCTGATGGCCAAGCTGGGGTCAGGAGCCGGCCAGGCCGCTTTTACTCCTCCTCGCCGTGGGCCCCGGTGGGCGGGGCGACCCCCGGCCCACCCTCCTCCCTGCCCACCTAGACTTTCATCACGGACGCCTCTCCCGGAAAGGAGTGACTCTGCCGCAGGGTGGCTCAGACGGCCGCGTGCGACCGTCTTGCCGGCCTTGTCTCGTCCGGCTCGCAGCCCGGCACCCGGCAAGCTCGGGGTCAGCGTGTGGGAAGCGGGGCTCAGTGACCCACGTCGCCTCTGCCTCCACCCCCCCCCCCCAAAACCGCGTTCTACCAGCTGACCCCTGGTGGCCTGGGGTCTCGTGAGCTGCCCCCACCGCCCACCTGGTCCGCCAGGACGGCCGCTCTGTTGGTTCCGCGCATCGAGAACCAATATGCGTAGCTGCGTATCTTCTGCGCAAGATTCCTTCGAAGATTCACACCCGCAGCTCAAACCACCAAATCGGGTACGCTGGGCCTCGGGGCACGGACACGTCTCCCGCCAGGTGACGGCACCGCCTGAGGAACGGGAGCCAGGCCTCCCGGCCAGGGCACCCGCCTCCGTGTCCTGGGGTCAGGGCCTCGGGGATCAGGTGTCTGTGAAAACAATCCCCAGAGAACCACCCAAAGCTCCGTTTCCAGCCGGGGCTAGGGTTCCAGAGGTCGCCCCGAGCCCGACACGCACACGACGTATCGAATAAACCCCTTTCCCTCTCAGCACCTCTGGGAGATTGGGGGGTGTTGGTCAGTCCTCTGGTCTGTCAGGACTCCGGTCCTGTTGGCTCAGGGCTGGGGACACAGCCCCAGGCTTCAGCGAGTTTCCCGTCTGTTCAAAGATGGCCTGAAGCTGCCCTTTCCGTCCGGAATGATGTCATTTGCACTTGTGACAGGGCTTCGAAGGAGAAGGGGCCAGAGGGCCTGTGCAGCTCTCCTGCCCCATCCCCTGAAAACTCCCCCTGGCCAGGGCACAGGCGTCGTGGGCAGCGTCTACGTGGCCCTCGGCCGTGTCACAGTCGCTGTCTGGCCATGCCCACTCTTCCCGCCATGCCCCTTCCGCTGCAGGCCCGCCCCCAGCCCCTGACTCAGCCTCCTGGACGGAGCTCACCTGACTCTCAGGAGGCACTGGCCGGACCCCGCACCTGAGATGCCCTCGGCCTCCACGCCGTGAGTGGCACCTGGTGGCAGGTCCCCAGCCTCCCCGAACCAGCCACGCGGCTGCACCTACGTGTCAGTTGCCGGAAAGCCCACGTTGCTGGTCTTTCCTGTTGGCTGCTAAGTGCCTCCCAAGGTGCTCTGGGGCACAGACCCCTCCGGCTCGGAGGCGTGGGCAACCCCCTCTGCCCCACACTTCCTGTTGCATTTGCCTCCCCCAGACACGGGGCTTTGGACGTGAAGCCCGTGGCCGCCCCTCAGGGTGTTTCCATGTGCGGTAGCAAAACATCTGCTCCCGCTTTAGATCCGGGGGTGCTGCACAGGACGAAGGCTGCCGTCCGGGCCGGCAGATTCCGGATAGAAGCGGGACGCAGAAACCCACCTGAGGCAAAAGTACACGAGTGGGAACAGTCGCTGGTGACGGGGCTGAGGCCAGGACTCCCCCCAGCGCCCCACGGCTCCGCGAGACTTGGGGTGCTGGGGGCTTCTGCTCCTACCTACGGCGGGGGGAAGCCCCAGGACCCAGCTCCGTCTCCGTCTCCCCTGCCCAGCACCACCACACCCCCTCCCCTGGGGACGCCCTTGTTCCCCGGGCTGCAGGAATCCCCATTCCTTCCGGAGTCAACTCCCCCCCCCCCCCCCGCCCGGTCCCTCCCTGCCTCCCACCCCGGTCTCCTGCACGGATCCTGACGGGCAGATGTGCAGTTTTTAACTTCTACCCGGTTGTGGATGAATCAAGAATCTCAACGCAACCACAAAATCCTCCCCCCAGCCTGATCTGATGGATTTGACCTCCGATGTCAGTGCAAACACACCCCCACTCACACACAAGCTGACGGAGCACCTGCTATGCGCAGAGGCACCTGGGGCTCGTGCAGGGCGGGTGCCCCAGCTGGGGACGAGCACAGCCTGGGAGCCCCGCAGCCTCCGGTCACCTCCCAGCCCTGCCCCTGTCTGGCCGTGTGACCTCCCTGGTCTGGCTCACAGCAGGTGCTTGATGAGAGAGTGTGGACACATGACAGAGGTGACAAGGCAGCCTGCCCTCCCCGAAGGGACCAGACCGTCTCGTGGGGGCGTGACGGAAGACAGCTCAGTCTGGAGCCTGGGGAACAATCTGGATCTCCCCGCCGGGTGCTCCGAGGAGACGGGGGCCAGCAGGAAGCCAGAGCCTTCCCCCCCACCCCCCGCCCCCCGGCAGCTCATACCAAGCTCTGTAGCACCTGTTCGCTGATGCCCCTCCCAGGCCCCAAGGCAGGAGTGGGGACACTGAGGCACAGAGAGGGGAAGCGAGTCGCCCAAAGCCCCCCTGGCCCGGATTTGAAGCTGGGCCTGTTCGATTCCCGAGCCTACTTGCTCGCTGCTGCCGCTGCCTCTTCTGGCAGGGACGGAGGCACGGTGCCTCCATGGGGAGAGTCAGCCCTGGGTGCCCATCTCACCCCCACCACGGAGCAGGGTTGCTGGCGGGGGGTGGGGGGTGCTCCCGGGCTCAGGCTCAGAGCCTCCGCCCAAGACTGAGCACTTTTACGTGTCAGGAACAAATGTAGCCGGTGAGCTGGCGGGTAGATAGGTCACTACCTTCTCTGGCGGAGCCTGGGTCCACTCCTCGGTCAAGGGCCGCGGTGGGTGCCGGGAACTGCCAGGGCTGCTGGCCCTCCTTGGGGAGGGACTGGGGACGTGGCTCCAGGCCCCTGGGTACCCGTGATTCGTTCGTGCCTCTGCCCCTGCCGCATGGATGCCCGGGGCAGAGAGGGAGGCCCCTGGTGGCTCCAGGCTGCCCCGAAGCCCCATCGGAGCCAGCATGCCGCCCCCCCACCCCGGCAGGTGGGGGCCCTACAGGACCCACATGAAGCTGGGGACCCTGAGCCCGGCCCCGGTGTCTCAAGTGCAAACACACAGTAAGTGTCTAGATCAGCACGTAGTGGAACACAGTCCACGCGGGGGAACGGACGTGCTCACAGCCGTCTCCACAGCCACTTAGAACAAACCCACACACTTGCACACCAACCCGCCCATGATGGCTAACTTCCAGGGTCAACGTGACTGGGCCACGCGGTGTCCCGATATCTGGGTGTGCGTGGGAGGCTTCTGGATGAGCTGAGCATTGGAATCCGCCGACGGAATCAAGGCGCTCGCTCTCCCCGGTGTGGGTGGGCCTCACCCAATCTGTCGAGGGCCCGGATAGAACAAAAAGGCCGGCTTGAGCTGGGACGTCGGTCTCCTCCTGCCCGCCCCCTGGGACTTACTTCACCGGCGCCCCTGGCTGTCAAGCCCGAGGACCCGGGCCAATGGAAGGCGGGAGGACTTCTTAACCTCTACAATCACATGAGCGGATGCCGTGTACTAAGCCTCTCCCTCCCTCTCTCTGCACACACACACAAACACACACACACGCTCTTGTGTGGCCATGGATGACGGTGCACTGGGGACTCTCTGAGTCTCCGTTAAGCCTCCCAGAGAGCGGGGGACACCAGCTCGGCCATTGGCACTGTCTCATGCGAGATGCCTGGGGCTCAGATTCGGCTGCTCGCCAACGGCAGATCCGGGACTTCCCGTCCCAGGGAGGGGCTCCTCTGAGTCTTGCCGCAAACTCCCAAGGGCCCGTGCTTCACCTGTAGACACTGTCACGCACGTGTGCATCACAGCACGGAGACGGGCCAAGAGGCATGTGGGCCCGGGCCCCTGGGTGCCCCAGATACGCCAGGGTATGCGGGTACACGTGCACCCCCCAGGCCCGTGTGCGCCCCAGGCACACTCACAGCTGCCGCAGACGTCCACGCGGAAGCCACGCGCACTCGTGCGGGAGCAGGACCTCATGCCCCGCCCCTCCCTCCCCGCACAGCGACACCCAACCCCTGCCGGAACCGGTGGAAGACAGAGGCCCACCCCACCCTCTCTCCGTCCCCAAAGCGATGACATCTTTCTCGGCGCCTGCCGTCAGCGGCCAGGCTGATGGATCGCGCCGTGCGATGACTCAGCAGCCGGCGGCCAGTCTATGAAACGGCGTTCATTCTGCCAGGGTCACCCCGGCGCGTCCATCAGAAGGCGAAGTCGTGCAGCCCCCCGGCGGCCTTTTGGGGAAGGTGAAACGTGGGCCCGACGCAGACCCCGGCTCCGGGAGCTTTGAGGGACAGTCCGAGACCTAGGCAGCGCCCCGGGGGGATGCACCCCCAAATCCCAGCTCCTCCAGTGGGGGGCAAGAGAGCCCCCAGAGCAGTCCCACCCCAAGAGCGGCCCCAGAGAGGGTCAGAAGGGCCCCCGGCGCGTGCCCTGGGCTCGGCGCGGGAACCATATTCTCCAACCCAAGTGCATGCCCCCGCCGGCATTATCGCATCTCCCGTGGGGCATAGGGAAGGCCCACGTCTGATGAACGAGCTGCCGTCATACCCACGACAACAGTAGCGACAGCATCCGCCTGTGATGACAGGGGAGCCCCGCCCCCAAGAGCAGACACCTGGGCCTGACTCCCTGGCTCGAGTCCTGCCCTCGCCGCTTAGCAGCTCCGTGGCCCCGGGTTGGTGATGTCACTGCTCTGTGCCTCAGTTTCCACGTTTGCACAGGGGGCCGATAACTGAACCCTTGCTGGGTCCGCCAGAGGAGCCACAGTTAACGTCGTCAAGTGTCGTGCCCTAGTTGGGGTGAGGGTCTCCCGGGGCTCGGCGTGCAGCCGAAAACAGGCTCCAATGCAGTTCGCGCCAGCCCTGGGGGCTCTGTGGTCTTTACCCCGTTCTCCAGGCGAGCGGAGGCCCAGGAAGGCCCGAGACCTGCCAGGGGACGTGCCATTCACCCAGGACGCCAGCGAGGGGGTCGCCAAAGCCCTGTGCTTAATACTCACAGTCCAGGATCTGAATTCGCCCTGAGGCTGGAAAAGTAGCCCCAGGGCTACAGCTAAAACCTCAGAATCGTGGGATTTCATTGGTTCCTGGGACAATATTTCTCAAATCAAAGCCACTCCAGAAAAATCCACAGGGTGCATTTGCCCTCAAAAAAGGTGATCATTTGTAGGATTTTGCTCTCTGAACAGGTCTGGGCCACCACCGGCCTGGGCTCCGGGAGGCCTGGCTGCCTGCCCCAGGCCACCAGAGCCGGCTCCCGGCGCTGCCCTGTCCTGCCGCACCCCGGGGCTCGGAGAAGCCATCTGAGTCCGCCCACCGCCCCACCCAGAAGGCCAACACTGACGGACGGCCTTGTTTCCTGCCCGCTGCCCCTGGAACGGGGCATCATCCACCTGACGTTGCCCCACAGCCAGGAGCCCAGAGATCATGGCCATGGGGCTGCCCACTTCGACGGGTCAGACCCCGGCATGGCCGCTCGGCCACGGAGTCTGGCCAAGGTCAGTCTGCGCTCTGGGTTTGCTCGGCCAGAGCCCCCTGGCCATCCCCAAGCGCCCTGACCCACCCTTTCTGTCAAGACCCCCGTGACTCCGAGATTCTCCTGCAGGAGAAGCCCCCTTTGTCTCCCCTGCCCCACGGAGGGGAAGGGGGCGGCTGTCGCTTCCTCTGGGTGGGGGAGGGCTCGGTTTTATTAACCCCCAGGGACTGAGTCCCCCGCCCCAGCCGGCCCCGAGCCCAGGTGCGTGAGTGTCACCAAGATAAAAGAGACGTAATTAAGTTCCAATCAGCAGAGTGATTTGTTATCATAATGTAATATTCCCCTCCAGCCCCTGGGCCCGCAGATCCGTCTCCGTCAGGCCTGCCCGGGTGGGGGCCTCCGTGCGCCCGGGCTCCAGGCCTTTCCTGCCACCCTGGGCCCAGCTGCTAGAGGACCAACCGCCCGCCTGCCCCCGCTCTGGGCCACACTCGTCCCTCCCCCACTCCAAGCTGCCCAAGGTGATAATGAAGTCATTTTTCTAAGGAATGTTCACCTGAAAGACAGCCCCGTCCGCACGCCGGCGGCTAATCGAGCTGGGAAGGCAGGCCCAGGGGAGCAGGGGGGCGGAGGGCGGCGGGAAAGGTGGGGGCGAGGAGGGCCGCTGGGTCGCCGTGCTGCCGCTCGGGGTGATTTATGGGGGGGCTCCCCCCAGAGCCAAGCCGCTGTCTCCGCCTCTGCCCCGGCCGGAAGCAGCCACTGTGTGAGAAGGGAGAAAACCCGGGGCCAGACGGGGCCCCCCAGCAGCCTGGCCCCCGGTGGGCAGGCTCCAGCCCGAGCGCTGGGGGTAAGGCGGTGCCCCATCTCACTTCTGGAAAGCACGCAGGCACCCCATCTTCGGCGCCCCCTCCAGCATGCACCTCTGGGCGGACCTGGACGGTCCCCTTACTCTCTTCTTGCTAAACACTCGCTGTTCCCACACCTTTGCTCAGTCCCAGCATGGATAGGAGCCCTGGGGCCGGGGGGGGGGGGGGCCCAGACAGGCCCTGGTTCGTGCCTGGGGGCCCCTGGCTCACGACGTGCCCCCCACGGGGCCATCGCGCCTCCCCGAGGCTCAGTTTCCCCTTCTGAGAAATGAGCACCAAGACCAGGGCGGGAGGTTGTCGTGAGGACAGAGAGCCCGGGCGTGGGGCCCAAGGGCTCGGGGCTTTAGTACAATCGAGAGTGGGAGCGGCTAGGAAGGAATAACCCACAGGGCAGCGGACTCCTGGAGGCCAGGGGTGGGGAGGGGGCCTCGGGACAGTCTGTTTACAACTTTCTGCTTTTCTGTGGCTTCCACGTTGCTAAAATGGGTCTGTTGACTCTCGGCGGGGGAAGCATGGGCTGTGTGTGGCCAGGATCCTGGCGGGCGGAGGCGGCCGTGGGCAGCCGCAGCGGGCTGGCGGGTGGGCCCCACCTGGGAGGCGGCCGGGCGGCGTCTCCGAGCGCAGAGCGAGTCCCGGCGCCTCAGCTCGCAGGCTGCAGCCCCCGTCGAGGGGAACGGGCTGTAGGGTGACACGTCGGCATTAATACCAGTACCCCCGTGCCAGCTGTGCACGCACCATCTCGAGCCTGGGCTCCGGCAGGGCTGTGCCCGTGCCTCTGGCACGCCATCATCATAAGGGGCCCGTTCTACCCCCGATTTTCTTGATGCCACGTGATTCCCCCAACACCCCAGGCAGGTGCATGGCTGTGCATGTCACGGGGATAGGAAATGAGGCCCAGAGAGGCTGAGTAACTGCCCACAGTCACACAGCTCCAAGGGGTAAAACCCAGATTCAGACCCGAGTGGACAGATCAGATCCGGTCACCCAGCCTCCCCAGGGTGTAGTAAGGGTTCCGTGACCCAAGCTGGAATCCTGTCCGGGCCCCGGCCCAGCACCCAGCACACCCTTCACTGTCAGAGCTGTTTGGGGACAGGTGACAGACACTGGGCCCCACGTAGGGCTGACAGAGGGCTCAGAGAGACCACACAGACCAAGAGGGGGCTGCAGCTCGGTCAGGCAGGACTGGAGCGGGTAGAGCAGGGGGAGGGAGGGTCTGGAGAGGACCCGCCTGGCCCCAGCAAGCAAGCAGACGAGTGGCCACCCCGAGGAACAGAATGTGAGAGTCCCCTCCCCTTGAAGAATGCTGTAAGGCTCTTTGCGGGCCCCCTCCCAGCCCTGCCCCAGGCTGGACCTGTTTCGGGAAGATATCTCCCGTGGCCTGGGGTGGGGGGTGGGGCTGGTGCTCAGCCAGCCACAGGGGCCTGACTGGCCAGGCTGTGCTCTCCGGGGGGTGGTACCAGAACCCTGCACCTGTTTGTGAAAAATGCAGGTGACCAGGCCCCACCCCAGACCCCACTGGCACACGCAGTTGGAGATGGGGCCCTGGAAGCTGGGATCGCTGAGGCCCCAGGGATTGGAGCGTCTCTGCCCGGTGCCCGCAAAGCCATGCCTAGGCTGTCCGCCCCCCCCCTCAGCATAATGCCAGTGTGGGGCTGGGCCTTGACTGGGCAGCCTGGAGCCTCTGGGGTGTGGCGCCACGTTCCTTGGGGCAGCCAGCTGGGAGGGTCCCGTGAGTGAAGCAGGCTGGCTGGTGGGGAGGGCAGGCAGAGAGAGATGCTGAGCCGCACCCCTCCAGGGACCCTGTCGATACCCACAGGCTGGTGGGGCCGGCGAATCTGGGTGTCAGCTACTGAGGTCTCGATCATACCTCGCTGCGGGATGGCCAGGCTGGCCTCGGCACCGGCTGCCATCGGCTGGTCGTGGCTGCACAAGGAGGGCTGGGAGCCAGGCTCAGCAAAAGGAGCCGTGCTCGATTAGTCATGTCTGCCATGGGTGCAGGAGGGGAACCTGGGCTTGCCGTGTCCTTCCCAGGGGTGAGCTGTCACGGAGAGGCCCTCCACCCTGCTGACACACAGCCAGGGCGTGGGACGCAGCCCAGCTCTCCTATCCCCTCACACGTGGCTCCCGTGGCTCCCTTCCGGGGCTTCTGTGACACGTCCTATGGTACATCCACCAGCTGTCTGTCCAGCTGACCGTCTGTGCATCTATCCACCTGTCCAGGAAGCTCTAGCCAAGGCCTGTGGGGACAAAGGAGCTAGAGGGAGAGCCGTGGCCTTGCACTATGGCCTACCTCCAGACAGCACACGCAGCAACTTAGGTCCCTGCCCTCAGGGACCACCCTGGAGCCCGTGAGATGCCCAAGACGGCCCAGTCAGGGTCCCCCTGGCTCCGCAAGGGCCCGTGAGCCCCGGGAGGAGTCCGCGAGATGAGACAGCAGGAGGGAACGGGGGGTGCAGACACACCTCCCAGGGCAAGGAAAGTGCAGTGGATACCCGGAGACGGGCACAAGGTCACTGTGGGCACAGGAGGGGGTCCTGAGGATGAGCTCTTGGTAATGGCCCTGGCCTCCGGTCAGACCAGCCCGGGTCAAATTCAGCTCCCTCCCACCGCATCCGTGGGGCTGCTGAAATCTCAGCCTCGGCGTCTGACTCCGTGAAACGAAGAAGCTGGTCCCGGCCCGACCGAAGTCATGTGCGCGCACGGTGCGGGGCACGGGGCTGGCCACACACGCGCCGAAAGCGAAGGGAGAGGTCCCCGGCTCCCAGGGCGGTCTCGTCTGCTGCGAGAGGCCAAGGCTCGGCAGCCTGGGTGGCCGCCAACTTGGGGGAGGCGTCCTGCCAGCTCCTGGGTGCAAAAGAGAACGTGTCAGGGAAAGCACCCAAACCCTCGCAGGAGGGAAATAACGTGATCGGCAGGGGAAAGCGGCAGCTCGTGCCAAGATGGTTATAGCAACGCTATTCATCCAGCCAGGACCTGGAGCCCTCCCAGGTGCCCAACAATGGGGAGTAGGGAAGCCAGCGCCCGGAAGGCAGCTGTGCGGACCCTGTGGGCACACGGCGCTCGGTGGAACTAGCAGCAGAGGCAGGGGGTGGGCAAGATGGGACGGGTGGGCAGCCGCCCGAGGCCGGAGGGATGGAGGGCACAGGCAGGGGGAGCCCACGGCGGGCGTGGTGCTTGGGGGCGCCCTGTGCCCCTGCCCTGCAGGAAGCCCATGTGTGCGGCCGCTCTCTGCAGAGCAGGGAGGGGGTTTCAGAGTCCCATTTGGGGACGGAAGCCAGCCGGTCATTAACGGTGGTGCCGACGAGGCCGGTACTCCCGCCTCCCTCACCTCCCCAACGGGGGGGTGGGGGTGACTTTCCACTAAAAGCCAGAGGACAAGGGTCTGGCCCTCGCCTGGCTGGCGGGGCATCCAGGAAGGGGCAGTTGCTGCTTCGTTGGACAGCGAGGGTGTTGTGGAGGGTGCTCCTCATGGACCCCAAAGACGCAGACGGCCTGGGTCCCTGCTCGCCTGGAAATGGGGGCCCCCCGCGCCTTTCTCCCCGAGCCACCTCCTCCTGTGGGAGCCGACACCTGAGTGTGCTGGGCAGGAGCTGCCTGCACTCCTTTGGCACTCTTGCCCGGGCTGGTGCCCCAGGTGCAGAGGGGGCGGGGCGAGGAGGAGGAATCCAGAACTCCCCACTCCCGGCCCAGGCCAAAGCCAGCAGGGGGGTGGGGGGCCGGGTGGGGGAGACCCTCCCGGAAGGGCATGGGCCCCGCAGGGAGACTCAGGAGCCGGTCAGGTGGAAAGGACGCACCTGTGTGTGGCCGCCTTCGAACAGGCCAGGGCAGGGCAGGCCCCCGAAGGGACCTCCTCAGGGGACGGGCTACCGCCGGGAGTGGGGCTCGGGGAGACCGCCGGGGACTCGGCTGTGCACGACGCAGCCTTGAGCAATCGGGACGCCCTCGGGAGCCCTCACAAAGTGCCAGGCCCCGTGCGCCCACCTCATGGAGCCGGGAGGGCACAGAGGAGCCGGGCCGAGACCCGGCCCTTCGTGGGACAGAGAGCTGCCCCTGGTGCACTGTGGCCATGTTCCTCCAGGACCTGAGGCTTGGGAAGTTCCCTCTTGGTCATTGCTTGATCTGGTTCGCCCTCAGCACCACCTTCTTACAAACCTTACAAATAAGAGAGCTGAGTCTGGGCGAGTTCTGGCAGAGAAGAGTGAGGGAATCCATTCAAACCCACGTCTCCAGCGGCCCCGGTTCCCTCTACGGAAACTCTCTGCCACCGCCCACAGCTCCTGGATTGCGAAGCCCAGGAGGGGAGGGCCCCGGCCCCCCGCTCCAGTCGTGCCGCTGCGCCCAGCGCTCTGCCAGCACCCAGATGGGCGCATCACCCTAGCCACGCTCATCCGCGAGTCCCCCGGCCCCCGGGCCGCGGCGCCTCATCCCTCCCTCCTCTGGCCTGGCTGGCCCCGGGGCGGCTCCCCCGGAACCCGATAGAAGGGCTGAGCACGTACAACCATTTTCTCGGATGAATTATAATTTTCCTTCATTTCCCCTTCAAAACACACTAATTAAACAGACATTGTTAAGACAGCCAATTGAAATTCAAAAAAGCATCCTCTTTCCAAAGAACACGTCCATTTCTTTGGCGGCGATTGTGTGCATTGTGGACCCCGTGCACGGACGCACGCACGTGCTCGCACAGACGGGCGCACACGCGCACACAGGCCGGCTTCGGGCGCCCAGCCTCACCTGCGCCCGTCCTCTCACATCCAGGCCTGATGGAATCGTTTCTTTTTCCCAGTGTTTGGCACGGTGCCCAGGACACAGACCAGCTCAGCGCTGGTGCCGGAGGGACCCTCGAGGAGCCGAGCGGTGCCCCTCCTGAGGCGCGGCCCCCCCCCCCCCCCCGTTCCACGGGTCCCTTCCCCTGCCGGCTGCTCACACGAGATGCAGCGTCGGCTTCAGGCCCCCATCTCCCTCTTACCTGAGCCCGCACGGAGGCTTCTGGACCCAGCCTGCGTGGGTCCTAGCCACGGGTCCTAGCCACGCTTGTCCGCGAGTCCCAGGCCCAGCCTCCACCAGCCCGGGGAGACCCTGACCCCAGCCTCCCGGGTGGCAGGCCAAGGGCTCCCGACTGATAACAAACCTCAGCCTCCAAAACCGGGAAGGAGCTGGGCCTCCAGGTAACTGGGGGACTCAGCTGGGGGCATCCGCCTTTAAATGTAACTCCTCGATTTTTTTTTTAAATCAAAGTGTAGCAAACACACAGGAAGGTGGCTTCTGACAAGGCGGCACTCTGCATAGGCACTACTCAGGCAAGAACCAGCCCCAGAAGTGGCCCCAGAGCCCCCAGCGTCCCCCCCCCCCCCCCCCCCCCCCGCCCCCTGACTCCTAACAGCTGGGATCACTCTTGCCCATTTTAACTTCAGACGATGGGTTTTGCTCACTTGCTACTTTGCGCCCGGCTGCTGTCGCAAGACCCTGCGTGAGGTCCCCGTGCGGTGCGTGGGTGTGGCCCCACGTGGATTTATCGATCTGTGCCATTGCAAGGACGCCTGGGGCCTCGACAGCGTGGAGCCCTCGCGGGCAGGGCCCCGGTGGCCCCCCAGCGTGTGCACATTTGCATCTCCTTTCCGTCATCTGCGGGTGACCCCCCGGCCGCTGTGGACAGGCCTGGCACGTGCCCCTTGCTCCCAGTCTCCTCCGTGCAAGGCACGGGGCTCTCAGGGGGTGCCTCCTGCCACCCGAGCCCTGTCCCCTCTCCCTCCTGGACGTTTCGCCCGCCCTTCCTGGCTCGCGGTCTTGCCCACGCACCCGTTCTCCTGGCGAACATCAGAGCTTCGCTTTCTCAAAGGTTGGGGGCGAAGTCACGTTCAGCAAGGGGGTGGGGGGCTCAGGCATGCAGGGCCTCGCAGGGCGTGCGGCATCCCATCCCCGAGCTCCTGCTCCAGGGTCCGGCCGTCATGGTGCCCAGAGCTGCCCGGCCGGCCCCCTGGCTGGCGTCCTCAGGCTGAGACCACTCGAGGGGTTCCCACACCCTCTCTGGCTGGGAAGGTGGACGTTCCCAAGCGAGGATCCTTGACCAGGGTGTCAGCCGAGATTCGGAGACTGGTGACTCAGACTCTGAGGAAACTCAGGCCGCCCAACCCTCGGGCTCTCCTTGCCCCTGCCCTGCACCCTCGCCCCGGAGACCAGAGCCCTGCCAGCCCCACCCACCCAAGGGCCAGGCACGTGACACTGGAGGCGATTCACCCCCTGCGTGGGCAGGGGAGGGGTCTGTGGGCTCCCAGCAGCCCCTTCCTCACCGGAGCCCTCGGTGCCAGGGCCGGGAGGGGCGGGTCCACACAATGTCTCCAGGGAAGAGGGGTCAGGTGCACACACGCCACCCTCCCCGAGGCCTTGTGGAGTCCGACGGCCCCTGGGACGCATAGCACTTCTAAGACAACACCTCATGCTCCTGGGACCCAGCCAGGGACCGTCCCCACTGTCGGAGACCTCAGCTCCCCGGGGCCCAGCTGACGCGCTCTGGCCGAGGGGCTTGGGGGGGCTCCCAGCTCCATCCATTCCGGTTTCTGGACCCCAGGGGAGCGAATCTCCTAGACGGTGCCATTCCCAGGAGAGAGGAGGTATGTGGTGGTGCCCACAGGCCCGAGGACAAACCCCACACGGTCCCGGCCCCGGGTCCTGGCCGCAGCGGCCTCCTAGGCTGAGAAGCTCAGATGGCCCCAGGGGCCGGGCCTGGGGGTCCCCTGAAAGAGACCCACCGCACGGCTGGGTTTGGGAGGGCCCGAGCCACCTTCCCCGTCCGCTCTGTGGCAAACAGCAATCCAGTCAGCACTGAGCGAGCGCCTGCTGTGTACTGGGCACGGGGCCTGCCACCAGTGCCGGAAACGCATGACGCACGTGCTCAGGTGTGGAAGCTCACGGGGCTGGATGAGCACAGGGAGGGAGGGCTGCCTGGAGGAGGCAACGTAGCCATGCTGGCGGGGGTGAAGGAGGTGGGGTCCAGGTGGGGTATTCCCACAGAGGAAGAGCTCATACAAGGACCAGGAGGCTGCAGCTGGAGCCTGAACGCGTGAGACAGTGTGTGGATATGCGTGTGAGTGAGTGCGAATGAGTGTCTGTGAGAGTGGGTGAGTGTGTGAGAAGGAAGGAGAGGGGAAAGAGGGAAGGGGAGGGGGGAGAGGGAGGGGAAGGGGGAGAGACAGAGGGGAAGGGGAGAGGGGAGAGAGGGAGGGGAGAGAGGGAGAGAGAAGGGGAGAGGGGAGGGAGAGAGGGGAGAGAGGGAGGGGAAGGAGAGAGGGGAGGGGGGAAGAGGAGAGGAGAGGAGAGAGGGAAGGGGAGAAGGAGGGGGAGAGAGGGGAAGGGGAGGAGGGGAGGGGAGCCAGCGGCCACGTAGCCCATCTGTTAAGAGGACCCCGCGGCGGCCGTGGGGCTCAGGGAAGCCATAAATCCCAGGCCCCCCCCCCCAGCTTCCTCCCCTCCTTGAAACAACAGATACAATTTCGTTGGGGGCCGTGCGGACTCCCCGAGGGCTCTCTGATAAAAAGCCACTTCTTCAAGACATCGAACCCAATTCTCTCGGGCGACCACAGGGTCAGGTGTCCCTCCTGGGGACGGAGCAGGAGGCGGCCCAATGTCCAGGTGGGCCCACCGGCCCGTCCGCTGGGCGGAGAGGTCAACGCCGAGGCCTCCTTGAGTCCGAGGGATGGCCGGCTCGGGCCGGCTCCCGTCTGGTCACCGCTAGCGACGAGGGGCTTACTCCTCATCAGAGCCGGCAGATCCACTCTGGGATGACGCTTCCGGAAGGAACCCTTCCCAGAGCTGCTTCAGATCTGCCTCCTTGGCGCGTTCCGGACCCTGGCCCCTTCCGGGGACGCACCCAGCCGGCCGCTCCTGGTTCGCCTTGGTCGGACTGGGAGCCTGTGTGGTGACCCCCGGAAGCTAGGACCCGCTGGGAGACGGAGAGGGGGCCCTCGGCGGGGGCGGGGCAACACTCAGAGGTTTGCGCAAAGCCCTGGGGAGGTGAGCCCGGCTGTGAGGCCAGCGGGGAGCTGGCCTGACCGTGCCCGCCTCGCTCTTTCCGGGTGGGGTGCTCTCTCCGGCTGGGGATCCCCGCACGGTCCTGCCTGCGGGTCCCCCGCGCCCCGGTTCCCCACCTCCCGTCCCCCACCGCCCACGGAAGTACTGCCCGTGTCCACCCCACAGGGAAGAGCCTGGGGCCCTGGGGGCCTCCCAGCAAGGGGTGGGGGCACGGCGGGGCCCCAAGGAGATCCCTCAGTCTGTCCTGGCATCTCATGCGATAATTAGGCACCTCCTGGGTGCCTGGCCCTGGGTCCTTCCTTCTAGGTGTGACTTCAGCGGCCCCTCACGATAGGGGTGGGGCAGTTTATGCTGACCCCGTTCCACAGAGGAGGAGACTGACGTTACAGGGGACTGCATGGCCCCCTCCATTGCGGGGGAGGTCCCTGCCCCACCTGGAGGTGAGGCTATACCTCTGAACTCTGGGCTCCAGTCTGGTGAGGCCGGGAGGGAGGGGAATGGGTCACTGCTCAGCAGATTCCAAGGGTCCGGTAGACTTGCCCTTTTCCATCTGGCAGACGGGGAGCTCCTTGAGGGCAGACACTGAGCAGAGTGAGGGTCCTCGCCTCCGCTTGAACAACTGGGTGCCCTCTCTCTACCTCAGAAGACCGTTCCATAAAACGGAGGTTCCCGTGAAGATCCAGTGAGGACACAAGGGTCACGTCGGGAGGACCCCGGTGAGGACAGCTGAGGGACGCCTGGCCTCACACACCCCCCCCCTCCCAGAAGTGCCCATCTGGACACCAGTGTGGGCCCGACCCTCATGACGGGCCCCGGGGACCTCTGCCAGCCTCATGCCTGCCTGACTTGAGAACTGGGGCCCCGGCGCTCCTTCGTGGGGCCTGGGAGAGGCCGAGTCCTTCCCCAGGTCAGCCGGCGCCCGCCCCGAGTAGCCCTTTCCCTCCGTGGGTCCCACGGGCCTCCAGGGGAGCCGAGCCCCCCCCCCCGGGTGTGCATCAGCAACATCCTGAAGGAATCCCATCGGCCCAGAAAGTTTACCTCCTGGGTCGCCCAAAGCCTCGGAATGAGTGGGGGGAGAGCGGGGGCCTTTCGTTCATTCCCTCATTCCCTCACTTGTTCCTCGAACATTTGACACCCGCCTGTGCTGGGCTGGGAGAGGCCATGGCAGGCACGAGCGGCTTCTGGCTCCTGAGGTCTCTGGGCCTCAACCGGTGGCTCTGATGGTACGTGGCGGGGCCTTGGCCGCACAAGCTCAGAGCGCACACGTTGGGGGGGCCCCAATCCAGACTGGGGGGAATCAGGGAGGGCTGTCTGGAAGAAGTCACATGCAACCTGAGACAGTGAGGATGGGAGGAGCCGTCCAGATGGGGAGGAGAAGGCGGCCAGGGAACGCCAGGCCCAGGCAGAAGGAGCGGCCCCCATCCTGGGGGCCGACGGAAGGCAGTGTGGCCAGAGCACAGCATAGTGGAGACGAGCGCAGGGCGAGGAGTCTGGGCTCTGTCCCGGGGGCCGTGGGCATCCCTCCACGCCAGGCTTAGTGCCGCCTATGCAGATGTGATGCTGCCCCCCGCCACGGCCTGCGGTGACCAGGGGTTTGCATCCAGGGCCGTGTGGCCCAGAGACAGGAAATGAGCAAATGAACGGAGGGCTGGGGAAGCAAATAAGGAGATGAAAGGCAGCGTCGGGGCGGGACTCACGCCAGGCCCCCAGGAGAGCGGGGCGCCGGCGCGCACCCGCGAAGATGCCAGGCGTCTGCAGACCCGTGCCGAGCAGTCTGCAGCCCGGGGCGCTGAGACGTTCAGGCCTCGGCAGGCACGGCCCGGTGGGGCTGTGGGGAGTCTTGGTGAGTGTGGGCCGGGCTGCTTGCTCCTGGCTGGACACGGGTGGGGCCACACCGAAGCTGAGGCGTCCCTGGGGGGGGGGGGGGGGGGCGACAGTGGTGTGGCGCACGGTCTCCTCCCCGCACGCACACCAGACCCACACGAACACTGGGAAGGATCTCCCCAGCACCTCAGCCCCGCAGAGATGGGATGGGGCTTTGGGACGTCTGCTGGGGAACGTACTGGAAGCAAATTGAGATATTGGTGGGCAGGGGCAGCGTTGCCCTAAATCCAGCCGCGGACCAGGAAAGCGGGAAGCGGCCGTTCCCAGGGGCAGGCGGCCTCCCAACCACCGCTGTCCCTCTCCTCCTGCCCCACGAGAGCGGGCCCTCTAGATGAGCTTCTGTGGACCCCCACCCTCTTTGTTGTCGGTGACACGTGGGGTGGCCCAGGAGGAGTGTGGAAATAATCTGCTGGCCAATCCAGAACCGTCTAAAGCACCACCCCTTGCCTCCCACCCCGGGAAACCTTCCCATGCTTATCAGGGGGCCTGACTCTGCGGGAGTCCCCGTCCCTCACCCACGCTTCTGCTCTGGTCACTGCAGCCCTCCCCCACCACGGCCACCACCTGCTTGTGTCTGGAGGCTTGACTCACAGCCAGGCCTCCCCTCCCCACCCCGCCCCTCCCTTACCCCCTCTCCCCCCGCCTTTGCTTTCCTGCCCCCTCTGTCCACTTGCTTGGCACCTGTCTCCCCTGAATCATGGCACCGCACACTTCCTTTTCTTCCTTGTCCCACATCCATACCCCTCACCTGCGTGCCCTGCCCCCCCCCCACATGCATGTGCACAAGGTCACACAGACACAGGAACACATATACATGCGTGCATGCCCACACAGGGCACCGTGCCTCCCCTGCCTGGCACCTGCATCGTGCATTCCTCCACTTAGGAGACAGGCTCAGAGATGCTGGGAACTGGCCTAGAGCCACACAGCTAGTGAACAGCAAAGCTGGGATTCGAACCAGCGCTGCCGTTAACGATTGGGCGCCACAGCCCGCGTCATGAGAGAACAGGGCTCCCCTGGTCACTGGGTCCTCACTGGAGCTCCCCCCAGGGTAGAGAAGGAAGGCTTGGCAGGCCTCCCGGCCCACCCCGCCCTCCCGCCTGTCAACACAACATAAAAGCCAATTTAGAAGTAAATAAATTCACTAGGAGGAGCAGAACCTTTAAAAAGGAAAATTGAGATGCCCAAAGGGGGTGTCGAAGTTTTGTCCCATTTCACAATTGAATTGTAAATGTGTCTTGGAGGGAAGGGGGGGGGGCCCTGCCTTCCTGGGCTTTCCCTCCGGCCCCTCCACATCCCAGACCCCTGCAAACAGGGCCAGATCGGTCACCGTGGGCCCAGGCTTCGCGTGGGGTGGCCGAGCCCCGGGCTCCGGAGGGCACAGCTGGCGGGACTACAGGTGCCCTACCGCTGGGCTTTCCGACAGCAGCGGGGTCGCCGCCTCCCTTCCCGTCTCGGCACCACGGGCCCCCCCCCACCCCACCCTGTGCGACACGTGGCCTCTCCACGGGACCAGCCTGGTCCCCGCGGAGGAAGAGGCCGGCTGAGGCCACGCCCCCTTCCTCTCCGCGCGCCCGGGGGGGCGGGGCACCGCCTGGTCAATTTCTGACGAGCAGCACAGGGGCGACGGCGCGGACCCCCGGCCGCCCAGGACTGAACGCCAGGAAGCTGGTGACGTTCAGCATCACAAGGACAGCGCGAGCGTCGGAGACGACATTTCCGGACGTCCGTGGCCCCGACGCTCCTGCGTACCGCACACGCGCTGTCACCCTCGGAGGCGCCACCATCCTGGCGAGGTCCCCACGAGGTCGCGGGGGCCGGGGTGGGGGCGGGGAGGCAAACAGGACCCCTCCGCCGGGGACGCCGGGGCTTTCTGCAAGGGCCACACCTCCTCCTGACCCCTCACGTCAGGCCCACGGAGAAGCCGCCCCGTTACTCAGACCCGCGGGACGAGCCCGTAGCTAAGGTCACGCTGAGCACACTGCCCTTGGCCCTCGCCCCGCGGTGCTGACGCCCGCGATGGGGAGGCCGGCGCCACGTCGGGCTCCACACGCTCCAGCCCGACCCGGTCCGGGCGCCCAGGCCGCACAGCTGCAGAGGGTTCGGACGACACCAGAGCCTCAGCTCTCGACCCCACTCTGAACGCCCTCCTCGCGGATTTCGGGGGGCGGTCACCTCCGCGCCACGTAGGAGGACGGCGGGTGGGGCTCAGCTCACGGCCAATCCTGTTCTTCCGGAAAGATCCGGGCTTACCTTCCCGTCTGCCCTGCAGGCCCCTCAGTGGCCCCGCCCCCCGCTGATGCCCATTGATCTCAACAGGCCCAGAGGAGCCTGGGGGAAGCAAAGACCCTCAAGGCCCAGGGCCTTCTGTGAAGACGGGATGTGATGTCTCATATCTGGACGCGGGGCGCCTGGAGGGGTGACCCCAGGCCACCCCCACGCCAGCTGGGGCTTCCTAAAGGCTCGGTCCACCTGGGGGGTCAGCCCTGGGTTCTCCACTCCCTGAACGCTGCCCCTCTTCCGGTGTTTGAGACCCTTCCTGTGACAAGAGCATAGGTGATTCTCTAAGTACTAATGGACGAGTACCCTAGGGAACCCCCCAGCCTGTAGGTCCCAAACCTGAGGGACTACAAACCCATTCCCCAAGCTGCAGATCAGACCATGGAGCAGGCAGGGTAGTTAGGCGGTTGTCCCTTCGCGGAACTATCAGTGAAAAGACTTGCCATCCACAGGTACCCACCCCCTCCTCAGGAATTGAACCCCCCGGAGAAGCCTCCACCTTCTACAGCAAGCATCACCCTGACTGGTAGCTGGAACCTCGGCCCCTGGGGAGCATCACTGAAGGCAAGAAGGTGTTTATTACAGACAGGCTGGCCATCTCCACCCGACAGGTGGCTCAAGAGGTAGGTTTTTAGGACTCTGTGTGAAAGTGTGCGATTTCTTACTTGAACTAAAACAGTAGATGAGAAATATCCATCCATCCATCTACCTTGC
>NC_064807.1:89072973-89163074 GCF_023721935.1 Panthera uncia
CCATCCATCCGTCCGTCCGTCCGTCCGTCCGTCCATCCATCCATCCATCCAACCATCCATCCATCCATCCACCCTACTGTCCACTCAGCCATCCATCCCCCTATCCATTCATCCACTCATCCAACCCACCCTACCACCCACCCACCTACCAACCACCAATTCACCCATCCATCCATCCATCCATCCATCCACCCTTCTGTCCACTCATCCATCATCCACCTATCCATTCACCCACTCATCCAACCCACCCTACCCCCCACCCACCTACCAACCACCAATTCATCCATCCATCCATCCATCCATCCACCCTACTGTCCACTCAGCCATCCATCCACCTATCCATTCATCCACTCATCCAACCCACCCACCTACCAACCACCAATTCACCCATCTATCCATCCATCCATCCACCCTACTGTCCACTCAGCCATCCATCCACCTATCCATTCATCCACTCATCCAACCCACCCACCTACCAACCAGTTCACCTATCCATCCATCCATCCATCCATCCAACAATCTATCGTTCTACCCATTTGCTCTTTTGGAATTCACTCAGCACCCCCAGTGTGTCTTATTATCCACTAGTCCCATAGGGTACAGATGCACCAACCTAGTGCCTGCTGATGACAGACAGACACAAAAACAAACTCTGATAAAACATGGTCGGAGGGGACGGGCATTCCCCATTGGTGGAACTTATCCGAAGGGACTACATGCGAGGTTGTGCACTGTCCCTGCACCACCTCATCAGGGGCTTCCTGAGGAGAGCCCCTTTGCAGCCCACCCTGACGCTTCGTACCCCCTTACTTTTGCATGTGCTAGAAGTAATACCCTGCCCTTTTGTCTGAATATTCAAATCCTACCCATCCTCAAGGCACAGCTCAAAGGCAAATTTCCCTGCGCTCCTGTGCTCCCGCCAAGGCGCTTGTCACACCGCATCCAAACAGCCTCATATGTCTGTGCTCCTGTAGACTGGGGGCTCCTTGGAGGGGCAGAGACTGGGTTCTGTTCACAGCCGCATCTGGGACAGAGTCTATCCAAGAACTGATGCTTTAGAGAAATGTTTCTGGGAGGGAGGGAGGGAGAAATGGCCGGAGCCCCCTTTGTGACCCACCCATCGGTGTCCTCAGGCTGCTCGTCCTTCGGGTCGAGAGAGCTGCCTTCCCTCCCCTCTGTGGACCCATTCGGGAAAACTGCTGCCTGCCTTGAAGACCACCCTCCTAGGCTTGGGAAAGATGCCCATGCTGCCCCAGCCCCCGGCCCAGCCGGTCCCCCTGTCCTCCCGTTCACCCCCAGGCCAGTCCCCCGGGTTGGCACTGAGCTAAGCCTTCCTGGGAAGGGGGCCTGTCAGGCTCGGCTTCTGGAATTTGAGGAGCCTTTGGAAAGCCCCTGGTCTAGCCCTACCCAGCCAGCTCTCCACCCCAGAGCTTCCTGCCCACCAGAGGCATTTGGGAATTTCTTGGAGGGACTGGCCCATTTCTGGGGCCCATCAGAGATCCCAGGAGACAGGGCTGCACGGCTATCACCTCTCAGAGAGGGTCACTTAGAGAGCCTGCCTGTCAGAGAACCCTAAAGCCCAGACCAACGGCCACAGCCTTGACCACCAGCCCTGGGCACGAAAGACCGAGTTGCCCAGCATACACACCCTGCTTAATGTTTAACTTCCTGAGAGATTTTTCACCCACTAATGACACGACATCAACTTTGCACAGATAAGAATGTTCCGAGGAGCCTACCTGAAAATCCACCAGGCATCAGCCAACGTGCCACACGCCCTCCGGCCACGAGGCTCTCGTCTTGCCCGGTCCGGGGACTGGCGGTGAAGGGCCATGCTGGGTCGAGGGTGCGGCGGGGATCTCAGGGGCACAGAGCCCCCTTCTGACTTCCCCTTCCTCAGTTGTTTCTAGCCTGCGCTCAAAGCGTGGCTCCCCTCCCAGCTTGCACCGGCATCAGCACTTGCTGAGTTGGTCCCTGGGTACTGCCCTGTGGCCGTCGCCCTCCTGCGGGCCTGGGTGATAGATCAGCAACCGTCTTTCTGAGCCAGGCCCCCCTTAAAGCAGATCTGGGGGCAGACGAGGATGTAGGCACAAGCACGTTACCAGGAGCGCAGTGGGGAGTGCCGAAGACAGGCAGGAAGAGGGCCGTCACGAGTGGGTTTCTGCCGCAGGTGCTGAGGGCTGGGCTCCCCGGGGGCTCTGAGAGACTGCAGGTGCCCTGAGAGGGGGGCACCTACCCCTATCCTCCAACACCCTGGCTGAGGGGCATCTGTGGCATTAACCCCTCGGCACCGCTAGCCGGCCTCACCTGCAACCAAAGTTACGGGACGACCCCCCCACCCCCGCCACTGTGGACCCTCCACAGGCCAGCCTCCGTGCAGGTGAACCCGCACGCCCCCCGCTCCTGGGTTCGCCCTGCCAACTCGGGATAGCTCTGCCAGGAGAGGCGACCATCCCCGTTTTAGAGATTGGGACACGGAGGCCCAGACTGGTCACGTGGCCCTGTCAGGTGGCCCGGCCAGTGGGTGGTGGGGCTGGGTTTGCACAGGGTGCTCTGAACCTGTGGGCCACGCTCCCTGAATCTCCAGCCACGCAAGCCCGGCCGCGTGCAGGCCTCGGGGCTCAGAGTCAGGAAGAAGCCCAAGGTGGCCGCCTTCTCCTGAGCTGCGTCCAAGGAGGCCACCCGTGGGGGCGGGAGACCTGGCGTGGCCAGCCCTCCCTCCGCCGCCGTGGGACCTCAGCCGACACGGAAACCCTCCCTTTTTCCATCTGTAAACGGAGGGAGGGGGCTGGGGGCTGATGAATGCAGGCACAAACCCACATGGAAATTCTGAGAACATTCCTGAGGACGGCCAGGCTGACCAGGTTCTCTGGAGAGTCTCGGACAGAAAGTCCAGCGCTTTACCGAGTGCCGGTGATGAGGCCAAAACACGCTCAGAGTAACTGGCAGGGAGGCCGGGAGCCCAGGGCCCTGCCTGCCGACCAGACTCGGTTCCCTCTCTTCCCGCCAGGCTCCTGGACTTGGCCCGACGGAGCCCTGGAGAGAAAACGCCCCCCAGAGGCGTTACTGTCCTTCACCCCTCGGCTGCACCACCGTGGGGGCCGAGCGTGCAGCGTGAAAACGAGCCCTCCTTCCCTCTCCTGGCTCTCGGCCACCCGCAGTCATTTCTGGAGCGACGCCCAGCTCCCCAGCCCTCCGTGTCGCCTGGCCCAGAGCTTGCAGAAGCCCCCGGAAAAGGGGAGCGGGCGGGGGGGCGGGGTGCGCAGAAGCTGGAGTGTAGACTGCAGACCCTCTCACTCAGAGTCGTGATGTGACGGGCGGGGCTCCCGGAGACGGTGACTTTTGCGCAGGAACCTCGACATCAGCCCGTCCGGCTTCGTGAAGCACCTGTGGTGCCAGCCAGGCGCGAGGACACCCTCGAGGGGAGGCCGCCACTGTGCTAAGCAGCTCCCGACATGCGCTTGTGGTCCGCGGGGGGGCGACACAGACACGGGCCCTTCCCCAGTTCCCACAGGGGTCTCCGAGACTGTCCCCGGGCCCTCAGGGCTCAGCATCCAGTCAGAGGGGAAGCGGACAGCCAGGGTCAACGCCGCACATGCTGAGGGTCCCGAGCCAGCTTCCTCCACGCGGAAGGAGATGGGGTTCTTTCAGGCTGTTTGAGGCTCATCTCCACGGACGGACACCTTGTCCGCGCTCGGCTCTGGCCAAGCGGGGTGGCTGCGACGCGTGCTTCTACATCGAGGTGGCTTCTCGGCAGAGCCCCACCCCTGCCTGGGCCTCCACCGGCAGCCACACACCCAGGAGGGGCCAGCTTCACCCCCACCTGCCAGGGCACTGGCAGCTGCCAGCCTTGATTCCTTCTAGACTCAGAGGCCAGCCATGCTCTCTCCCAGACGCTGGATTCCAGGATCAGAACGACAGGATTAAAATCCCAATCCCGACAACTTACTTAGTGTGCGCCCGGACACTAAGGCGGCTGAGGCTGTCAGTTTTTTGTCTGGAAGAAGGAGATGCTAAGTCGGACTTCGCGGTGAGACGCGCCCAGGGAAGGCAGGTGCTGTGCCCGGCGTGGCCAGCAAGAGTCGCGGTCAGTAGCGTCGTTTTAAGTTTTGTGTTTTTCATTGTGCGTCTCTCCAGCAGCCCGGCTGAGCACGCGGGATTCCCGGAGCCACCACTGTGGCCTTCCAGAACTCCCCGTGGCTTTGGTCTCTGCCCCACGGCGGGGGCAGGAACTGTCCCTCTAGGAGGGTCCTCAGGCGGTGCTTTGACCTCTGGCCCAGCCTGTTTGCCTGGGTCAAGGCGGTGCCCCAGTGGCCGGCTCACCTGGGGCGGTGGGGACCGCCAAGCGAGAGCCAGGGCGGGGTGGGGGCCTGGGGACGGCAGAGCCAGCGGCGGCCAGGACCAAGGTGGGGCTCTTTTGCCTCCTCCGGGCTGGCCCCCGGACTGTACCCCAGCCCCCTTCCGCAGATGGGAACACTGGGGCCTGGAGATGGGGCACTGGTACCCCTCACCACCCAGCGGAAGCGGGGCCAGGGATGGAAGCCAGGTCTCCTGCCGGCTAAGGAAGCCTGAGGCTGGGGGCCTGTCCTCCAACTACACGCCGACCTGGCCCCACTTCACCCACAACTCAAGGTCTAGCGGCTGTTGTCCAAACAGCTCTGGAGGGAGACTTGGTTCAATACCATGGTGGTTCTGCCACGAGCTTCCTCTCCGCTAGGCACCGTGCTAGACCCTCCAGAAACTTCCGGGGAAACGGAGACCCAGGCCAGCCCCTCTGGCCACCACGGGGTGGGGGTGAGGGGTGCACACGGGCTCACAAATGGCTCTAATTCCAGAGGAATTCATGTGGTTTGTGGCAGAGGGACGAGCCCAGTGCCCCGGAGAGAGGACCCTCTCCCGTCCCCGCCGAGCCAGGAGGGGCTGGCCCAGCCTCCCGCACTGCTCGTCGCCCGCTGAAGACGGCTGTGGAATCTGGGGCGAGCTGGGGCCCTGGTCGCCAGGTGGCTGGGGAAGTGAAGGCCTGGCCTACAAGATGGCCCGAGCCCACCCCGCCCCACCTGACCGGTATTCACACGCCAGGCACCTGCAGCCCGTGCCTCAGCTCAGGGGAGGCACAGCCCCCGAGCGCCCCACGTCCACCCTCCTAGGCTCTCAGACCAACAGGGACCCTGTCCTCTCGTCTTGACCTGCCCAGCCAGACACAGGGCCTGCGTGGGTCCTGCCCTGGAGGCTGCTCTCTGCTCTGAGTCCACGTGGGATTCCACAGCCGGGAAGTCGAGGCATCTGCTCAGCTACACCCACACCCCGCAGAAAAGCCTCAGCCTCTGTCGTGGACCCACGGGACGAAAAGCCCTTCGAAGGCATGGACCACACTCGTCCTCTTCCCTAAGGAGACATCTGACAAAGCAACCCTCCACTCTCCTCCAGGAAAACCAGTCCCCCAGGGGAGCACTCTCTCACATTGGTCAGAACTGCAAACTCACCGGGCTTTCTCTTCTTGCAGTGGCTGCTAGGAAGCTCGGGCTCACGTTAACTGACGCGCAACACGTTCTCGGGTTCCCAAGGTGATGCTCTTTCCCCTCCCTTCTAGATTATCCCTGAGCCTTTTCTTTCATTTCTGTGTTTAAGTTCTGTTTCAGTACTTTTTTTTCTAGAAGATTCCCAACTTAGGCGCAGAAAATGTCTAATTGTGAACTGTAGCCAGCCACCTGACCCTGTGTAATACATACATATAATAACACACAGACGCGCGCAAGCCTCAGAGCCCTCCCCACAGCCCTCTCTCCTGGACGCACCACACCCTAAAGGCTCAACGTGCACACGCTGGTGTGTGAACAGTCGAGTAGTGCTCGTGCCCAGGGCCACGCAGCGCAGTCAAGAAGACCAGCGTAAGGGAGGGAGGGAGGGAAGGACAGAGCCCCTGCTGAGTGGCTTCTCCAGGACTGGAGGACCCTCCAGGGCAGGGGACAGGTGGGGTGGGACAGGGAAGCGCTGGGGCGAGCTGGGATCCAGAGAGGGAAGAGAGAGGCAGCACTGCCCTCTGTTATAACAGCCCCTCCGTGTCTGCGGACGCAGGCGGGTTAGGGCCCCTCACCCAGGGAAGCGGCGGCCGCCCCTGTTCTGTCCACAGAGGACGAAACTGAGGCCCAGGCAGGCCTTTAACAGACTGGTGGACCCCCCAGAAGGCAGGACCTCCTCCCAGGTGCCCCAGCCCCACCACGTCGCTCCCTGGCCAGCACGCCTTGTAAGTATCAACGCAGGTCCTCTCATCCCCGGGGAGGCTGGCCACCCTGCTCTCAATGCACACATCCTCTGCACGCTGCCGGGGCTGGGGCCTGGCAGACAGAGGCCCGGGGCCTGCTTTGCCCTGAGAACGTGCAGACTTAAGGGGTCTCCTCCCGGCCCCCGGTTGTGGACCTGGAAGACGGGAGTTAGTGACTGTTGCTCTCAGAGAGGAGAGAGGGGGCACAGAAACGACCCAGGGGCATGGCCTGTGGCAGGTGCTATCACTTCCCTGCCTCTGGGCTCCCACCCTGTGGACTCCGACCCCCACGAAGAGCAGGCCGAGCCAGACGCCTCACTCCGGGAACCGTGAGGGACCCACACCGGCCATTCCCTCCTTTTCCCTCCACACTCACGGCTCATCGAAGGGCTGGGGCCTGCCCTTCACCCCACGGGCAAACCCCGCACCGGGAGACATCGGCGCTGTGGGACTGGCCCGACCCCGTGCCCCTCACGGCACCCCGACCCAAGCCCCCGAGGTCACGGGCTCCCCTGCCCACAACCTGTGCGGCTGCAGAGCCCGCTCACGTGGGGACCGTGACGGGGAGCCAGACCTCGGCAAGTTCCCACCGAGGACGGAGGGGCCGCAGGCGTCCGGCCACACAGCCCACACGTCCTACGTGCCCCGGGGAAAGCTGCCCGCGCAGCACTGTGGAGCCCCCTCGGCTAAGCCTCAAAAACAATGCATCCCCACTGCAGAGGGCAATAAAGAGAGGATAATCAGTGTTAATATTACTTATTGTTATTGATTTCAGCTTTAAAGAATTGATTTCCAGTCTGGGCCCCTTTAATGAGGTTCTTTGCAGAAGACGCATGGACGTGGCCGCCACCGTTTGTGGGGGCCTGCCGTCCCCGCTCGCCAGGCGGGGGCTGCAAACCCCACGCCCTCGCCGAGGGGAAAGCGGGGACACCGGGAAAGTGACACGTCCCTGCTCTGTCCTCCACCGGGTGCCAACATCAGGGCCTGGGAGGACCCTCGCTCGTCCAGGGACCACCTGCCCTTTCTCTGCACTCACCCCCCTCGGGACTGTCTGTAAGATTTGTGGAGGCTAATGGCCCTGAAAATGAACCTTGCTTCCTGGGCCCTCTGCTGAGCTCTCCCCAGCCAGACGCCCCCCCCCCCCCCCCCCAGACCCCCCGGTGTGCCCCCCCCCCACCCCGTTTCTTCTGGAATCTTCAGGGACCGTGGAGGCGCTGGTCCAGCCTTCCAGGGCTCCGGGGCTCCTGCCCCCCAACAGCCCCGCCGAGCACCCACGGAGAAGCCTGGGTCTCACTCGACGTTGCCCACAGGCACGTGCTCCGAACCCGGCTACGGCACACGCGGGTTTGTTGAGTGAGTGCAGGACCACAAGCGCTCCTGAGCACCAGCTACGTGCCCAGTCCTAGGATCCTAGAACATCAGATTTTTAAAAAACTTGTTTTTACAGAGACAGAGCCCAGTGGGGGAGGGGCAGAGAGGGAAGAGAGGGAGGGAGACACGGAACCCGAAGCAGGCTCCAGGCTCCGAGCCGTCAGCACAGAAGCCCGACCCGGGGCTCGAACTCACAAACCATGAGATGGTGCCCTGAGCCGAAGTCGGACGCCCAACCGACGGAGCCACCCAGGCGCCCCTAGAACGTCAGATTTAGAGGACAACGTGACAATTTAGAGACAAGTTCGAGATGGGGAGATGGAACCAGGAGGGGAAGGGGCTTTCCCGAAGCCACTTGGCCCCTCACTGGTGCTCTCCGGGCAGACCACTCTGTTCTGCCAGAGGCAGGGGCAGGAGCAAGACCGAGAGCCCGTCTTCACGTGGGATCTTTTTATCTATGAGCAAAGCTCTCCCTCCCAGCCGCATGCCCGCTCTCCCCCCAGGCTGGCCTCCTGGGAGGGACGAGGAGCTCTCTCTCTCTCTCTCTCCCTCCCCAGCATCAACTGCTCGAGGTTCAGGAAAAGCCAAGAACTCAGACTTCTGGTTGTCTCCAAAGAACTATTTCTTGCAAGTGATGTAACACCAGGAGCCCCTCCCTCTAGGATTCGCTTACTTGCTCAAGTGTTTACCGGGCACCAGCACCAGGAATAGCCAACAAAGGCCAAGATGCTAAACCGGACAAACCCAGGCATTTTAGAAAGATGTTACAGGAAGAAGAGCACAGCCCTGAGCAGGTGTAGAGCAGGGCGGGAGCCTTCGAGCCCCGCAGAGGCGCAGTGAAGCGGGCCATTCGTGTACGTGCTGCCCCGGTGCGCGTAGGTCCTCCCGGGGTGCAGATTCCAGGAACCACTTAGGGGGGCGAGGTCCCCGGGGGGTGCCAGGCGCCCAGCCCACCCCAAGCCCGCCCTCGGCCCTGGCGATGCCCTCATCTCTGTGACCACCAGGCCCTGTGAGAATCTGGCGGAACCCCCCGAGTCCCCTCGGAAGTTGTGGGAGATGTCGGGGGCTGGGGACCCTGCAGCCCTCCCGCTGCCCTCGGGGGGTTCAGGCACAGGCGGGCGCCCCTCCTGCATGCCCCCAGCATGGCCTGCAGAAGTTTCCAGAGATTCTCGAGTTGCAGCGCTGGAGGCAAAGCTGGAACCCGCCCCGGCTGATTTCAAAGCTCAGATCCTTCCCCAGCGAGGCCGCATCCCCCTGGCCAGGCCCCCAGAGACGGTGCTGGGCCTGGGGGGGGGGGGTGGTGGTGGACATTTAAGGGGCTCCCGGCATGCCGTGCAGGCATTCTGCAGACACCGAGCACACAGCTTCCCCTTCGCCCCGGCAATGTCCCGTGACACCCCATCCACCAGACCCCCTCCTCCACCCCTGTGCCCTCCTTCCGGTTTCCAGGCCACTCCGTGAGCTGTCTCAGAATCGACCCCAGGGGAGATAAAGAGGCCCAGGGACAGTTGCCAGCCTGCCCGAGGTGGGACGCCTCGGTGCTGTTGTGCGTGGGTCTCCGAGGTGACAGTGACCGTCCCCTTCCCGCCACGGCTGAGCCACAAAGACAGACTAAGCTCCCTCCACTCCCCAACCCCCCTGCGTTTCACCCAATGCACCGTCCCCGCCCAGGACCGGGGTGGGGGGTGCGGCCAGACGTCCTCCCCTGCCCCTCGGGCCTCGGAACCTCGCCTCCCGAGTGGCCAAGGAACTCTGGCCTGACTCAGTTAGCGACAGGCCGGCGGGACCAGCTGCTGTCCTCCGCGGGCGCCCACCCTGACCGGGACCCACGTGCTCCCGCCAACCTGGGGCCGCGAGGAGCCGGCATGGGGCGATGACGACGGCCTGGGGGTGTGGAGAGCGGGGCTGACCGCTGGTGAGACCGGGGGCCCCGGGGGAGCAGCTGGTGATAAAATGGGCCTCCTTATAATTATTATCTCGATTCCTCCCTAAAAGCTACACAGGGCAAAATGACTCTAAATATTGTTTTAGCCTATTACCGGCCTATAAATTAATCGCTCACGGCACACAGAGGCATCGTGACGGGCGGCGGGGAGAGTGATTCCGCACGAGGTGGGAAAGTCCCCCGAAGAGGCATATTTTACACTTAAATTATAATTAAATTCAGAGAAATCCCCTCCACCCAGCGCACAGATAGAATCCGCGTCAGCCTCCCTGAGAAGCTGCGACTCTAAACAGTGTATTTATTTGCCGTGGGAAGAGGCAGAGTCCCTAGCCCTCTGGGGTCTGCACATCACTGACAGGCTTGGGACAAATGCGGGACGAGGCCCCTGCAGAAACTCCCCGGAGCCAGTCGCGGTTATAACCCTGAAGGTCCACCACCCAGCCCGCCGCCCACAGGGGGAGAGCACGGCGGTCCTGCCGGGCGCTGGGCCTGGGAGCCAAGCGCTGGGCACTTCTGGGGTCGGGACCAGCGAGGGTCTGCGAGCGGGAGGTAGAAGGCCCAGCGGGCAGGTGCGGCAAGGGGGCTGGCAGCCCACCCCCCACCCGGAGCAGGCAGGACTCCACCCAGGAAGGTCCGCGGACATGCCCAGCCGAGCCGAGAGCCCGGAACGTCCCGCCAGGGTCAGCCCTGCGCCTCACAGCTCTCCTTGCGATGGTTTTTGCTGCCTCCCCCAAAATGTGCCAGTGACCCATTTGAGAGCAGGGAGCAGAAGACGGTGCATCATTTCTTCCCCCCTTCAGACCCCAGGGCATTGCGGCCGGTTTCAAGCCCGGACGGTGACACGTGCTGCCTCGGTCCTCTGTCACGAGTCTAGACTCCTCCCTCCTAAGCCAGCCCCTCTGCTGGTCTGGGAGGCTCCCCTGTGGGCTGAGCCGGCCCCCCATCCCCGACGGTCCTGAGCCCCTGCTCAGGCTGTGGCTGTTGCTTGCTGGGCTTACTGAGAACTGGGCAGAGAGACACCAACAGACGCCTCCAGTGGATAATCCGGGAGCCGGAAGTGCCCCCTGCTAGAATGTTGCGGCAGCCCTGCTGTCTCCTGATGCTCCGGGCCGACTACCCCTGCCAGGGTGGCCTCGGGACCAAAAGTAGCCTCAAGCGGCCGGCTGACAGGTGCGAGTTCACGTTTAATGGGGTTCTCACGGTGTCCCCTGGGGGAAGTGTCCCCTTCTGGGAGGCAGGACCTCTGGACCACAGAGCCCAGAGTCGTGGGATGGAGAATACAAGTTTCCCGAGTGGGCCACCCGGCGTGATGGTGAGCGGGACCGCTCCTACAGGATTCTGACCCCCACCGCCCCGTCCCGAGCAGAGCATCCGACGCCCGAGAGAATGGCGCCACATGGTCCCTGGTGGCATCTCCAAGCCAGCGTGCTGGCACCACCTTCACAAGGCCGCTCAGTGCAGTGGCTACAGCACGTGACACGATTACGGATGCCCACCGCCACCCCTCCTCTGCTGTCATGTTTGTTCTCCTGTTTCTAGTCTCGCACAGTGGCAGGCCAGGCTATAGATCTGAGGTTTCCTTTCTTTTCGGAGGCGCGCACTGACCGCCATAAATCCTGCCCCGAGCATCCCACTCATTGCACCCCTCGTCCTGGGTCTTCATCCTCCTCAAACCTTCTAGTGCCCCTTGTGTCCCTTGTGTTTTGACCCACTGGCTCCATCGCAGCGTGGTGTTAAGTTCCCGTATTTGAATTTCCAAATTCCCTCTAAATTAGAATGAATTTCCAATTTCATTAGCTTGTGGTCAGAGAACATATTTTGTATGATTTCAATGTTTAAAAAAATTTTTTAATGTTTATTTATTTTTGAGAGGGAGAGACAGCAAGAGTGAGGGAGGGCGGAGAGAGGGAGACACAGAATCCGAAGTAGGTTCCAGGCTCTGAGCTGTCAGCACAGAGCCCTGCACAGGCCTCGAACCCACGAATCGCAAGATCATGAACTGAGCCGAAGTCGGACGCTTAACCAACTGAGGCACCCAGGCACCCCCGATTTCAATCTTTTTAAATGTGCTGGGACTTGTTTTATGCTGTAACATATGGTCTATGCCAGAGAATATTCCACAAGTACCGCAGAAGAATGTGTGTTCTGCTGCTGCTGGATGGAATGTTCTATAGATATCTGTTCCATCTCGTTGGTAGTTTTGCTTAAAGTTTTAGGTTTCCTTACTCATTTTCTGTCTGTCATGTCCATTACTGAAATGGGACATTAAAGTCACCAACCATTAGAGTTGAATTATCTAGATCTTCTTTCAAGTCTGTCTTTTTTTTTTTTTTTTGCTTCATGTATTTTCAGGCTCTATTGTTAGTTGCATATGTGTTTATAATTGTTAGATCTTCTTGATGGATTGGCCCTTTTAGCATTATAATCTTCTTGGTCTCTAATAACACTTTTTCTACTAAAGTCTATTTTGTCTGATGTTAGTAGAGCCACGCCAGCTCTCTTCTGAGTACAATTTGCATGCAATAACATTTTCCACTCTTTTACTTTCAACCTAGTGTGTCTTTGGTTCTAAAGTAAGTCTACTATAGGGGCGCCGTACTGGCTGACCCAGTCGGTAGAGTGTGTGACTCTCGATCTCAGAATTGTGAGTTTAAGCCCCATAGCGGGTGTGGAGATTACTTAAAAATAAAATCTTAAATTAAATAAGATAAACTGAGTCTATTGTAAACCGCATATCATCGGGTCAAGTTGTTTTATCTAACCTGCTAATTTCTGGCTTTTAATTAAAGAGTTTAATCTATTTACACTTACTATATTTATAAGAAAGAACTTCTGTCATTTTGCTATTTATTTTGTGTAGATCTTTTTTCCTCTTCTGTCCCTCCATTACTGCCTACTTTTGTATCAAATAGGTATTTTCTAGTGCACCATTTTAATACCATTGTAATTTCCTTTACCATACATTTTTTTAGTTATTTTCTTGCAGTTGCAATTGGAACTAACATCTTAATTCATAACAATGTAGTTCAGATTAATACCAATTTAGTTCATTTAAAAAACATTTTCTTTAATGTTTATTTATTTCTGAGAGACAGAGAGAGAGAGAAAGAGACGGAGTGCAAGTGGAGACACAGAATCTGAAGCAGGCTCAAGGCTGTGAGCCATCAGCACAGAGCCCAAGTCGGGGCTCAAACTAACAAGCTGTGAGAGCACAACCTGAGCCAAAGTCCGAGGCTCCACTGACTGAGCCAGCCGGGCACTCCTGACATGGACTTTTTTTTTTAATGTTTATTTATTTTTGAGAGAGAGAGACACAGAGTACAAGTGGGGGAGGGGCAGAGTAGAGAGGGAGACACGGAATCCGAAGCAAGCTCCAGGAGCCGAGCTGTCGGCACAGAGCCCGACGCGGGGCTCGAACTCACAAACTGCGAGATTCATGGCCCGAGCCAGAGTTGGACACTTGGCAGACTTGAGTCACCTAGGCACCCCAGTACCAATTTAGTTTCAATGGTATATAAAAACTCTGCCCCTGGGGGCGCCTGGGTGGCTCAGTCGGTTGAGCGTCCGACTTCGGCTCAGGTCATGATCTCACGGTCTGTGAGTTCGAGCCCCGCGTCAGGCCCTGTGCTGACGGCTCGGAGCCCGGAGCCCGCTTCGGAATCTGTGTCTCCCTCTGTCTCTGCCCCTCCCCCACTTACGCTCTGCTCTGTCTCTCAAAATATGAATAAACGTTAAAAAACTTAAAATAAAACAAAAAAAAACAAAATAAAATAGAACTTTGCCCCTGTGTATCTCCATCCTACCATTACGCAATTATTGTCATCCAACCTACATCTCGATACATTGTGTGCCCATCAACCTAGGCTTATAATGGCTACTTTATGCAGCTTTTTTTAATTATTAAAGCATAATTAGCACTGCTGTATCAGTTTCAGGTGTGCATACATCGCTGCAATGATTCTATACATTACACAGGGCTCATTGACGTAGTGTAGCCACTGTCTGTCCCCGTGCAAGGCCATCACAATATCACTGACTATATTCCCTGTGCTGTGCCTTCCGTCTCCTTGATTTATTTATTTTAGAATTGGTAGTTTGGGTCTCCTAATCCCCTTTATTTATTTATATGCACTTGTCTTTTAAATCAGATATTTTTGTAAAGGGAGTTACAAACTAAAAGCACATCATCTGTTAAGGGTATTGAAGATTGCCTGTGCACTCAGGTCACTGCTCCCTCGCTCGCTGCTTTCGAGATCGTCACTTTGTCTTCGCCATTTGACGGCTTGATTGTGATGTTTCTAGGTGTGAATCTCTGAGTCCTTTGAGCCTCCTCGATGTGGACATTGATATTTCTCATCAAATTTGGGACGTTTGGGGCCGCTATTTCCTCAGATCGGCCTTCTTTCCTTTCCTTTCGCTCCTCTCCTTCTGGAACTCCCACGACATGTATTTTGATGCGTCTGCTGCTATCCCACAGACTTCTGAGGCTCTGTTCGTTTCTCTTCATTCCTTTTTCTGTCTATTTCTGAGACTGGATCATTTTCTTTTTTGCATTTATTTATTATTGAGAGACAGAGCATGAACAGGGGAGGGACAGAGAGAGATAGAGACACAGAGTCCAAAGCAGGCTCCCGGCTCCAAGCTGTCAGCACAGAGCCCGACGTGGGGCTCGAACTCACAAACCGCGAGATCGTGACTCGAGCCAAAGCTGGACGCTCAACTGACTAAGCCACCCAGGCGCCCCAAGACTGGATCATTTTAACTGACTTACCTTCAAGTTTGCTGACTCCACTCCCTCAAATCTGTTGAACTGCTCTAGCGACTTTCTTTTTTTTTTTTTTCATGTCAGTTACTGTGCTTTTCAATTCCAAAATTTCTATTTCTTTGTTATACTTTCTGTCTCTCTTGATATCCTCAGTTGGATGAAACCTTCAGTTATTTTGACAAAGTATCCTTAGCTCACTGAACATATTTAAAATTGTTGGTTTACAGCCTTTTCTAGAAAGTCCAATGTCTGGACTTCTTTGGGGACAGTTTCTACTGGTTTCTCTTTCTCTTGGATAGAGCCCACGCTTTCTCGTTTCTTTGCGTGCCTTGCAACTTTTCGTTGGAAACCGGGCATTTTGAATATGATCATGTGGCGATCCTGAAGACCAGAGTCTCCCTCCTCCCCGGGATCTGTTTTTGCTGTCACTCTCGGGTTCTTTGCTGTTGTCGTTGTCGTCGTTTTTGGCGATTTCCCTGAACGAAATCTGTAAAGGGTATTCTGTGTCATGTATGTCCCCAAAGCCTCTGTTTTGTTAGCTTATGGTCCGCCCCTGATTGGACAGAGACTGCCTTAAAGGCTTAGTGCCAAAAAGAAATCTTCTAGTCTTTGCCAAGAGGCTCTGTGTACATTTGCAGCAAACCTTCAACACTCAGCTGGCAGTTTCCAGCTCTGCCTTAGTCTTCATTTCCTGCTTCTTCTAAGCCTCAAGGTCAGTGGAAGGTGAGAGCTGAGGGCCCTCTCGGCCTTCCCTGAGCGTGTGTTCTTGAATGTGCACTTGACCTAGGAGTAACTCAGAGCTTTCCAAAGCCCTTCAGGACCCCTCGGTCCCCAGCCTTTCCTCCCAAACTCGATCAGTCCGTGGCTTGCCACAACTCTTGACCAGCAGAACTGGCAGCAGCCAGCAGAGGGTTTTAACAAGTGCCCTGGGTGTGCGTCTTTAGCACGAGGCCAGTTCTGAGTTAGGTGAGACGGAAACGAATCTTTCAGGCTGGTCTTCCAGAGACCACAAGACAAGTCAGGACAATGAATTAGGATGCCTTGTGAGCGAGGTCTGTTCTGCCTTCTCTGGCATTGCAGGCAGGCTGTTATTGTCACAGCTACTGCTGAGCTGAAGAGCGGCGATGGGACTGGGGTGGTTAAAATGCCATAAAGCCCGCCGTTCTCACTGGGAATCCGCCGTGTTTCTTGAGCGAGCCCTCCCCGGGTTGCAGGGAGCCTCCGGTTAATTTCCAGAGTGTGGCGGGGCGCAGCGGGGGGGAGGACATACCAACAGCTTCTGCCCATTTTTCTCTGTTGTATAGAGGGGCAGAGTTTGGAGTCCACGATTTTTGCTGACATCTCCCCGCCCTTGATCTTAAATTGCCGAATAGCCGTGCTCAGGCTTTCGCTGTGCTTTCCCCGTCCACCGATGACACCCGAGGCCACGCGTCGTCTTGACGATGACCGCTTCTCCCCCAAACAGCGAACGCCTGAGAGATCGCCTTCCCTTCTACCAGTCCGCCGTCCCGGTCCAGCACTGGATACGGTGCTAACAGTCACACCGCCGTCACCTACCGGGTACGGTCACCACCTCACGTACGACCCAAACCCCACTTTAGAACTTGCTTCCTGGAGCCACGTCCAACTTCCCTCCGTCAGATCCTCCGGGGACCAGACTCTGAAGTGGAGATCCGCGTGCAGGTGGCTTCCCGGCGGGCAGCACCCATCGCGGGGGAGGGGTACAGGACTGGCCAGAGCGAAGCCCGCGGCAGCAAAGGCTCTGAGGCCTCGATGGCCCCTCGCCGTTAAGGGGGCTGAGACTCTGTGCCCCACACCCGCCGGTCTGGGATGCAGGCTGCGCTTGCGTGAGGCGGCCGCCCTCCACCCAGGCGATTCCTGGAAAAGAACTCAGCTGCGAGCTGTCGGCAGGTGGCCCGCCCAGCAGCTGGGGGAACGGATACCTCCGTCCCGGAGCGGGGATTTGGGCTGCGTGTCTCAGCGGCCACCTCTGTGGTTCAGCCCCTGCCAGGGGCCCCTTCTTCCACGGGGGACCATGGAACACCCTTGGCCCCCCGAGTGCTCGTCTCTAGGTGCCTCCCATCTGGCCTTTCCAGCGCCTTTCGGACAGTTCTGCACACTAAATTCTCTCTGTTGATCCTCCTGACGTGGGCTCTGGTGTCCTTCGTGGCCCCTGGCTCACAACTAGGTGACTGCTAAGGTGACCGATACTCTCACCTGGGGTTGCCCAGTGAGTGGGTGGCAGGGCGGAGATGAAAAGCCAAACCAACCGGCTCCCAGCCTGGGTGCTCTCTCACGGTCGGGGTGGGACCCACGTCTGCTCGGCCCCTAAGCGGGGTCACCACCCCTGACCTGCATGGACCACTGGGACACCCAATGGCCGGGGAGGTGCAAAACCTAAAAGCCCTCGAGACGAGGGGCAACCTGGACGGCTCCGTCGGTTAAGCGTCCGACTTCAGCTCAGGTCGTGATCTCGTGTTCGTGGGTTCGAGCCCCGCGTCGGGCTCCGTGCCGACGGCTCGGGGCCCGGAGCCTGCTTGGGACGCTGTGTCTCCCTCGCTCTCTGCCCATCCCCCGCTGGCACTCTGTGTGTGCGGATCGAGAAGAGCTGATCCCACAGGCAAATGTTGTTCTCTCCCTCTGAGATGGGTGTGTGGGAACCCGGCCCTCCCGCCCTCACGCCCCAGAGAGGCTGCGTGGGCAGCCAGGATAAAGATGCCCGGCTTGGGTTCCACGCTTCCGCCAAGAACAGAAATTCTGGGGCTGGGCTTCTGAAACCCTCCTCCTACAGGGGGAGATGGAAAGCCGGCACGTCCGAGAGCGAGGGGGGCCCCGGGGTCTTTCTCCGTCCTTTCCGCAACCCAGCTAGCTTTGCTGATGATAAAGGCAACACGTGCTCGCTGCAGAAACGTAAATAATACATCGGAGCCAGATGTGACGTGTGACTGACAGCGTGTCACCGCCCCACCGGCCCCCAGCCTTGGAGAGGGTCCGGGGGACACTGGCACGTGGCCAACAGGGTTTTCAGGGCGTCTGCAAAGATGCCGTTTCGGCAGCCGTCCTTCCCCACCGGCAGGGACGGGGAGAGCTGGCGGAGCGCCGGGCTTTCCAGTGAGGAGACCTGGCCGGGACTCCCGGCCCTGTCACCCTGTCACCGGCGCACCTCGGGCCTCTCACAGCCACGGGACGGAGACAGCAGCACTCACCTCCTAGGGCAGCAAAATCCGATGTGAGCGCGCAGGTAGGACGCTAAGTAGCGAACCAGGCACTGGCCAGCGTCTCCGTGACGTTCGAGCTCAAGTCCCTCTGCCTCTGCTTCCCGAGCTCTGCCTTTCGTTTCCAAGGGGCTGGGGGCGCACCGGCCAGCCTCGCCCAGGGGAGGGCAGGGGCAAAGCGGGGGTCCGGCTGCCGAGTCAGGAAAGAGGGGTGTCCGTCAGGATCCGCCCCCTGCTTTCACCCTTCGGTGGCTCCCCATCGCCCCAGGCAGGACACGCCCAGATTCCTCACGGCCTGCGGTGATGAGGCCTCCCCGCCGTCCCCTGCTGTGCCTTCTGTGGGGACACCCCAAGGTACCAGCAGCTGCCTCGGGGAACCCCAAACCTCCACCACGCGAACAATTCTCACTGCGGTCTTTTTAAGCTTTTATTTAGTCTTGAGAGAAAGCGCGAGCATGAGCGGGGAAGGCGCAGAGAGACAGAAGAGAGAGGATCCCAAGCAGGCTCCGCACCGTCAGCAGCTGTCGGCATCCAGCCCAACACGGGGCTTGAACACACGAACCGTGAGATCCCGAGCCGAACCAAAACCAAGAGTCGGCGTTTTGCCAACCGAGCCCCCCAGGCGCCCCGCTCACCGCCGTGCCCACCAAAGGGCTGGGCTTCCAGAATGGGACACAGCCACGAGGGCTCAGCCCAGCTTTGGGGCCGCGCCACTACGGGTGCGTTAAATGGCTACGCCTCGTCCAGATGAGGAAACTGAGGCCTGGTGCGCGGGCCCAGCAAGGGCACACAGCCCAGAGTGGCCAGGCGGGCTCCGCGGAGGCCCGGGAGCCACCAGCCCGGGCTCCAGGCCCCCAGCCTGCACTGTGCGCCCCCTCCCTGCCCCCGCCCTCCGTCTTCTGAACCCAGAGGTGAGCTTTAAGAGAGATGGCCGGGGGCCCGTCCTCTGGCTTTTCTTCTGGCAGGATTCTCAGCTTCCTGTTTGCCAGATGAAAGACGCGAGTCCAGGCCGTCAGACGGGGGGCAAAGTCCTTCTGAGGAGCTTTGTGTGAATAGAAACCAGGTGGAGAAGCCCCTACCGTCCTGACACCCCGGCATGAAAATGCAGGGAAACATGTTAAGGACAAAACTCCAGGGCCCGCAAAGTTCCCAGGCCCCAGCGAGTTCTGGGGACCCAGCAGCGTGTGGGGCGGAGGCAGGACGGGGCGCAGCCAGCTTGGCCCGTGGTGCCCATCGGATGAGTCGCCCTCAGACACAACCCCAGCAGGCCGCAGCCCAGAGCCACTCTCTGAGTCCCCCCGGGCCTCGGTTCACCTGCCCGTCAGATGGGCGTGCGAGCACTTCCCGGACCAGCCCCAGCGGGGCCGCACAGAGGCCAGCCATTCGGAGTGGGCACGTCCTCCTCGAGGAAGGCCAGGGTCTCCAGTCCTCCCCAGGGGGCTGGTTACCCATCGTCTCCAGCCCCCAGCAACTCACCACAAACCCGTTTGTCGGGGACTTGGAAGCCAAGCAATTTGTACCTGCCTCTGTGGGCACCGCAAAGAGCAGACACCCCTCAAAACTTCTGGGCGCTCCGTCCCCACACCTGCACCCGCACCGACCTGGCAGGGCAGGTGCAAGGCCAGCCGGAAAACGCGTCACCTCCCTGGGCCTGGCCTGGACTGGCCGCCCTGTTTTCAGGCTGGGGTCACTGGTCCGTGGGCTGCAGGCAGGCAGGGGGAGGACGGGGGCTCCAGGGCACCGGGCAGGTGGGCAACAGGAGGAGGGAAGGAGAGGGGGCGAGGCTACCTAGGTGGTGGGGAATTAGGGAAAGAATGGGGTGATTGCGGCCAAGAGAAAGGGACAGGGAAGCACTGGGCAGGGCCAGGATCAGACCCAGGGTCCCCAGACGCCATCCCTCAGGTCGCCGGGCACAGGCCCCGGGCTCCCCAGTCCCCAGCGAGGGCGGTGGGGCCGTGGGAGGAGAGGCTTCAGAGAGGACACGGCGGCCCGGGGGCGGGCACCCCGGCTCTGCTGGAGCACCCAGTGGATACGGAGCACCCGCTGGAGACCCTGTCGGGTACAGAGCACCTGCTGGGGCATCCCGCCAGGTGCAGCCGCAGGAACACGAACAGGAATAACAGCCATCCGCACGGGTCCGGGGAAGCCTGAGGTGCGCCGTGAGCGATTCCCAGACCCCGGGAAGGAGCCCACCCTCCCAGCACAAGAGTGACCATCGCTGAGGGCCCTGAAACCCTCGAGGGCTGGGCACGCCCACCATGGAGGGGCCTCTCTCCGTGGCTGGGAGTTAGTAACCTCAGGTCTCAGAGCCAGGTGGGAAGGAAGACCCGTGGCTTCCGTGGGTCATCCTGCGGCCCAGGGCCTCACCGTGATCCCTGGCCAGTGTCGGCTCGGGCACAGGAAAAGTTTCCCAGGTCGCGGGGCAAGCCGGTGGCCCCTGGGGACGGGGTCAGGGTGGCATTAGCTGCGTCCGCTCGGTCACTGAGTGCTTCACCCCCTCAGCCTAGGCTCCCCACCCTGTCTCACACCCTGGGGAGCAGAGGCCCAGGAGGTGAACAGCACACACACATCACGGGGGTTCTCCAGCTTGTGTTGAGCCCAAAGCCCCCCGTGACCTCTGGCCTGAGGCCCCCTGGCCAGAGCCTCTGCCCTCTGCTGGGGCCTGGACACGCTGGGTGAAGGTCAAGGTCCCCTGTGACCACGGCAAGCAGAGTAAGGTAGGAAGAGACTGGAGGGAGCCCAAGAAGCGAGAGCCCCAGAAGGAATACAGGCTGCACCTTCTCCAGCCCACCTGCCCCTCCAGGCGTGGATTAAGGATCCTCCAAATGATGTCATAAGAGGCTTCTCTCTTGAACAGAAAGAGCCTCTCTTTGGTCATATTTCCCTTTTCGCCATGTCCGCCAGGAAGCTCACCACGGCACTCAGGACGACCACGTGGTCCCTGTGCTTGCTTCGCCACCCAACCACGCCCCCTGGAGTTGGCTTTGCTTTTCCATCTGTCTTCTTTGAAACGCGTGTGTCCCTGGCAAGCCTCCTCAGACCTCGGAGGAGAGAGGTGGACTCTGCCTTCTTTTGCCTAAAGTCACGTGCCAACAAGGCTGATGTCCAAAGGGGCCTCGGGCTCAGGAAGCAGTGAGGCCTGGGTACAGGTCCCGGAGCGAGAAGGGGTGAAGGGGAAGGTTCCGCGGGGGATCACTCAGGAGCCCTGCTGGACGTCAAAGGGCAGTCGCTGTGGGGGCTGGAACCTAGTAGGGCCGGAGGGAGGTGCCGGGCAGGGAAGGGGGTCCGGGAAGAGGCCATCTGGGAAGACCAAGACCGAGGTCATGCTCCAAATCAGCAACGCCTGGGGGATTGGGGGGGTGGGGGGGGCGCTGGGGAACTGGTCCCTAGGGGGCCCAC
The DNA here is from genome assembly GCF_023721935.1 of Panthera uncia. Lineage (NCBI taxonomy): Eukaryota > Metazoa > Chordata > Mammalia > Carnivora > Felidae > Panthera > Panthera uncia. The sequence continues at coordinate 89,093,931 of NC_064807.1, forward strand.
CCACCCTACAGACCAGGACCCTCCCACACCTCCCCTGCACGGTGGGCCCTGTGCTTGCCCCGGGACAGTGCAGCTGCCTAGACTGCGTCCAGCCCCACGTGTCCTGCTCCGGGGCGCACCCAGCTGTCCCTTTAAGGAGCTGGGGGCTGCTGCTGGCACAGCGCACGGCCGGCCAGAGCAGAGACGGGCACGTTCCTGATGCTTCTGGAAGGCTGGCTTGCAGAGGAGACAAAATGTTCTTGCTCAGCTCAGTAAACAAGCCTGAAGTGCTTTGAAAGCCTCTGCCGACACAAAGGACTGGAAAACACACAAGCCTGGCAAAAGGAGGCCCAGCTGCGGGAGGAGTGCGTGTGGGAGGGCATCCGGGCTGCCCCCGCCCCAGCTCCCGCTGGGTCACCTCACAGGCCACCACGGGTGTGCCCGGGCTCCCGACCGCGGCCTGAGCGTACTGGGTTCTGTATGTGAGCCGGCAGGAGGGAGCCCGGGGCGGGGGGCAGGGGGCGGGCGCCCGGGGGTGGGGGTGCCGTGTCTGTGCGTGTCGCTTGCCACGCGTGTGGGTACGCACGGCTCCCGGCTCATCCCAGCACTTCCTGGGAACCCAGCAGGAGGAGACCCGGGTCAGCACCGCCCTTGGACGGGAGCAGGGAGCCCCGCTCCCCGGGGAGCTAATTAAGGGCCGTGGAAGGAGGCGACCCCGCGTCTGGAGGCAGGGCGTCTGCAGGAGCCGGCGGCCAAGGCGAGCGGGGCGGGCAGGCGAGCCTGGGGCCCATCCAGGAGTGCTGTGCGCAGCAGTAGTGCGGAGGGCACAGGAGCCCCTGTGGGGCCGCCCCAGGCGCGGGGAGAGGCGGGCCCTTGCATGGTCCGGACGCCAAAGCCTGGCCTTCCCAGCGAAGGCGGGGCTCTCGAGCCAGCTCAGCCGCTCCCGGCTCTGTCGACCCGAGGCAAGTGGTCACTTGCCTTGTCTGTAAAATGGGCAGAGCCCCACCTGCCTGCCAGGGCAGATGTGAAGTCCGCCCGACAGACCGCGCTGCCCAAGCAAGGTGCCCGCAACGGGGCACCACGGCCGCCACCGCCCACCTCTGCATCGTAGGCGGGAGGCGTGTGGCCACGTCCGGGCCCTGCTCGGTGACTGGGTCAGGGCGCTTGGCCTCGCCCGGCGGAGGGGCCAGAGGCTGTCACCTCCCCCTGTAATCTGCTCCCCCACACCACTAGACCCGGCCGTGTGCCCGACTCAGGGCCGGGTGCTGGAGGGACAGCACCGTACTCAGGCCGGCTCACCCTGCTGGAGGGACACGCACAGACCGGGGCCTGGCCGGGTGAGACGTGCCACGCTGTGCGAGAGACACACGTGTGGCCTCGGGCCATCAGCCTGGCCTGGGGGGGGGTGGGGGGAAGATAATGTATGAGGCCTGCAGGCAGGGGCAGCAGGAGAACTGGGCAGAATAGTGACAGGCACGTAGTAGGTGCTCAGTTAATGCTTGATGAGTAAGTGAAATGAACCCTGTGAAGCAGGAGAACACTGAAACCCAGGGGAACGTCCTTCTAAGGTCACGGGTGCCCCCTATTTGCCTGGCCCCAGAGCTGCGCCCCTCCCTGCCCGAGAGGCCAGACCGGCACCCCCAGGCCTGCCCACAGAGCGGGGATGGGGCACACAGCTGGCACCTCTCTATGCGTCGAGGCCCCGGGGCTCATACCCGGGAGCCCGCTCTGTCCTCTGTTTTGCTGGCGAGCCAAGCGGGGCAGCAACGGCCAATTCCCTGAATTCCTGCCCAAACCCGGGGGGGGCGGCTCCGGGCAGGCAGAGGAGCTCCCTGCGAGCCTGGCTGCTTCACGAGGCTTCCCCGCCAGGAGGCCCATTTAGGAAACGGGTGGCAGGGAGGGGCTGCGGGGGCGTGAGGGGTGACGGCTGCCAGCCAATGCCGGGGCCGCCAGCCGGTCCGCCCCTCGGGCTCCCAGTGGCTGGGGGCGGGGGGAGGGTGGCACTCCCCGGCAGGGCTGAGCCTCTGGGTACCTGTGGGCCAAAACCACTCAGAAACCACAGGCCAAATGAGTCCACTTTCTAAAGTGCCCAGGGACTGAGGGAGACACCCTCAGTGCTTTCTGTTCCAGCATCCAGGCCCGGTGAGGCGCGAGGCAGCGACACCACGGGAGGGACGGGGAACGTGCCCCGAGCTGCCCCCCGGGTCTTCAGGCTTGCGCTGACCGTGGACCGCGGGACATGTGTTCGGGACACCCTCTGGTGTCTGACAGGTCTGCCGATGCCCGAGGTGTCCTCCCCCAGCTCCAGGAAAGCGACAAAGGCACCAGGCATGTCCTGGCAGGGAGGAAAGAGGCCAGGAGGGGCGACAGGGCCCAGCCGCCAAGACCGACACACAGGGGACCGACCTCCTGGCCGCGGCAGTGTTCCTGCCGCAGTCTGGGTGCCCCCTCCCGGGGGTCAGGCTGGGTGTCCCCTCCCTGGGCCCCAGTGTCCACATAGCACCTGCTGGCCTTGCCCTGGAGGCAGCAGACCCCGGGCTGGGTCCCCCCTGCACCGCCTACCCTCCCCGTCATCTGAGAACCGGGCCCCCGGACCGCCCTGGGGGAGACGACTCCGGCCCACCCAGCACGCCCCGGGGGCACACGGTAGGTAGAGCGACAGACCTTGGACCCAGGGCCTGCTGCCGTTCCTAAGGGCTAAATGGCTGGGTCACCAACCCCTGGCTGCCAAACCCCACCTTGGGGAGGGGAGAAGGGAGGGAGGGAGGAACAGGGCCCCCCAGCTCCGAAGGGCAGGGAGGGGGCAGGTGGGCGAGGCCAGAGAGCAAGTGAGCGTGCCACAGGAGAACACAGCGTGCCACCCTGTCGGGGGGGAGGAGGCTGGGCAGGAGGACAGAGCCACCCCTCCCCGCCTGCGTGCAGGAGGAAGCCAGGGTGGGAAAATTCAGCAGAGGGTGCAGGGGGAGGGGGCAGGGGGTGGAACGATGGGGACTAGGAAGATTTGGGGTGGGGGAGGGGGCAGGCCACAGCGGCCACCGGCCGGGGGACCCTGAGCCCCTCGGCCCCTCCACGGCCCCCTTCCCCATCGTGAAAGGAGGAGAGGTTGCTGGAACAGGTCCCTTCTCGCCGGGGTCAGGGCAGCAGGGCGGGCACCCCGGCTCATCAGTCCCTCAGCGGACGGGGAAGCAGCCCCAGGCCCCGGGCCGGGCTCCGGGCTCTGTGCGACACCAGTCCCGCCTCAGAAGGAAGGACACGGGCCACGGGGAGGACTTCCTCCAGTGCCCGGTGTCCTCTAGGGTGCTCCTGTGGGTGGGGCCGCCCTCCCCGGCCGGCGGAGCCCTGAGGGGTCCCCAACGCGGCCCTTGCCTTGTGGGGAGCAGAGCCGGCCGTGGCTGGACCCGTGCGGGCAGGTGGGGGCTCCCGGGCCTGTGGAAACAAACAGGCGCGTGTGGATCCCTGAGGAAATTCTCCAAACAAGGCCCCAGGGAGCTGCCGTGCAGAGAGAGAGAAGCGGTCCAAGCAGGAAGAGGAGACGAGAGAGGCACAGGATGGCCCTCTGGGGACCCAGGGGCATCTCAAAGATGCAGAGGGGGCGCCCAGCCCGCCAAGGAAAGCGGAAACAAAGCTGAGAGTCTTCTGGAAAGCAGAAACAGGCTTCCCTACCCCTGGGACTTCAGGGAGCGCCGAGAGGAGGGGGCCGTGGTCTGGAGCAAGAGGGGTGCTGGGTGGCAGGCAGGTCTGGTTAGAGGCTCCACCTCCCGCCTAGAGATGCCCTTTGACCTCCACCCGGGCTCCCGGGACCTCTGTACCCCAGTGCCCTTTCCCCAGGGACACTGCTAACATGTCATGTCACAGAGCTTGTGTTCCAGGAGCAGCTTCCAGGAGCCCGGGAGCGGCCTCCCCCCTCCCCCACGCCTCCACCAAGCCCTGAGGTTCATCATCAGGGAGACAGGGGCCTTGAGGTCTGGGGGGAGCCCCATGCGACAGAGCCACCAACTCGGGCTGCCACGTCAGCCGAAGGCTGGTGAGCTCTCCAACAGGCCGTGAGGGTCCCGGGTCCCCCCATCCCCAGCCTCCTCTGCCAGGTGTTTCTCAATGGGGTTTAGTGGATATTTAAGAGCTCGGAGCCCCGCCCCCACCTCTGCCACCAGCCGTCCACCACGCGCTCACTGCCAGCATCAGCGTCCCAAAAACGTGGGTGCCAGCCCATCACACACTTGCTAAACAGCCCTCCTCGGCTGCCCAGCCCCCCACAGGGAAAGATGTCGCCATGCACGGGCTCCATCACCCTGTGCCAGCCTCCCTTCCCCCGTGCAGTCCCCCAGCCTGAGGCCATACCTCCTCCCCCCGGGGCCCTCTTCCCAGGAACCCTCAGGATGTGCAGCTTCCCCAGAGGGGAAGCCTGCCCCGCTCCCCTCGCCACAAATGGCCTGCACCCCGTCCCCTCCCTCCCGGCTCTGCGCGCAGGCTGGCTGAAGAGCTAACTCAGACTAGAGTGGAAATGGCTGCAAAGTGGGCTGTCGAGTGACTTTGCCCTGGAGATGCATCACTGTTGACAAAGAAGTCAGCCTTTAGCCAAAGGGGTGGGGTTCCAGAGCAGAGAAAGACCCTGGGCTCCAAGGTGGGGTGCTGCCTAATTCACAGTCTGCTTTGCAGTTCTGACGGCTCCCCTCCCTTCTCAAGGCCCACAGTGGGATAGTGACTTGACCAGCCTCTCCCCCAGCCAGTGGCAGGGCTGGGTCAGGATCCCAGGGGTCTGGCCTGCACCAGACCCAGCCGAGAGCAGGAGGCGGAGAGCCCTCTGACCCCCAGAAGGGTCCCCCGGTCGTGAGACTCCAGGAATCGGAGAAAGGGTCCCACGGGAGCGGCCTGGTGGGGGGTGGATCCATGGCCCCAGTCGCCAGGCAGGCGGGGAGGCCACAGGCCTCCAAATTCCAGGCTAATTGGCATCTGGCAGAGCACGTTCCTCCACAGCAGGCCTGACTTTCGCATCCTGTCCCACACTCCGACATGAGCCCCGGAACGCCCCCCCAACCCCCCGACATCCAAACTGACACGGCCCCGTCCCGCCTGGGCCGCCCCAGGAAGCCTCTGACCCGAGCCCTCTCTGAGCCCAGAGGCACCAGGGCGGCCAGGGCCACAGGCCTGGAAGGAATGTGTCCCTGACCCGCGGGCCTGAGCATTGCCGACACAGGCCCCAGAGGCTCAGGAGATCAGAGCCGGCCGCGTAAACAGTGATAGGGAGCCAGGGAACCGCGTCTGCTCTGATCCAGACCCCGGGATGAGGAAACCAAGCTCCGGGCAGAGCACGGCCCCACAGGAATTGCCCAACGGGTCTGTTGCAACGGGTTTGGATTCCGGGGTCAGCCCTCCCAGCCTCCCTGCCTCCCGGCTGCCCTGAGCGCCTGAGGTTTGGGGACACGGCTGCCGGGCAGGGAGGAAAGGTGTCCCTGGGCCCCCACACCCTGTTGTCTATGGACCGGACGTGACGGGGCAGAAATGGGGCCTCGGGGGCAACAGTGGCTCAGGGCCGACCCTTCCCCTCCCGGAACAGTCCTGGCTGTCACCTGGGAAGCCGGGAAGGCAGTGAGGCCTGACAGACAGCCTGCCCACGGGCCCAGCCCCCGAGGGGCAACCCGACCTTCCCCGCAGCGGACAGCTCACCAGCAGGAGGGCACTTCGCCCTGCCCCTGGGCTCACGGGGGCCCACCTAGGCGGCCTGGCCTCACGTTCCTGTCACACACGGGCTGCCAGGCCACCGTCAGCCGCCCCCCTGCTTTCTCCTCCCAGGAGAAGAGGCAAGGCTGACCGTCATTCACCGTCGTTCCCCAAAACTCTCCTTTTTTTCCCGCAGAATCTAATTTCTTTTCAGTGCAGCCCTTTCACGTGCAGGCGGCTGTGAGGCCGTCTCCTCCCTGCACCCCACCATGAAGCGGGTGCCGTCACCCCATTCTGCGGGTGAGGACCCCGAGGCCGCAGGAGAAGGGATCGGCCAGGACCATACCCGGAGCCGTGGGTTTTACTTTATGGGGAGACAGCCCCTGGTGTGGCCCGAGGTCAGATAGACCCCCCTGTGGCCTGTGCCTCCCCGGGCCTCTGTCCCCTCTCCAAGCTGGGGTCCCGGGAGGATTCGGGAGGACTGTCCACGGAGGAGCGGCTGCCTTCCCACAGGCTTCCGGGTCAGGGAGCGACCCCGCGGAGAGCACCTCCACCGGCTAGGGGACCCCTCTTCTGCATCCATCCCCCTGGTGAGATGCCCACCACCCCGGGGCTCAGCCCCCCACCCCAGGGACACGCCTGGCCTGGCGTCCAGGGGCCAAGCATGTGGCTCACCAGTCAGGAGCCCGGACATCCTCTGAGAGCCTCAGGCTCGCCTCCCGAAAGGGAGGGGTGACTCACCCACCTGGAGAGCTAGCTCGGGGGACACACGTGTGACACGTGCTCAGCACACGGCAGGCCAGCACCGTCCTCCTTAGCAGGGTCCTCCCTCTCCCCCGCCTCCCGAGACAACCAGCCCCCCCACACACACACACCCCCGCCCCGCTCCAGGCCGTCTGGTGTGGGGTCCTCGTCCCACTTGGGAGGTCTCAGAGCCCCGTGTCCACACCAAGGTGCTGTCGTTGGGCTCCCGGCGGCCTTCTTGGCGGGCACCTCTGTGCCACGTGCTGGGCTCTGGGCCCCACCTCCAGCGCAATCCGCCTGGCCGTCGTGCAACCCCAGGCAGGAAGCAGCACCTTCAGGAAGGTTCGAGTGACCCTCCTGGGCTGGGAGCCCTGCCGTCCAGCTGTGGCCACGCTCGGGGCGCGTCCGGGCCACCGGCCGGCCGGTCCACTGCAGGACCCACGTAATCTGTCCAAAGCAGCACGGCTAGTTAGAAGTTTTATTGATTGAACACGATCGAGTGGAAATAGTAAAAAAGTTCTCCCGATGTAACCCACTTTTTCTTAATGGGTAATCTCAGACACTCGAGTTTGTATGTTAAAGGAGCTTTAGGACAATTTAATAGCTCATAAAATTTTATAGTCCCAGTTGAAATCAGAGTGATAACTCTGGCCTGCACAGCTATAGTTTGCTAAATGTCTCTCGTCTTTTTTTCTTTCTTTCCCTTCCATTTATTGGAGAGTTAACATCTGCTCGGCTATGGGGCGGTGGGGGGAGACGGAAAGGAAAGGAAAATAATCATCTGTTTCTCCAGAAGAGAGGGAAGACATTCGGGCTCTCCCGGCAACATCTTAGTTTCCAAGCACGTGGTTTTCCTTGAAGTCAGAAAGAGGTTGGATAAGCCGCCTGGCCCACCGCTGCGAGGCATCGGGGCCCCTCCGGTGACCGCTGGTCCTGGTCTGCCCCGGGCCACAGCCACGTCCTGGGGTGGGCCGCAACCGGGAGGGGCCCGTCAAGAGTCACAACCTGGCCACTTATAAAGCGCCCACTGTGCACACCGCCCAGAGGACCCACGGAGAAGGGCGACACGAGCTCACTGCCTGGCAGGTGCCCACGCTCAGAAGCCGAGGCTGAGGTCCTCACCCGGGCAGACGGGCCAGAGGGGTCCGCCCTTTGAAGGCTTCACGGAGGAGGCGGAGACGGGATGGGGAGCCCGGGGGCGGGCAAGAATCCTGGCTCCACCCGCACGGCCCGCAAGAGAAGAAGCAGGAAAAGGCGTATGCCACAGCACGGGGAGCCCCCGACACGTCCTGTCGCGTGAGCGAAGGCAGACAGGAAAGGTCGCGTGGTGTCGGGTCCCTTTTACATGAAGCGTCGGGAGTCGGCGAATCCGCAGAGGCAAGAGGCAGGTTGGCGGTGGCTGGGGCTCAGGCTCGGGGCCGGGGCTCCTCCTGGGGTGGATGAAGAGGTTTCGGAACCGGGTAAAGAGGTGCTTAGCTGTGCCGCACCGTGACCGTGCTAAATGCCGCTGGACTGCACACTTTAAACTCGTTCCGTCCATCGCGTGTGAATTCCATCTCAATAAAACAAAAATCCTTGAAGGGAGGAAATTCGTACTGACAACGGGACACATGCAACACTCACCGGGGACAGGCCCCAGACACCGTGCCTCCTTTACCTCTCCAGCCTGTGCAGGGATCTGACCCCGGAAACTCGGGGCAGGGCAACCGGTCAGCGGGGCGGGACGGGGCAGGTTGAGGGCGCAGGCTGGCTGCTCCTCGAAGCGCGATGGCCTGGCTGTGTCCTGGGGGCCATGGGAAGGGCTGCGTCCCATCGGAGCTCACTTACGGGAGGGCGGCTTTTCAAGAGCCTGGGTCAGACCTGGGGGTCAGAGCACGTGCTCCGCTGGAGAACCCACAGGGGTCAGAGCAGAGCCCCCACCCGCCCGGGACGCCCCAGGGAGCCTGCCTCTCTCCCCACCTCCCCGCCACACCCCTCTCCTGCCTTCTCTGGATCCCCCCAGATTTCCCGTTCCTAATTCCTGCCCGGGAGAGCCCTCCTGGGAGGCAGCCGGACCCTTGGCGTAAGGCTGGCTGCCCAGAGAGAGGGCCTGCCCCCCACAGCAGCCACGGAGAAGGCCCCGGCCACACGTGGCCACCTGTGAGGTGGGTCCTGGGCTCTCTCACTGAGCCACCACTCCCTGGACACCCTCCTGGGCTTTTGCCCAGCGGGAAAAAGGATAGAATGAGGCCACAGGACCTTTGTCTCCTGCCACGTGGAAGCACGCACGGTGAGTCAACAGTCACACAGACCTCGGACGCCAAAGAACAAAGCGGGTGTCCAGCCGGGTTCGTTTCGGCGGATCGGGCCCCCACTGCCTGGTGGGATGAGGGGATGAGGGGAGGCTGGGCTCATGCCCGAGGTCTGCCCTGGACAGGCTGGAGCAGCCACCCAGTAGGTGAAACCTCGCTGGACCAGCAAGAAACATACCTGCCAAGGAATCTGCAAAGCTTCGCTTTCGTCAGGGCCCTCGGGGGCCTGGCAACCCCGGGAACGCAGGCAGGCGTTAGGGAAAAGTGCACGGAACCGCCCTCCTTCTCACGATACTCCCACGTGACCAGGGGACTGGTTTTTCAGAGCGCTTGGCTCTCCTCATTTTTTTTTAATTGTTTTAATGTTTATTCATTTTTGAAAGACAGAGGCAGAGCATGAGCAGGGGAGAGGCAGAGGGAGAGGGAGACATGGAATCCGAAGGAGGCTCCGGGCTCCGAGCTGTCAGCACAGAGCCCGACTCGGGGCTCGAACTCACAGACCGTGAGATCAGGACCTGAGCCGAAGTCGGACGCTTCACCGACTGAGCCCCCCAGGCGCCCCGACTTTTCTTGGGGCGGGCTCGGTGCTTTCTCTGACCAGCAGCCGTCATCCACCTGGGACACCTGTGCCCCTGAGGAGGGTCTGGATGTGGCAAGTGGGCGGGCGGCCCGTTGCGGGAGCCTCGCAATGGCCCCGGCACCCAGATCCCATCTGCAGCTGAGGCAGAGGGCGAGATCCACATCACAAGCCTACGTGGAAACCTTGCGAACGGCTGAAACAGCACAGGACGCTGCACAACACTCCCGGGCCCCCCCTCCAGCCCCCCGGCCTTTGCCGCCCCATCTGTCCAGAGCAGGCACCTGTCCCTATGCGTCTGCCCCATCTGGGTGGCCTCCTCCAGGCCGTCCTGACCCCGCACACAGAAGGCCCGGCCCCGGCCACCCAAGCAGCCCCCTGTGACCTTTCCTCGAAGCCCTTGGCCGCATTTAAGTCATGTGATCTGTGGTTTCATCCACCTGTCCTTTCTGCCGTGGCCTCCGTGGGGCCTGACGTGGTCCCTGCAGGCTCGCCCGAGCACTGAGCCTCAGAGGCAGGTAAATATTTGCCAGACGATGCCTGAGTATTGAAACGGAGAACACTCTCCGATCTGGACACCTGAGCTCGAATCCTAGCCCTGCTGCTGAATTGCATTGTGACCTTGGGCCGGTCACTCGGTCTTTCCCGTCTGTAAAATGGAGACAGCGGCACGGAGACGGCGGGCCAGCCTCTCCCAGCACTCCGCCGGCCCGGGGATCTTAAGAACGAAAGGGTCTTTTTAAGAGGTCTCGCTCGCACCCCCACCCCCACAGAGAGCGGCTGCCGTCCGAGCTCCTTATAGGGCTCCTTTGCTCTCAGGAGAGACTCCGATGTGTTGGCAAAGTGCATTGTGGGAGCCAAAATAATCAGATTGCAGACGAAGGGAGAGAGGGAAGGGGAAGATAATTGAATATCAGAGAGGAAGCTATTCTCAAGCCAGCCGTTTCATGGTTCCTTCTCGTATTTATGTTTTCGGGGAGGTCCCCCAAATAAAACAGCGCTATTATTTTATGACTCATAAAATATACGTTACGGTTACAACATATCATAGCCATAATCATAACCACACTTACTGAATACCTACTACGCGCCGTAAAACTCTCAAGGCGGGTCTGACCCTCTCACTTGGCAGCTGGGAAGACGGGGGGCCACGGGGCCACGCTGGTCTCCGCCCAGACTCGAAGGCAGCGCTCTCCCGGCCCCGCCACCCGTCCAGAGCCCTTTCCGGGCTCCCCGGCCCCCGGGCTCAACCCTTTTCCATCACGGGGTGGCGTCACACCCTTTTCATTTCCAAGTCTCGTTACTACAGATGAAGCATGAAAAATGAGCCAATAACCCAGTAAATCCGAGCCACTCGGCGCGAAATGTAATAACAGCTGTGAGGCAGTGCCAGCCAGACAGATTGAGCAGGCTGCGCCTCTGAGAAGCTGCCCTCTAGGGCTCCGGGGGACGACGTCGAGAGGGCACAGAAAGGTCTCAGCCCTCCAGACAGAGAGGGTCACGGCCCGGCGGGGGGCAGGTGCCCGGGACCCGCACACACACGACCCGCGAGGGGCTCCGGGTGGCTGACTTTGCTCCTCTGTCCCTCAGCCTTCGGTTCTGCGAGATGGGGCGCCCGCCTGGGGTCCGCCCCGGGACGCGGAGAACACGTGCAGCTGGGGAGCCCCTGCGCAAGGTGAGGCCCCACCCAGCACGGGCTCACCCCGGGTCGCACGGCGGCATATGACCTGGCTCATCAGGAATCAACTGCTTCCCGAAAGAACAAGGTGGCGAAGGCGTTTCCAGAGGAAGACGTATGTAGTACAAGGTGCTAGGCCTTACCACGCTGCCTGTCCCCCCGCCCTGCTCCCACCCCTGACCCGGGAAGGGTCGGGGGCAGCCTGACGACAGCAGGCACCAGAGCAACTTACCCCCCTAGACTCACAGGTCCACTGGCTCTCAATCCCGGCTGAGCCTCCTGAGGTGGGTTCTAAACATTTCACACCCAGGCCCAGGGACGATTTCACTGGCCTGGTGTGGCCAGCTGGCCAAGGACACTTGACCCCTGTGCCCCGCAGGGCACCCAGCAAGCGGGCTTCCCGCCTCTGTGCGCCCCTGAAGGGGCCAGGAGACTGCAAAGCCCCCTGAGCAGGCCAGCACGGCGGGTCCCACACCAGCACCGGAGCCACGCGGCCTTTCGGGTGAAGTGACACCGCCCCGATGGACCTCACAGATGCCCACGGGGGCCCAAGAGCCCCTGAGTGCCTCAGTAGCTCTCAGAGGAGCGTGGCACCCAAGGGGCCATCACCCTGGCCTCCCGCCTCCCGTGCCAGGCCGCAGGGCTCTGAGTCTGTCAGACAGGGACCCAACAAGGCAGCAAAGTCAGGCCCCACCTTGACGGGTACTCGGCGGTGTGGCCACGAAGGGTCTGGAATGCTCTGAACATGACGGGGCCACGTGCCGTAGGGCCACCGCGAGCGGATGGGCCCCCTCTGCCAAGGAGACAGCCCTGAGCAGCCTGCCTCGCTGAGGTGAAAGGGAAGGAGAGCAGTTCTGACTCTCTTTTATTGATTTAATTAATTTATTTTATTTTATTTTATTTTATTTTATTTTATTTTATTTATTGGGTGTTTGGGGTGTTTTGTTCACTGTGGGTATTTTAAATTAATTATAACTTCTAAGAATATTCCACTAAAGCGTGATTTCTCTTGATCATGGGGCTCCCTGGAGCCCGGATCGAGTGCCTGGCTTTCCACACCCCAGCCCCAGCCTCGAGTCTCCTGTGCTCTGTCCTGCTGGTGTCACCCTGCCCACTCTCCGCGCCTCTGGAAACTCTGCCGGTGACGCGGGTGAGCCACCAGGCCCCCAGCAGGTGAAGGCGCCCTCTGTTGAGGCTCCTTGTTTCCCACAGACTACATCGTGATGGTTAAAAGTCCAGTGGCTTCAGGGGCGCCTGGGGGGCTCCGTCGGTGAAGCGTCTGCCTTTGGCTCAGGTCATGATCTCACGGTTTGTGGGTTCGAGCCCCGCGTCGGGCTCTGTGCTGACAGCTCGGAGTCTGGACCCTGCTTTGGATTCTGTGTCTCCCTCTCCCTCTGCCCATCCCCTGCTCATGCTCTGTCTCTCTGTGTCTCTCAATAATAAATAAACGTTAAAAAAAGGAAAGGAAAGGAAAGGAAAGGAAAGGAAAGGAAAGGAAAGGAAAGGAAAGGAAAGAAAGGAAAGAAAAGAAAAGAAAAGGAAAGGAAAGGAAAGGAAAGGAAAGGAAAGGAAAGAAAAGAAAAGAAAAGAAAAGAAAAGAAAAGAAAAGAAAAGAAAACAACAGCTTGGTGGCCTCGGCTCCAACGGGGTGTTTTGGAGTCAGGAAGTGCTCCCGGGGTCCTCACGACGAGCACGATGTGGCTCCGTGAGCAGTGAGGGGACCCCTCGTCGTGTAGACCCACGCCAACAGCACTGCCTGAGTCTCACCCCAGCTCTGGATGTCCCACGTGAAAGGCTGTTTGTGATTTACCCAAACTGGAGGCTCACAATCCGCGAGAGTGTTCAAGAGCCACTGGAAAGCACCTACCTGAGGGTAAGAGGCTTTGCTCTGTCGGGAACATCACCGTTTGGGGAAGTCACGTCACAGACGCGGCAACGGCGGCCCACAGTCTCCCGGGCACCTCCAGCTGCGGCCGGGACTGCGGATCCGGATCCGTGCCCCGGGGCCAGGCTTCCTGCTGGAGACGGGGCGGGCGCTCACATAGCCAAAGACACAGTACTTTAGGATCACTGATTCCCCTTTAACCATGGTAATACACCCTTTATATTACACTCAGAACGTTATATTGACTTTTTTCGAAATCCTACGCGAAGTGAGTTTTATTTCCTGTGATTTTCATTTCAGGACAGTCAAGGGAGTGCGGCGGGGTCCGTCCAGGGATCCAGGCTGCGCAGCAAATCGTCTGGGAACGTTACAAAATGCAGGATGCTCCTACACCTGGTCTGGGGAGGGGTGAGGGCAGGAGCGAGGGCAGGGGTCAGAAGGGATGCTCTCCTGTGCAGCCACAGTTGGGACGCTCCGAGTGCCCTCCCAACCCGGGCAGGTGGCCCCGGGCTCTCCTGGCCTCTGCTTCTGCATCTGTAAAATGAGAACGTTCCGGAAGCACCCAGAGCCGGGCACGCGGACGCTGGAAAGCAGTTGCTGGCACTCTGATTCACGCCCTCCCGGCTGCACGGCAGTCTGTCTGTCTGGTGGCCTCGGCACCGCACAGCCCGGACCCTCCACACGGGGCTGGCACACAGTAGGTGCTCATCAAACGTGCGTCTCCACCAGAAGAGCCCTCCCTCCGGGGCCCACAAGGAGGTGAGAGACTCCCAATCCTCGAGGGGGGCCGGTGGGGGCTCCCCTGCCCTGTGGGGGGACATACGTAGCACGGTTACGGGGGGCCAAGAGCACGATGCGACGCTGCAGACACAGGCGACCGTGAGAGCAGCCACGTGCTACGGGGGCCGAGGCAAAGCTTCGCGACTCCTGCAGACGGAGGGAGGGAGGGAGACCCATCCGCAGTCACTATTCCCATCGGCGCGCGATCCCCGCAGGGGGCTGTCGGTGGCCAGGGAGTGGGGGGCTCGGGGGGCGGGGCCCTGCATGTGGCTCTGGAGCTGGGGGGGGGGGGGCGGGGGGCAGGGAGGCGGATGCCAGCGGGAAATGGGGGACACACCCCTCCCGGGAGCCTCCCTATAATCTCAGTTACCCCTCTGGAAGGGCAAATGGGAAGCCCCCACCTTGGAAGGAGCCCCGATGCTTCATTAGCCCGTCAGCTTCCAGCCATGTGACCGGAATGGGAAAGCGGGCCCGGGAGCTGAGTAGCTGTGAGATATGCCAGCTCCGACCTCCACCCCGGTCCCCCACACCGGCATCTTTTGGGGCGGGTTTGCTTTTGGGGTTTGGGGAAAGTCCCCAACAGGCCAGGGAGGCCGGGGGGGGGGGGGGGGGGGGGGGGGGGGGGGGAGGAGGGGCAGAGAGCCACCTGAGAGCCCAGAGAGGGACAGAGGGACAGGGTTTCCGAGCGGGGCGTCTGGCCCAGACCCGTCGCAGGCTGCCGACTGTGTCTGCAGCAAAGGAAAAGAATCCTTTTTGCTGTTTTGTTACCGTATAATTGACACGCGGCAAAGCTCACCCTTCTCCGCGTTCGGTGCCGAGAGTCTTACACACGCACGTGGTCGTGTAACCGCTGTGCGTCCCAACACCCCCAACTCCCCTGTGCGTCCAGCTCGCCCCCCACCCCCCAGCCACCGGCAGTATCCGCTGCGCTGTGCGTGGCCGTGGTTCGGCCACGGCGGTGGAACAGGCGGCGTGCGGTCTTTGGAGCCGGCACGTTGCCCGCGAGGCTCACCCACGGGGCCGCAGCCTTTGAATCGCCGGGCGCCACCCCTCGCAGGCACGGGCCTGGGCCGTTTATCTGTTTCCCAGTCGAAGGACAGCCAGGCTGTTTCCGGTTTTCGATTAGCCAAGTTTCAGAAAATAGTTTCTCAGCCCAGAACAGGCTTCCCAGCCACCAGCTCTGGAACTGAGCCCCTTCCACACGGGCGGCTATGTGCGGACATCCGGGCAATCATGAGAATTGCTGGGGAGCCGCGAGGCTCGGGGACCCCGCGTCATCAGACCCCCTCGCCCACCCGAACACGCATGCACTCAGCAGGTCAGTGTCGCTGCCGACTGCTGCCTACCACCCAGAGTCACGGGCCTTTTTCAAACCTGGGGCCCGGGGGTGGCTGGGCGTGGGCTCTGCCCTCTCTGTGCACCCTCCCCGTGTGGGTGGCACCCAGGGGCTGTGCCTGCCCTCACCCGGCCGGCCCAGACATACCAGGCTCCAACTCAGCACGGCCGAGGGGGACAAGGGAGACCCGTGCTGCCGTTTCTCAGCCCAGCCAGCCACAAGGTGTATCCTTTTGTTCCCGAGGGAGGGCTGCTGGGTGGCCGGGCTCGCTGCCCCCTTGCGTCCCCGCCGCCCGCCAGCAAGGAGATCACTCAGGCACTGATACGATCGCCACGGGACAGGCGGAAATTGGAGTGTCCCCGGTGCTTGATCGCGCCAGCCGCGGCCGCAGGGACATTAGAGGCCCGCGTAATGGCCCACATTCAGCTCCCCTCGCAGCCCCACCATGACCTTGGGCGGCTGGGAGCCCGCTGCTGTTTTAATGAAAAATCAGGACTTGGGGAATGGCTATGGCTTGGTGGGGGGCAGGAAGAGGGAGGGCTCTGTGCAGCTGCCCTCAGTCCATCTGTCCACGCTGGCCCCTCATGGGGGTTGGGGACCCCTGAAGACACAAAGAGAGCCCCACCTCGCGGAACGCTGGGTCTAACCTGTGAGCTGGGGAGAGGCCGGGATGGGGCGCAGTGGCGGGGGGGGGGGGGGCAGACACAGGGGGAGGGGCCGCCGTGCATTTGTTGCTCCCATGCCGGGACAAAAGGACCCTCCGTCCAGGCTGGGCTCACCACCCACTCGCCAGCCTCAGTTTCCCCGTTGCAAACAGCTTGGCCCCTCCCACTCTCCCAGCGAGAACTGACAGCTTCGATGGAGCACCCACTGAGTGTGTCCCCACTGCCCCCAGAGCCCCCTGGGACCCTGGGCTACCATTCAGATGGGGAGACAGAACTGACTGCCCAAGGTCATGCAGCAAAGGGAGGGCAAGCCGCCGGGGTGCCCTGGCCGGGTCCAGTGGCCCCCATGCACACCCTGGGCTGTTTCTCCCAGCTTTTTTCTAGAGACCAGACCCAGGCTGCCCTCCGCGGCCAGGGCCCTGCCCCCCACCGCCCACCCCCAAACCCTTGCCAGTCCTCTGGGCTGACAGCACACCAGCCAGGTGGCCACCTGCCTCTCTGCAGCCAACTCCAGGCCCACAGGGAATTTAAGTGCCAAAATCAAGGCCAGGGCCGAATCGCCTCTGCTGGGGAGGCTCCTGGCCCTCCTTCCCCTCCAGGGGCCTGGCAGGAAGGTCCACCAGGCGGCCGGCCACCCCCTTACAAGCTCCAGGCTGACCCCAGAGTATCGGAGTAGGGGTTCCCAGCCCAGCCCTGAACTGGGCAGGGCCCCCCGGCCACCACCGTCGGCCCGCTCTGCCCTGCCCGTGCTGATGGAATTGGGGGGCTGGGGAGGGTCCACTGCAAGTGGGCCACTCTTTCTGGCTGGGCTGGGGTCGGGGGAGCCCTCCTGTACCTCCCTCCCCTCCCCAGAGGTGCAGACATCATCGCTGGGCAGAGCAGAGAACAAGGCCCTGAACTTGGGTCGGCGAGGGGTTTCGGACTCGATGCCCCTAGCCGGACCCATGATGCTGGCTGGCTTCCCCGGGCAGTCCCCCCAAGACTGAGCCTCTCTGTTGGGGCTCCTCCTTCCCCCACTGCAGTCCAGGGCTGGTAACCAGGCCAGCTGCCTGCAGGAAGTTTCCTGGAAGCCTTGGCCTTGACCCTCTCTTGCTGCCTCTTTGTTCTCTTCTCTCGCCTCCTTGGCCTCTCCTGGGGTTCGGGAAGGAGCCTGCCCTCATTAGCCTCAGCTGCTCCAAGCAGGCTCAGAAGGGCCCTTCTCGCCGCTCATAAGCCCCTCAGAACTCCAGGTTGGCCCCTCTCTCCGAGTGGCTTCCTCAGGGACATCAGCCCTGCTCTGAGGTCAGAGAGAAAACAAACTCCCAGTGCTGATGGCCAACAGGGACAGGGCCCTCCCCAGAGGCCGGCACACGCAAAGGGCCCCGTGTCTGTCCACGCTCGAAAATTCGCAGCAACCCCAGACGGCAGGGATCAGCATGACCCCCATTTTTCAAGCCAGAGCACAGAGGTACAGAGAGATAAGATGACTTGCCCAGGCTCACACAGCTGCCAGGTGGGGGTGGGGGTGGGGGTCCAGGATGCAAACCCAGACAATGAGTTCCAGAATCTGTGCCCTGAACGGTCACAGTGACAGTTGCCTACAACCCGCCTTTCGCTGCCTTGTCGTCCTGTAACTTCCCACGCCTTTTTAGAAAGCCACGGAGTACTGGTTCCGTTTTCCTAACGTGGCCTCGCGGGAGCCTTCCTGGCCAACCACCACACACATCCCACCTCCCTGCGTAGCCTCCAGAGCCCCTTCCCCAGCACGTGCAGTCACTTCCCCAAGAGGCCTTGGACGGGCCAACCCTCCCCCCAAGACGGTGCCCCCGGAACCGTGTCTCCTCCTTGCTCCTGGCACATGGCAGAGACTGCGCAGGGCAGGGGCTCAGAGATGCTGACTCAGTCCGGAACGTTGGAGTCACGGGAGACTGTGGCCCACAGGAGAGCGGAGACCCGGCGCCCACAGGTCCCCAGGGACCCGAGGCAGGAAGGAAGGTCAAGGTGGGGGCGGGGGAGACACCACTTACTGAGCGCTCCCGGGGCCCGGCTGAGCCCGCTGGGCCGTCTGCAGCCCCCACGTAGCCTGTAAGAGCCTCGTGGCACCTCGGAGCCAGACGGCGCCTGCTCCCGGGTGAGGAAAACCGGGCTCCAGCAGGTGAACTCGCTTGGCCTGCACGAGGCAGGGCTGGCGCTGGAACCCGGCACTTCTCCCTGGTGCCGGGACCCACGGCAGGTGTCGAGGGCCACGGGAGCATAGAGAGCCCCCGCTGCGGACCCGCTCCTGCCGTGAATGCGGCCCGCAGCCACCCCACGGGGCGAGCCCGGGGCCCCCGCGTCCCGGCATGGCCCGCGTTCAGAGCCCCGCGGGGTGTCCAATCAGTCCCCACACGGAGCGCAGATGGGACACGGCTGCCTCCACCCATCGGATTAACACAAGGTTTTGGTGGCACCCACCAGCGGCTTGCTTAGCTCACTGCGAGTGGCCCTGGACGATTCCCGCCACGAGCCAGCAGCAAAGAGCAGCCATGCCTTCCCCTTGCCGGGGGAGGGGGGACAACCTGGCCGTCTCAGGACCCGGAGGGGAGGGGGGCTGGGGGTCACTGCTGCTGCTCGTGGGGCAGTGACGCCGATCCTCCTCTGCGCTGGCCACTTGCCCAGCCGCACGCCCGGCCAGGTGGACTCAGGCTCTGAAGCCAGTGAGGGGCAGGAGGGCGGGGCTGGAGTGAGCCCCCCACAAGGAGGAGGGAGGCAGGGAAGGAGGAGGGAGGCAGGGAGGGCCTGTCCTCACCAGCGCCTTCTTCCCAGTCCAGGCACTAAGAACGGCACCCTGTCCCCCAGCCTAGAGTCACCGGCACCCTGCAAGGACCCCCTGGTCCCCCCAGGCACCTCTGTGGTCACCTCTGATGCAGCCCCCCTCCTGAGTTACACCCCGGAGCCCACACTCCGCTAACAGCCAGCACCAGGTGGCATCACCTCTCTGAGCCTCAGTTTCCCCATCTCTAAAATGGGTGCCTACGCCACAAGGTCCTAGTATGTTTTCTGTGAGATAAGATGGGTCACCC
Source organism: Panthera uncia (assembly GCF_023721935.1). Classification (NCBI taxonomy): domain Eukaryota; kingdom Metazoa; phylum Chordata; class Mammalia; order Carnivora; family Felidae; genus Panthera; species Panthera uncia. Next base: position 89,112,565 of record NC_064807.1, read on the forward strand.
AGTAGGTACAGAGCCTGGCTCGGGAAACGCCCTGCAACCAGGAGCCGTGACCATTGACGTTGTCCCTGGGGCCCCGTCCCCTCACCCGGCCGTCCTCCAGCCTCTCCCACCGTCCCATTCTCCTGAGGCAGCGTGTTGCTTGCCTGGCTTCTCCACTCCAACACTCCGAGACTCATCCTCCCTTTGCAAGCCGGCTCCACTGCTCCCCAGCCTTCCGGGCCCTCCCAGAGCTGGCTTCTGCCCGGTGGCTGCTGGTCACCGGGGACCCCACGCTTTGCCCTGTTGGCCCAGGCCGCGTCCTGCAAGGGAGGCCCCACGGAGCTACGGCCTACTTGGCCGCAGGTCGGCCCAAGTGGTTGGGCTGGTTTGTGGTGGAAAGGACACCGGGCCAGGGCCCGGGGAGGGTCCGATGCCTCCCCGGAGCCCGACGACTTGGCTGGGCCGCCGCGGCGAGCGCGCCAGAGGCCCGGGGCCCACGGACACCCAGGCGCTCCAAGGATCTCTGCCCTGCTTGGAGACCAACGAGGCCAGCTTTATCCCTGCTACACAACTAGGCCAGCAGGCTTCGCAGAGAGGGCTGGTGGGGAGCGTTCAGGCTGCGTGGAAAGAAGGCAAAAGAAAGCAGAGAGTCAGCATTTGTCTGCCAGGCTGGCTTTCGCCCCTGGAGAGCATTTCAGGGCCACGAATGCCAATCACAATGTGCTCGTGGGCGACAAGACCAGGAAAGTCGGGGCGGGGGTGGGGGGCTCCAGGCTCGGGTTCCAGCTCTACCGGGGACGCGCCCAGCCCCCGAAGTCCCGGTGAGCGCACGCGCACAGCCGCGGGAGGTGAGGACGTGGCACACGCGGGACCCCGCTGCCAGCCCCGGCCCCCCGCGCCTCTCGGAGGCTGAGCTGGAACCAAGACAGCACAAGCCCTGTCCCCACGCGGGTGGGGGTGACAGCGCCTGCCATCAGGGTCAAACAAGAGCGGGAAGCGTGACGGACCCTCCGCGTCTTCTGAGTTGACGTGGCTTCCGCTCTCCGGACGTTAAGGGGTCCTTTGGCCCCTGAAATCGCGGTGACAGCGCATGGCTGGTGGGTTTTGTTTGTCTGAGTGTCTTCGGTCAGTAAAGGGAGAAGTTGGCAGCTCTGTGCCAGGCCCCGCGTGGGCTCTCTGGACCCGGTCCGGTCCAGGAGCCGAGGGACTGGAGCCCGAGGGAGCAGCACGTTCTGGGCCATCTGGGCACCTTGCCTGTCACCACAATACCAGCTCCTTTCTTTGTTATTAATTCAACAAGTCCGCTTGGAATCTAGTCATGAGCAGGGCACAAAAATCCGCTGCTTTAACGGAACTTCCATTCTAGGGATGGAGACAAACAACTTGTGAGTAAAGAAAAAATGTAGTTTCTGATGAGCCGATGAATATGCTGGATGTTACACAGCAAACACGCAGGGTCGGGGACAAAGAGGGTGCAGAGAGGGAGTCAGGGCAGACCCCCAAGGATGGGACCCTCGAATTGAGAGCTCATGCAGTGAGGGAGTGAGCCTTAAGAACATGCGGGGAGGTACTCCAGCCAGGGGCACAGCAGGTGCAAAGGCCCTGAGGTAGGAAGGAATGTGGCCGGACGGCAGACACGCAGAGGACAGTGTCTCAGGGTGTCCAGGTGAGTCACAGGGTCAGCAGGGCCAGATGGAGAATAATGGGGCAGGCAGACGCGGGGAAGATCGAATCTCTGGTTTAGACACGCCAATTTTGAGCTGTTAGGTGATCTTAAAATTAAGGTGAAAGGTATCACATTGGGGTGCTGAGTGGGTGGTTAGATGTTCAGAAGTATGGATCTCAGGGTGGAGGTCAGGGCTGGACAGACCCATGTGGAACCACCACCACGGGTGACACTTAACAGGATGGGTCCGTGGGATGTCGAGGGGGAGGGGCATGGATGGGCTGAGCCGCGGCAGTTCGAGGACGAGGAAGGGAGGCCATGAAGCTCCCAGGGCTCCTGGGAGGCAGGAGAAGGGCTTGGAGCGCTCCCGGGGGGCTGCTAGACTTTGGTGGGAAATGAGGAGTCTGGAATGAGAGGGTGTGTGGGGTCCGTGGCGTCAGCTTGTTGGAGGTTAGCAGGAATGAGCCTGCATGGAAGGAAGTGCGTGGCCAGGCCAGAAGGGCTTTGATGCTGTCCCCGTCCCCGCTCTAGAGACCCGGTGCCCATACCCCCAGCCCCGGGCATCCCCGCGGCCAGAGGAGGAGGGTTTTCAGGCAACGAGGAGCCACAAGCCTCCTCTGCTGGCGCCTACGGGCACCCCAGCACCCTCAGGGCAGAGGACAGGCTCTGGCCTTGCCCCTTTAAGGCCCCTCCAGGAAGCCCTCCCCTGTCCTGGGGCTCACTACTCGCTGGGGTCCACTCGCCTCCGCCCCTGAGACCGAGCTCCGGAGGCCCCAGCGGTGTGGCCAGCCGGGCTCGGAGAGGGCACTGAGCCACGGCCACAGAGCCACAGCGCGTTGCGGCTAGGGGGCACCGCGGTGGTCGGTGGGCCAACCGTGCACCCTGGCACCTCCCGCCCCTCTCTGCCTCTCCGCTCTCGTCATCCAGCTTCCCCTTGATTGCCCCTTGGGACGAGGCGCTCAGCACACTCAGGGCAACCCCGTCCCCACTCTGGTCATTCCGTCCCGGAGTCAGGTGGAGGCTGGAGCCGGGGGCCAGCCTGTCACGGCCACGAGTCGGGGTGCGCGCTCCCCGGCTCGGGGGCTCTGCCAATCTGAGGCCCGGGCACCCATCCAGGGTGGGCGACTGCACTCCGCTGACCGAGCCCTCGGACGTGGGAACCCGTGTGACCCAGTGGAAATCCAGCACCACCACCCGAGACAGTGTCACGCGGGTGCTCCCAAGTGCTCCTTCTCCGAGCCCTCGGAGGCCCCCCCCCCCCCCCGTTCACACCCATCATCCGGGGGGAAAAGCGCGTCCTTTCTGTAACGCACACCCTCTCCACGGAGGCGCTATAAATATGGCGAGATGACATCGCCAGCAGCGGCTCCTGTGAGTGATGTCATCCTGGGGGTTGCCTAGCAACCCCACAACGTTTGCGAGGCTCTAATTCTCGAGTAGGGTAAAGTCACATTTCTGCAGCTCAGTTAAATCAGCTTCCTGGCAACTCCACCACGATGATCTCATTTTATTCATGATTATTTTATGTGAGACGCACTTCTAGCTCTAAGAGAACACAAAGATTTAATTCAAAACCCACTATGGCGTTATGTTTCCAGGGTGCCGTTAACACGGCTTCCATGCAAATAACCATGGTAACACGCGGGTAATTAGAACGTGCAGCACGCAGCATTAACACGGAGCCCGGGCCAGCCCCCCAATCAGCGCGCATTACCGCACGTTATTACCGGAGTAATTACCTGCAGCAACACGCAAATTGAACTAAATGGTCAATTGCAGTAAAGTGAGTGGCTTTTTATTCCAGTCCCTAAATAATGTGTCTGCTTGGCTGAGCCGTTCAAGGTAAGTAAAACTCTCAGAGTGACGGCCTCCCCCAGCCCGGCCCCATCCTGGGTGGGGGGGCTGGCCCCGCCCGGACGGGTACTGGGGCTCCCCGCTCCCCTGCCACCCCCAAGCCGCCGCAGAGCCCGGCCCTTACGTGACAGCCCCGAGGACGAGGACGAGGACGGCTGTCCTCCCCGTCCCCCCAGGGAAGAGGGCACAGAACTTTCCAGAAAGAGGATGGGGTGAAAAGGCAACGGCCTTCCTCCCCGGGATGTTGTTCTCGCCCCTCTGGTAGGTGGGGCTTCCTGTCGCAGGATGTGAGGGGGAGGGGAGGTCAAAGGTTACTTCTGCCTTATTAACAGAGCGTTTCTCAGATTCCGCACACTTACAAGATCTTCAAACAGGAAGTCGCCCGGGCTCCTCCAGGATTCCGAGTGGAGCTGAGCTGCGTGGCCTCCCCTGGAGAGGGGAGAGCGGCGGGGAGGCAGGGAGGCCCCACAGCGGGTGGGAGGGACCTGCTGTCCTGTCCTTCCCTGATGGGCGAGGCCCATCACCGTGGCGAGGGGGCCCGGGGACTTTGGGCGGAAAGCTCCCAGTCCTTCCCGCGACCCATCCCCAGGGCCGGCCCTCAGCACGACGGCCACCACCCTGCGGGCCGCCCATCCAGGCGACGCGGAGCCGCGAGGACGCCAGGTGCCACGGAGGCAAAGGACAGGGCACCAGGAGCGCGACAGGGGCTCCCCGGAGGCAGTGAGCATGGTGGTGGCTGCGAGGGGGAGGCAGGGAGGAGGGAGGCCCCGAGTCAGAGGAACCGAAAGAAGGCCACCGATCTTATCACCACCTTGATGTGCCGCGGACGCAGAAATACTGAGGGAGATCGAGATGCAGAGAAAAGGAAAATGTGACTTCAAAACCCACAGCTATGCCTGCACCCCGTGGAGGTGGGGCAGATTCGCCTCGGGGAAAGCTGCTGTTTTCAGAAAACATTCTGAAAGGTTTTGGCGTTTGGGGTGAGGGCATCTCATCTACCCTGGATGGGAGGGGCCCAGACGGCCAAAGGCAAGAGATCTCACTCCAAATCAAAGGGGATTTCCAACCAAAATAGCTGGTGGCTGCACACCGCTGCTGGGGCAGCATAGAGGAGGTGACCCCAAACATACGGTGGGGCGAACAACACAGTGACCCCCACCCCCCAGAGACAGAGACAGAAGGAGGCGCGGCCAGCTGAGCCCAGGTCGCGGGCAGGTCTGGACTCAGCACCCCCTGCAGGGAAAGGGGGACCTAAATCCCGGTGGGGCCGGGAGGCAGGAATGAGAGCAGGGGAGCCCCCACAACAAGGCTGAGAGCAGACCGTCACTCACAGATGCTGAAACGCAAAACAAACGACTAGCAAACTGAACTCAGCCACGAAAAGGACAGCGCGTCACCAAAGAATTGCGTTTATGTCAGAAATGCAGATTTGGCGATCCTCAGGAAGCCGATCCGTGTAAGTCACCGAAGTGACACACGAGGAAGAAAAATCAGACGCGAGTCCTACGACATGTGGCAAAGACACTTGTGAAAAACCAACATCCGCTCGTGATTAAAACAGCTCTCACAAACCCGGAGCCAAAAGGGGCCTCTGATGCCGTGGAAGGGGGCCTGCGGGAGGCCGGCGCAGTCGTCATGCTTCGTGGCAAAGCCTCGAAAGCTTTCCTTCCGAAACCAGAAGCGAGGCAAGACTTTCTCCCCTCGCCCTTTCCGCTCGACATGGTGACAGCTGCCTCCACCACTGCAATAAGGTAAGAAAACTAAATAAACGAGGGGCTCCCGGCTGGCTCCGTCAGAAGAGCATTCGACCCTTGACCTCGGGGTCGGGAGTTCCAGAGCCACGTCGGGCATAGAGATGACGTAAATCACCAAAACTTAAAAAGAAAAAGAAATAAACCAGAGGTGAAAAGACTAGAAAAGAAGAAACCAACCTGCCATTTTTCGCAAGGCAGGTGATTCCAAACACAGGAGGTCCGAAATGACCTGCAGATCAATACTAACAGTTTACCAAGGTTGCTGGATGTAAAGTTAACACGAAAAATCAGATTTCTTTCTATGTAATGGGGGCAAATAGATAGAAAATGGGAATTTTTGAATGATACCACCTGTGATAACATCAAACAAGGTCAAGCGCCTGGAAATAAATCCAGTAACATACACACGAGACCTCTAGAGAAAAAAAAAAAATATATGAAATTTTATCGACAGACATTCATGAAGACCTAAATAAAGAGGGGACATATGTTTATGTTTATAGTTTATGGTTTATGAAGTGCTTCTGGTTTAGAAAATTCAACATTATGAAGATCTTAATTCTCCCAAATTGATTTATTTTCAAGTTGAGTTCATTAAAGTAACCTATCTAGAGTAAAATTCTTCCTTTTTTAGGGGCATCTGGGTGGTTCAGTAGGTTAAGCATCTGACTCTTGATCTCCGCTCAAGTCTTTATATTTAAAATGTTTTTAACATGTATTCATTTTCTGAGAGACAGAGAGACAGTGTGCAAGGTGGGGGCAGGGGGTGGGGGGCAGAGAGGGAGGGAGACAGAATCCCAAGCAGGCTCCGGGCTCTGAGCCGTCAGCACAGAGCCCGATGCGGGTCTTCAACCCACGAACCGTGAGATGACGACCTGAGCTGAAGCTGGACGCTTAACTGACCGAGCCACCCAGGCGCCCCAACCTCTGCTCAGGTCTTGATCTTAGCATCATGAGTTCGAGCCCCTCCCCCTTCCATTGGGTTCTGTGCTGGGCTTGACGCCTACTTAAAAGAAAATCCTTTTTTACTGTACAGTTCTGTAAATCTCTACAAACTTAGTCAGGTAACTGCCATGGTAAAGAGTATATCCATCACCTCCCCAAATCCGTGCCTAGCAACCTTGATCTATGGCTCGTCCCGACAGTTTCTGTCTTTTCTAGGATGTAATTCAAATGAAATCAGACAGTATGCAACATTTTGAGCCTGACTTCCTTCGCTTAGCATAATTCGTTTGAAATTCAACCCCGTTCTCGCACGTGTCCATAGCTCGTTCATATCTATTGCTGAAAAGTATTTCATTATATGGACGTACCGTGGATGGAACAACACGCCAGTTGCTTCCAGCTTGGAACAAATACAAACTGAGCTGCTGTAGGCATCCACGCACAGATGGTTGGGTGATTTTCTTGGGGAAATATCCAGGAGTGAAATTGCTGGGGCATAGTGTAAGTGTATGTGAGAAACCACCAGACTGTTTTCCAGAACGGCTGGGCCACGTTGTGTCCCCACCAGCGATGTGTGTGAGTTCCAGTGGCTCTGCACCTTCACGTGGGGTTGTCGGTTTTTAAAAGCCATGACTAGGGGCGCCTGGGTGGCTCGGTCGGTTGAGCGGCCGACTTCGGCTCAGGTCACGATCTCGCGGTCCGTGAGTTCGAGCCCCGCGTCGGGCTCTGTGCTGACCGCTCAGAGCCTGGAGCCTGTTTCGGATTCTGTGTCTCCCTCTCTCTGACCCTCCCCCGTTCATGCTGTGTCTCTCTCTGTCTCAAAAATAAGTAAACGTTAAAAAAAATTAAAAAACTAAATAAATAAAAGCCATGACTACAGGTTGCAGTGGCTCGTCCTTCAGCGTTGACTGACATAATGACTGAGACCACTGAGCATCTTTTCATATGCTGATTTGACCTCCATATGTATCCTTTTGATGAAGCCTCTTGTAACCTCTTTGTCAGGTTTTCGTATCAGAGTAATGCTGACCTCATAAAAAGAGTTGATTCCTCCCTCCGCTGCCATTTCCTGGAAGAGGCTGAGTGTGGTTGGTATTCTTTCTTTCTTAAGTGTTTAGTAGAATTTGCTGCAAAACTCACCTAAGTCTGGAGTTTATTGTTCTCAGAAGGTTTTTTTTTTTTAATGTTTATTATGTATCTTTTGAGAGGGACACAGAGTGAGAGTGGGGGAGGGGCAGAGAGAGGGGGAGACACAGAATCCGAAGCAGGCTCCAGGCTCCGAGCCGTCAGCACAGAGCCCGACACGGGGCTCGAACCCACGAACCGTGAGATCATGACCTGAGCCAAAGTCAGATTCCCAACCGACTGAGCCACCCAGGCGCCCCTGTTTTGAGAAGATTTTAAACAACCAACTCTCTAATATATATGGGACTATTGGGGAGCCTGGGTGGCTCAGTCGGTTAAGCGACTTTGGCTCAGGTCATGATCTCATGGTTTGTGGGTTCCATGATCTCACGGTTTGTGGGTTCAAGCCTTACGTCGGGCTCTGTGCTGACAGCTCGGAGCCTGGAGCCTGCTTCGGATTCTGTGTCTCCCCCTCTCTCTGCCCCTCCCCTGCTCACACTCTGTGTCTCTCTGTCTCTCAATAATAAATAAACGTTAAAAAAAGTTTTTTTTAATCTATATATACTGGACTATCACCTATTTTTTCCTTGAGTGAGTTTTGGTAGCTTATGTTTTTGAAGGAATTTGTCTATCATAAAATTGTTTGTAATATTATTTCTTAACATTTTAATATCCGCAAGATCTGTAGTGATGTCCCCTTTTCCATTCCTGATATTGGTAATCTGCGCCTTCTGTCTTTTTTTCTTTGTCAGTCTGCCTAGAGATTTGTCAGTCACATACAATCTTTTCACGGAGGCAACTCTGGCTTCATTGATTACGCTTTCCTACAGCCCTTCTCTTTCCTGTTTCATTGATTTCTGCTCATTACTGCTTCCTTCCTTCTGTTTGTTTTGAATTCAATTTGCCTCTTTTTCCAGTTTCTTAAGGTGGAATTTAGATCATTGATTTTCTTTTTCTTCTCTTCTTGTTTTTTTTTTCTGTTTTTAGTGTAGCGGACACACGGTGTTACGTTAGTTTCTGGCGCACAACCTAGCGATCGGACGAATTCACACAGTTATGCACGTGACACATTATTATCACTGACTGTACCCCTTATGCCCTGGTTTGTATTCCCATGACTTACTCATTCCATAACTGAAGGCCTGTGCCCCCCTCTCCCCTTCCCCATCTTGCCCAACCTCCCACCCCCCTCCCCTCTGGCAACCATCAGTTTGTTCTCTGTATTTATAGTTTTGATTCCGCTTTTTGTTTGCTTTTGTAGATTCCAGTTATGATTAGATAATATGATATTTGTCTTTCTCTGCCTGACTTATTTCACTTAGCATAATGCCCTCTAGATCTATCCCCGCTGTCACAAATGGCATGATCTCGCCCTTGTTTGTGGCTGTGTAATATTCCACAGCATATGTCTACCACATCTTTATCCATTCGTCTGTCGATGGGACACTCAAGTTGCTTTCGTGTCTCGGCTACTCCAAATTATGCTGCAATAAACATAGGAGCGCATGTAGCTTTTCAAGTTAGGGTTTTCCCTGGATCAATACCCAGCAGCAGAATTACTGGATCGTACGGTGGTTCTGTTTTTTATCTTGTAAACAACCTCCATGACATACTGTTTCCCACACAGCGGCTACACCGGTCTGCATTCCCACCAACCGTGCGTGACGGTTCCCCTTCCTCCACACCCTCGCCAACGCCTGTTATCTCTTGTCCTTTTGTTTTAGCCATTCTGACAGGTGCGAGGTTGTTTGGATGTGCCTTTCCCCGATGATCAGTGACGCTGAGTATCTGGACATTTCCTGGGAGAAATGTCAATGCCCACTTTTTAACCAGACTGTCCACATTTTTTTTTGGTGTTGCAATTTTCTGTTTCGGTGTGAGCCTTCAACGATGAGTTTTCCTTTGCAAATTTCCTATATGTAAATTGCCCACAAATCAATTTAAGCTATAATTTTCCCCTCAAATGTTGTCTTAGCTGCATCAGACAAAGTCGATACGCCATGTTTTAATTTTCGGTCAGCTCGTGATATTTGGTCATCGCCCCTGCTGTAACCTGTCCCCCACACTAGCCGCACGGCGCTGGGCAGCTGGGGCAGTCAGGGGTTGGGGACCCCCCGCGTGGAGGAGCGCCGAGGGACTCTGGGACTACACGGGGGTCCGCCAGGGGAGACAGCGCAGGGCCCCAGGCCCATCCCAAAGGAGCTGTTCAAAGAAGAGAGAGAGCCGGGGCTCGCTGGCCGTCCCAGGCAGCCCAGCATCCAGGCCCCAGCCTTTCTGACACTCGGGAGCGGTTCACAACCGAAGGTCACTCACCCCATTCTCCGGGATGAGGGACCTTCACCCGTGTGTCCTGTGTCCACACGTGAGAACAGCCGTCGAGAAGTCCTCACTGTGCGCCAGGGGCCGCGGGCCAGCGCTGTCCGGTCGTTGTCCCCCAAGCCCACAATAGTCCTCTCAAGTGGGGGGTGTCATGGCTCCTCTCCTTGTTCTCCATGGTCACTGGGCCAGTGGGGTCCTGTGTCCGCAGAAGCCGCAGGGCAGGGGGCTTGCCTGTGTGATGCACGGAGGCCCCCCTGCCCCAGAGTGTTGTCACAGGAAGGAACGAAGCAGGGAGCCGGGACAGGGGCTGGGGGGGAGAGCGCCCTACGGCGCTGCCCACAGGCCCCCTAGTTCCTTCCTTCCAGCCTAAAGGCTAGGTGGGTGTTTGTGTTTCTGAACCAAGGACACGGATGTTTTTGAGGAGAAATGCCAAGTCCTGAACCGGGAGCCTCGCCCCACAGCCAGCTGTGACCCGGGCACAGGCACTGGGGACCGTGCTACCGAGGGGCTGTGCCCACCCGGAGACACCCAACTAGGGAGCCGGCTCATCCCAGGCCGGGCAAAGGGGTGCTTCCCGGGTCCCGCGGGGTCCCTGCCAGGCCCGTCACACTACGCTCTCCCTGGATCTCCTGTCAGTCCCCACACAGGAGGGGAAGACTGAGGCGGGCAGCTTGTGGGACCCACCTGGGCGTGCTCAGGTGGCCCAGGGTGGCTCCCAGAGCCACTGGCAGGTGCAGACCTCGGCTCTGCCTTCGCCCTGGCCTGCGAAGGAAAATCTCCCTTTTCCACCAGCGGTAGGTGCCCTGCCCCAGCGCCCTGGCTGAGGAAGAGGCTGGCGGGGCCTGAGCCCCCCCCACTCGCCAGGCCTCTTAAGCAACACCCCCCATTCTTGCTGCGTCTGGAACAGGCCTCATACCGTCCTGTTTCTCCAAGATGCAGAAATTGCCAGTGGCATCCGAGTTCTTGTACCAAATTAGCCACACCGACTCAAGCGCCTGCCTCCTGCCCCTGCCCACCCGGCGCCCATCCTCCTGCCCACGCGCCCGAGCCCTCGGCGGGCCTGACTCACTGGCTCGATGCCACTTGAAGTCACAAGCGGTGAGTCGTGGGCTCTCACCCGTCCCCGCGTGATCACCAGCCTGTGATTACTGGCCTCCAGGCCCCGCTCCGCTCAGCTGCCGTGTGACTTGGGGCGGCGTGCCTCCCCTCTCCGGGCCTGGCTTCCCCCTGCATGAAACAGGGGCTGGGGCTACACCGGGCCTCTGTGCCCCCGCCAGGCCCACCTGCCCGGGAGGAGATAGGGCGCAGGCGGGATCCAGCAGCTAGAGCCCGCCTCACGGTGAGCCCCCCAGCAGCCCGGCGCGCGGCTTCTGGACTTTCTGCTGGGGACCGTGCCACGGGGCGGGGGGGGGGGCTGTGCGCTCCGGAGGACCCCCGAGGTCACTGCGGGCAGTGGCAGAAGACATGCTGGTTGGGGCCAGACACGGAGGGGTGGAGGTTTAGGAAAGCGGGTTTGGAGGCTCTGGGCTGAGGCCCGCCAGAGCTCAGGCCCCCACCCCGCCGCTCTCTGGCGGTGACCTTGAGCAAGCCCGGCCCCCTCTCTGAGCTCCTCGTGTACAACGCGGGGCGCTGACGCCCGCGTCACCGGGTACGGCATCTGAAGGACGCGGCACACAGCCTGGCGCCCCCGGCAGGCTCTGGGGGTTCGCGAACGGCCGAAGAAAAGAGTACATGTGCGTGAGCCAGCTGACAGCACTCCGTGGGCTCTAGGCAGCGGGGCTCCGGGCTCAGGTCCTGGGCTGCTCCCTGGGGGAAGTGACCCGAGCCAGGGCGGGGCTGCACCAGGAGCACTGGGTTGAGGGTCCAGAGACCCGAGTCTGCGCCTGGCTTCGTGGCCCCCCACCCGTGACTCTGTTGCCCCCCGATCCTGTCCCTTCCTCACCCGTTGACCCCAGAGAGTAACTCCAGGTGGGCAGGGGGGAAGGAGCCACACTCTCAGCCAACGGAGGCTACTCGGGGGCATTGGCTCCTTTTCTACCCGGCACAGCAGGGGGGGACTCAGGTGGCCTCTTTTTGCATTTAAAAAAATTATACATGAAAATGATGTCAAACCTCCTAGAGCTGTAGGCTCACCATTGGTGCACTTGACTATACAGACGTTAACCTTACTTTTTTTAAGGTTCTAATTTTTTTCATGTTTATTTTTGAGAGGGAAAGAGGGGGGAAAGAGACAGAGCACGAGCAGGGGAGGGGCAGAGAGACAGGGAGACACAGAACCGGAAGCAGGCTCCAGGCTCCGAGCTGTCAGCACAGAGCCCGATGCGGGGCTTGAACCCACGAACCGCGAGATCATGACTTGAGCCGAAGTCGGACGCTTCACCGACAGAGCCACCCAGGCACCCCTAAAAAGTAGTTTTTAAATCAACACACTAATTCAGCTTATTGGACACAAAGCCATCACTCCAGAGACAGCTCATTGTCTCGGCCTACCCGCTCCCCATTCCCCAGGGGTAACCAGGGTCAAAGGGAGTCAGGGAGGCCGGCTCCCGAGGTCCGGAGGTGGCAGACAGGCCCTCGATCCTCTTGCTGGACACCCCTCCCTGCTGGGGCGCTGGGGACGTGCCACAGGGCTGCCCCGGCAGGAGGATCGCGGCCTCCAGGAAGGAGGAAGTCCCGGCGGTGAAGGCAGGTGGGCAGAGCAGAGGGAGGCCCGCCGAGCCTGGAAAGGAGAGGCAGGCCGTCCGAGCCCACACAGCGGCCCCGGAGCCGCCCCTCCCTCACGACAGCCTCTTCTCGCTGGGAACGTGTTCTCGTACGTGAAGTGAGAGTCCAGAGAAAGCACTCGCCTGGGCGGCCCTGGGGTGGGGGTGGGGGTAGATGACGCAAAAGATACACAGCCCCCCCGGCCCCCGATTCCAGGAAGCCCCCCGAAGGCCCGCTGCTGTTCTCGATCCCCAGCCCTTCTCTTCCATCAGCAGCAGGCTCGGGGCTTCAAGATGCCAAAGGAGGAGGGAGAACAGCACAGGGGAGCCGGCAAGGGTACCTTTCTGGAAGGTTCCGGTGCAATGCCACAGCCAAAATCGAGGGAAGCTCTCCAAAGGGTAGAAGAGACACCAGCCTCCTCCTTGACTTTGCCACCACAGTCCAGCCCTTTCCTCGTCCGGCGCCCTCCCACCCACCCTTCTGCTTCCTTGGTCCCCCTGGCCCAGCGCCCGTCAACCATGGGTGCCCCCCCCACCTCGGCCTTCAGCCCCCTGCCCACAGCCCACCTGCAGCTCCGACCCCCTTGCCTGTCACCTGCGAGTTTCTGTGCCTCGTTCCTTCCCCCAGTAACACCCACTCAACCTGCAGGAGCTCCCCGCTCAGGGTCCTGTCTGGGCATCGCAGGGCCCAGTGCTCGGAGCCCTCAGGAAACCTTTGTCAAAGTGACAGGCAGTCACTTGTGAAGGAAGAAGGAGCAGCCTTGGCAGAGGCCAAGTCCCCTGTGGGGTCTAAGGGCACTGGGGAGCCATGGAGGGCTTGAAGCAGGGGAGGGCCGGATCAGAGCAGGTAGCAGCTCCTCCTGAAAACCCACCTCCCCACCCCTCTATCCCCACCTCCCCTCCCCCCAGGCCGGATCTCCAGGCTTTGCCTCGGGGTGGGGGCCTCTTGTAATTCAGACGGCATCCAGTGGACAGACAGGTGGCTTCAGGGCCAGCTACGGTCGCCACGCCCTTCCACCCCAAGGACTGGACAGGACTAAACAGGGCACCCGCACTCATGCACCAGGGCCCCCTCGCCACGCTGGCCGCCGGGCACCCCGCCGTGGCCGGCCCAGACCCAGACGGCACACATACGAAACACACTCCTGGTCGCAAAGACCAGCATGAGAACCAAAACACGCACACGTCCTTGTTTTTCCATCGCATGTTGGGATGTCCACGCGTGGAGTACGTTAGGTCACCCAAAATAGATCGTTGGAATGATTTCACCAGTTTCTTTTTGGTTTGTTTTCTGTGGCTACTAGAAAATTTTAAATTTTGTTCATGGCTCCCACACGTGGGGGTTGTCGTGGCTCCTCGGATGCAAGGGACCCGGGAGTGGAGACACGGAGACGCCGAGGGGGGCAGAGGGCCCAGGCCGGGAAGGGAGAGGACCGGTGGGCGGGGACGCGCCCCGGTGGGCACCAAACGGGCCTGGTTACAGCCAAGGGGTGTGGCCGCGGGGATCAGCTTCCTGGGCTCTGGGCCCCCATCCCCACCGCTCCGGGGTCCGGGTCCCCGAGCCTGGACGCAGCTTCCCTTCCTGTCTCCCTGCTCTGGGCTGTGGCCCTCCCGGCCTCCCCCTGCACTGGATGGAATCAGGGAGGGTCCAGACCACCCTCCTCGCTGCAGCCACTGGGCCAGCAGCTCCCACCCTCGGCTGCCAGAGGAGAGAAGAACCAATTCGCACCTCCCTCCCCGAGACCCTGCGACCTGTGCCCGTTCCTCTGGTTTTCTCCTCTCCCTGACCTCCTCTGCCTGCCTGCCCCCTGCCTCTCCCTCCCGCCCGCCCGCCCCTGCCCACCCTCTCCCTCCAGCACCAGCGGAGTGGGAAACCACAGCACCCACACACGGTAACAAATCTTCTGCCTCACCCCCCTCCTTTATTTACACCGGGCGCCCAGTAGCAATTCAATCTGAAAAAGTGCCGTGTTTTCGGAGGCGTGCAGCCCGAGAAATTGATGTTTGTGTTAATCAATCTTGTAGGAGCCTGCGGGGCTCAGAGAGGTACCACACGAGAGATTTCTTCTATTGATTAATTGGATTCCGAGCGGGCAGGGGTGGGGAGGAAATCAAACGCTCCAAGCGCCTGAAAGCTTAGGAGATGGGTCCGGGCTCTGTCCCCGACCCTGCACCGCCCGAGGTGTGTTTGGGGGCCCCTGGGCCCTGGGTTCCCGTAACTTCCTCCCCACTCAGCATCCAGCACCGGCTGGGGGTCAGGACCCCCAGCATCGGGGTCAGCTCTGCCTGACTCGTGAGACTCGGGGACTCTGTGCTGTCCGGAAACATCCCTGCTCACGCCGTCACCCGGGGTGATCTCAGACCTCCAGAAGCGGCAGGCCCCGTATTCTGAAAGGGACCCACGTGGCCCCATGGCCAGCACAGAGGGGACGGGGCTCTGGACAAGACCGCATGTGCCGCAGGGGAGGACCAAGCCCCACGCCGCATCGGTGGAAAGTCTCTGGTCCAGAGCTGCCCGTTGCTGGCTGGGCCTGTGGAAACGAGGCTGGCACCCAGGTATTGGACCAGCCCGTGTTATCCGAGGCAGGCTGGCAATGAATCCCGAGGGCGCACCGCCTCGATTCAGGAAGCCGAGGCCCAGCCTCTGCAGCCGGCTTCAGGGGCATCAGCTGGTCCCTCCCAGGGCCCGGGAGGGCCAGGAAGTGGCGGGCACGCAGTATGGGAAAAGTGTGGCAACGCCCTGTGTCCGATGAGGCTTGTAGGGCTAACACAGAGAAGGACCCCGCCCAGTGGTTCTCACCAACGGGGCGGGCTGGACAGACCCACTTTACAGACATGAACACCGAGGCTCCAGCTGGAGAAACACCGGGCCCTGCTCCCCAGGAGTCCGGCGACCCGCTGCCCGGATGCCATGCTCGTCACTCGGCTTGCTGGTAGGGACATGTGAGGCGGGCCCACTCCGGGGCGTCCCTGGGAGGCTGGCCATCTGACCACTTCCTGAACTCTACACATTTGGGGTGTAGGGGCGCCCACAGGGCCCATCAAGAGAGCCGCTGGACGCTTCCGCTGCAGGCCAACAGCCTCGTGGGACTCCTGGAAACAAAGCTGTCACAGCAGAATCCAAATGCAGCCCTCTCTCGTCTGCCATCGCCATTGATTGAGTACCTACTGTATACCAGCACTGACCCTCATTATCTGATTCTATCCCTGCAATCATGACCCTTAAATGGGCGCCTCTTCCCCATCCCGTGGCCGTGAGACAGACCACACCTGAGCCGCAAACAGGTGTCTCAGCCGTCCCTGCAGTCGGAGGCCAGGCAGGAGCAGGAGAAGGGTCCCAGTCCTGCAGAGGCCTCTCACTCGCCGGGCCTCAGCTTTCCCATCTGCAAATGGGTCTGAAGAGAGACCTCAGCCATAGCCCCACCCAGGGCGTCGTGCTGGGAAAACTGTCGGCCGAGCAGGTCTTGTCCGGAACAACTGTGATCTCCAACCAACTGGATGGAAGGCACTGGAAAGAGCCCAGGGACCACCAACCCCCCGCCGCTGGCCTCTGGGGAGCCCCCGGGTGCGGGGTGGGGGGGAGCATCAGCTTGGACACCCTGGGATCCTGTCTTCCCTGCACTGCCACGTGCTGGAGCCCTCTCGCTTGCTGCGTCCCGTCCGGCGGGCTCTCCCGCGACGCCCGGACAGCCAGGAGCTCAGGGCAGGGGACCCGGCACTGCTCTGGACTGGAAAGGAAATGGATCTTTTAAAGACAGTCAAGCCTTTTTTTTTTTTTTTTTTTTACCGTCATTTGGGTGAGTCTTGCCCCATTTCCTACACACGCTTGTGCACACACACTCACATACCTTTGATTTCCCAACAAACAAACAAAGCGTAATCTCTGTTACTGCCCAGAATGTCCTGTTTAGCTTGACGAGAGCCAAAAGGGATGACCCCAAGCCATCCCACCACGAGATGCATTTCCAGGAAGAGGCCGATGGCACGCGTGCGTGACCCCCACCAGAGAGCCCCCCCGTAGCGAGAGCCGCCCTCCAGCCCACCTCGGCCGCCTGGTGGCCGCACCCTCCCCAGGCTGCCCCCCCCCCACACCCCCAGCCTCGCTCTAAAATCAACAGACACCAGGACCCCCGGACCAAGGACAGCAACTGGGCTACATTGAAAAAAAAGTTAAATGTTCCGCGAGAAAAGCAAATCAGAAAGCTAATGGACAAACGACAGATTTGGAAAATATGTGTAACATACACGGCTGACAAAGATTTTATGTAATTCACATATAAAGGGTTGCTTTCAAACTGTTTAACTTCACAAAATTCAAAGGTTGAAGGAGCAGTGACATCTCTTCACCTGTACCGAATTGGCAATTTTTTTTTTTTTTTTTTTTTTTTTTTGCTCACACCTAAAATTAACGAGACAGAGGGAAAAGGCACGCGGGGTCCCTCCCTATCGTCCCTGGCAATTTTCACACGCACGCAAAGTCGCACACGGCATGCCCTCTGACCCACGGCCTCACGTCTTGCTTTGTCCGTCAGGGACGTGGGCAAGGATGTTCGTCTGAACGCTGCGGTTTGTTTCAGCAAAACGAGTCAAAACGGTTCGTGGGGGACTTAGGGTAAATTAACTCCGCGTGTTTGCACGACGCGACGCCTCGCGGGCATTTAAGGTCCTGTGGCAGAAGGACCCCCCCCCACCCCACGCTGGGATCTCACAAGAAAAGGGACACGAGAGGCAGCAGTAAGGCATGATGCCGGTGAGGCTTACGTGGACACACGTGCACACACACACACACACACACTTGTGCACACACACGCAGACGCACACACAGGAAAACAGTGCAGAGATGGGCCCCCCAGTGCCGACCCCGTAGAGCTGGGTCTGCGGCTGGTGGAACTGATTTCTGCCTTTTCGCTTCCCCGTCCCTTCGGTTCTGTGTTGGATGAATCCGTTGGATTTTTTTCATGACAACAAAGTACGAGAACTTACCACTCCTCCGGGGCCCTGCATGGAGCCCGGAAAGGGGCCCTCGAAGGGCGCGGGAGGATGTGTCCGTATACCAGCTGCACTGCGTCCCGGGCCTCTTCCCTGTGAAGGGTGGCGACGCCTGACCCAGCCGCCCCGGGGTCTCTGAGGACCCAGCCGGACCGGAGCTGTGACCCGGCCCCCCAGTTACGGCAGGGGCCCCTGAAGCCACCTGCTGGCCTCTCTCACCAAGGGTGCTGAGACTCAGCCTTCAGTACCCACGGCCGGAACCCCACCCGCCACCCTGTGGCAGCACCCGTCTGGGAGCCCCTGCACAGAGAGGGGCTCACCCCCAGTGCCGCCGGGGCAGGCCACATGACTCTCCGGTGACCCCCCCAAGGGGGAGAGGCCTCACGCGGAGAGCTGCGTGCTGAGGCGGGAGCCGAGCCCCCTGCCCGTGGGGAGCCCACTCCCCCAACTTAGCAGCCCCAGAGTGGGCATGGAGCCGCTCTGTCCCCGCCGAGGCGGGACGGTGCGGCACAGACAGCGATGTGGGGTCCTCGGCCCGTAGAAGGAACAGGAGGCCTGGCCTGGAAGAAGCACTCACAGGCCAAGGACGGAAGGGGCAGCCCTCGGGGACCGAGAAGGGGCAGGGGTACCGGCCGGGAGGGGTCCCGCAGCCCACGGGGAGGGAGGAAGGAGGAGGAGGAGGAGGAGCAGGGGTGACGGTGTGCAGGGTGGTGACGGCCCATTTGGAGAACTGGGGTCTGCACTGCTGGCTGCGGTCACGTGGAGGTCACGGGTGACTCAGGAGGCGGAGCCCAGCTCGAGTGGAGGGGTTCGGGGAGCAGGCGGGGCCCCTCTCCGTAGCTCCGGCCTTGCTCATGCACACCTGCAGCCTGCCGCAGTCAGCGACTGGGGCCCCCGCCCCCAAGACCCGGGCCTGGAAGGAGGGCAGCTAGCAAACGAACCAGAATCCCAAGGTCACAGGGCCAAGCGTGAGGGTGCTGAAGCCCCGCTGAGCAGAGGCCTGTGGAGTGGGGGGGGGGGGGGGGGGGGCGCCCCGCGGGGGCCGGGGGGGGGCACCGAGGTGGGGGGGGCAGGCACCCTGAGGAGAGCTGCAGCCTGTCCGCTCAGGCGACATCAGAACCTCCTGTGCCCTCTCAGCCTTGGGCACAGAGCCTGCCCACCTGGGCCACACCTGTGCTCCTGGTCAGGCCTCCCTCTCTGCGCCTGCCGCCCGGAGACCCTCTCCTTCTCCCTGCCTGCTGTCCCCAGCCCTTGCTTGTGAACTTGGCTGGAGCCCCGCCCCCCACCCCGGGGGTCAGGAGCACAGCAGACCTGGAGACCCTGAATACCTCCAGCGGCAGGTGGCAGGTGCGAGACCCTGCAAACTATGAGCCGCAGGTGTGGGCCACCTGGAAGGGAACGGAGCAGGGCTGAGGGCGTCCCGGGAGAGAAGGCGCTGGAGGGGTGCAGCAGCAGAGGGAGACGCTAAGGAGAAGGGAGAGGGGTGTGTGGACGAGGTAAGGTGGCGGGGGCCGGCCTCCGCATCTCGTTCCGGGCCTGAGGGAAAGGTTGATTGTGAACCCAGATCCCCGGGGTGTATGAGCCCCTGGATCGGTGCGCATACAGAGTGGCATTTTTCGGGGGGGGGGGGGGACAGGCTTCTATCAGAGCCTGAAAGACCCGTGGCCCCTCCCAGGCCGGAATCTTCCCGTTTGACAGATTCAGGAGCAACTTCTCCAGGGTCGCGAAGGGGCTGGTGACAGGTCAGGGCCAAAACCCGGTCCTGCCGCTTCACTGGGGCCTTGAGATGAGGTCATCCAAATGAGGGTGGCCCTACACCCAGTGACAAGTGTCCTGATAAGAGACAGGAGAGGAGAGGCCCTGTGAAGACGGGTGCAGACCACAGGGTGTGGCCACAGCCCAGGGGCTGGGGCACCAGACACGAGAGGCAGGAAGGACCCTCCCCTAGAGCCCCCAGGGGAAAGGCAGCCCTTGACCCCTGGACTTGGGGCTTGTGGCCTCCAGAACTGGGAAGGACACATTCCTGTTGTCAGTCTCCAAGCCCGTAGTCCTTTGTTCCGGCAGCTGCAGGAACATCATTCGGAGGCCAAGCAGGGGCCCAGCCACGTGAGAGCGCACCAGCCCTGTGCCGCCCGGGACTAAGGGCCCCAGAAGAACGGGACGGGGCCCCTTCCTGCCCGATTTCGGGTCCCCGCCACTCCCCAGCACCAGCCCACACCTGGCTAGCGGGAGCTCCCGGGACCGCGTCGTCTGCAGCACGCCCAGGCGCCCAGCGAGGTCCGCTCCTTCAGGCGGACAGCAGGCCGGGCGTGGACCCTGCAGGGAGCTGGGGACGTGATCAGGCCCAGGCTCGGCGGGACCGGAAATAGCAGAGGCTGCTGGGGCACAGGGACACCAGGGTCACGGGGTCAGGGGAACCGAGGATGAGCCGGGCCAGGCCTCCTCCCGGGGCCGCCCCCTCCTGCGCCACCGCGAGACCTTCCCAGGCGGGCCTGCCTCTGGGGCTGTGCCCTCTGTGTCCACTAGAAGTCCAGATCGGGGCCCTGGGCACATGACCCGAAAGATACCCCCGAGCCGATCCTACTCTGTGCTTGCCACCTGGTCTGCCGTGGACGGGAGCACACCCCCTGAGTTGTGGCTCGGGGAGGCCCAAGCCGGCACAGAGCCAGCCCTGAGAGTGCACGCCGCCCCCCACGACAGTCTCAGTGGAGGTGGGGCAGAAGGCCACCCCAGTGACCTCCCTGCCTCCCTCCCAGGGGCACCCTGGGCAGACGCCTCCTCCGCGGCCGTCCCCGGGGCTCCCTCGGAGCCTGGCACAGTGACGTGCATATCTGGAACCGGGCCCCAGCCTATGCTGCCCTTCTCGCCTCCTCCACAGCGGCATTGCCTGCATCTGGGGCAGCTGGAGAGGGCTCTGGGCTGACCGCCTCCCCCGAGGAGCGCACGGGCACAGCACACCCCAGCCCCCTGAAGTGCCACACCCAGGGGCCCCGCACAAGAGGGACGGCTGGAAGCCTGGAGGGGCATCAGGGTGGGGAGTCAGCCAGCCCTCGACGAGCTGGACAACACAGTGATTCACTGGGCTGCCTCCTCCACGCTGCCCACCTTTGCCCTGTGGCATCTGATCCTGTCATCTGCCCCTACCCCTGCTCACCTGTGCAGCCTCCCAGACGCCCCCCCCCCCCCGCCCCGCCCAACCTGGCCCCGGCTCCTAGGCTCTGGGCCTTCCTGTGCTTCCCTCCTCCTTCCAGTCATGGGGCGGGTGCTGCTTTTTCCCGCCCCGGGGCCTTTGCACAGGCTGGGTCTTCTTCCCAGAGCCCTCCTCGCTCTCCCCGGACAAACTCACCCTGCAGGCCCTGTTCTTTCCTGCCCCCCCTGCCGACGAGTTCCCTTGGCTCCTGGAACTCACGGATCCAAGCCAGGGATCATTTGTTCACTGCTGGCTTTCCTCCCAGAGGGTGGGCCATGAGCCTTTGGGGGATGGTCTTCTTGCTGGGGGGCAGATGCCGAGCAAGACACACAGTAGGGTCTTCAGCAAGTAAGAGTTCCCTGTAAGAAGAGCGTGAACAACGTGCACTTAGCCGTGTCCCCCCAGCAGCCCTGTCAGGTGGGCCTCGTTTCTCTCCCCCCTTCAAGGTTGAGACGAAGGTGAAGGGAGGAAGGGACTCGCCCCAGGGCCCTGCAGCTCATTCACAGCGGGACGTTCTGGACAGCCTGACCACAGCAGCTTACAGCAGCTTGTCCCCCACCAGGCCTGCCCTTACCCTGCCCCCCGCCCCCTCCGGTGGATGGGCCATACCCCAGTTTGGCAACCACTGGGTGAGCAGAGGGGAGCAGACTTCTTCCATGCGGGACTTCTCAGAGCCTTAGCTGCTCTGCACGCCGGCTCCCCGCCCCCCTCCCCCTCCCTGGGAGGGAACTGTGAGCAGAATTTCCCAGACGTGTTTGGCCATGGGTGGCACTGTGGTGGGTGAGGGGCTGTGGCTTCTGAGGGAAATCTCCGTCTCTGCTGGAGGGTGGGTCTAGCCTGGGCAGTTACCCAGTGCTATCTTCAAATCCCTGTCTGGTCCCTTCTAGCTGGGGGTCCTCTCTGAACCTCGGCTTTCTCCTCTGTCACATGCAGAAGAGAGAGCCCAGGTCCCGGGGGCAGACGTACTCTTGGAAGCACCTGGCTCCTGCAGGGCCCTGGAGGGCGGACAGAGGCAGCTTTGATGGGCCTGACTGGGAGGGAGCCGACAGCCGGGTGGGGATGGGGGGGTCCGCCTTCCTCCTGAGAGCCAGGTGCTCTGCAACGGCATTTTTTACACGAAACCCTTTCCAGTGCTTTTTTGAGGATGGGTTTTGCAGTCCTATGCGAAGGATTTGTAAACGCTTCATCACGAGCCCCCCACCATCCCTGCCAAGCTGGGCCCACCAGGGCCAAGGACCAGGAGGGGCTGTGTCCCCTCCCAGGTCCTGGGCCCACGGTGCTGGGAATGCCCGGTCCCTCCTCCAGCATGAGTTTCTCTGGGTTCCAGCGGGAGGGACCAGAACCCGCAGCCTTTCCGGAACATCCAGGGGACCGTGGTGGGATTTACCCACCGTGTGGCCTGCAGTGGCCTTGGCGTCTCACCTATGCGTGCCGGGCAGCCCGGCTGTGTGCGGACAAGGCGAGGGAACAGAGGCAGAGTTCCCAGCACAGCGCCAGGCTGGGCTGGGCGAGGTGTGAGACGTTCAGGGCCGCCACCCGCCGGCCACGCCGGCCCCTTCGGGCCTTAGTCACTCGTCTCCCCCTCCCGGAACCCCGAGGCCCGAGGCCCCGGAGGGGCGCCCACAGGTGTAGATAAAACTAGGCTGCGTATTGCCCCCGTCACACCCTCCCTATGTCTCCGGCCACAGGCAGGGCCCCCCCCCTCTGTCCCAGCCCCCGTCCGTCCACTTCCAACAGAGAAGCGAAGCAGGGCCCCGTTGCCAGCTGCCCCGGGGGCCTGCAGACAAAGCCGGACGGCGGGGAGGCCCTGAGCCAGCTCCTGGAGGGCCATGACCCTCCTTCCCTCCCCGGCCCTCTCGGGAGGCTGCAGGAGGCCAGTCCTGGGATATTTATATCCCAGAGGAAGGGCAGCCCCCGCACTGGGTCCACACAGAGCTTCCGGTCCACAGAGGCCACGGGGCCAGGGCAGAACCAGAGCGCTCTGGAGGCCTCCCAGTCACGCAAGGAAGGCCTCGGGCCAGACGCCAGGCCTGGGAACGCTCCGTCCCCACCTCCCTCCCCACGTCCGGGGGTCAGTGGTCACTTTATTAATAGCAGCCCCCGAGGAGAGGCCTCACCCCTGGACAGTCATCGCCCTCCCTGCAGGCATGGCCGAGTGACCTGGGGCATCCCTGGGAGGGATCCAGGGAGCCCCTGGGAGTGCCGGCCAGGGGACGTCACCAGCCTGCCTGGAGGCTCCACAGAGGCGCCGGAGAGAAAAGAAAAGCGGGTTTCAAAGATCCCTGCCACTAGCCGCAAGACATTAGTTCCGTCACACGGCTCTTGGGGGTAACAAGAAAGTGCACTGATGTTGTACTTTGGCAGGGGAATGTCCCCCCGTCCTCGGGATGAGAGGGAAGCGTGTCCACACCACGAGGAACGTCCCCTTTTCAGACCATCTGGGCCCATTAATACACAGAGAAAAATCTGGGAAGTTATGCACCAAAAGGCCCTATCTGCAACCCACCTCCCTCCCCTGCACGTCCAGCCCAGGTCTCCGCCCACCGAAGTCAGCTGTCAGCTCGAGGCTATGCGACTCTGCAACTTACAGGAAATAGGAAACTGATAATAACGCAAATCGTTCCGTAGAAATGCAAAAATACGTGCCCATCGAATGGAATTTGTTGCTTGGTAAGGTTAGGGCCATTTGCTCGGTGTGGTTTTAAATGCACAAGCAATGAGCATTGTAGAATACAGGGAAAATGGACTTCTGAGAAACCAAGGCCAGGAGAAGTGTCCAGGCTATGCCTGACGGGGCATTTCCGTGTCAGGCTCGTTCCAGGAACCCCACAAACCCGCCAGCCCACCATGGCACCTGCCAGCCCCAGCCGGTGCCTCTGGGGGCTCAAGAGCGTGGAGTGCAGACCCCACCGCCTGCCAACCTGGGGTACCACCTTCAGGCATCCTGTAAACAAACGCTCAGAGCCTCAGTTTCTCTACCTGGAAAATGGGACGGGAATGGCCAGCCTCTGCTGCGCCTTCCCTGAAGCCAAGCCCTGAGCGTTGGTCCCGCCGGTGCCCCGAGGCACCAGGCAGTTAGGTGACTTTTCCCAAGGCCACAGACAGCCAGACTGTGCGCCAAGGAGGCGGGTCCACCCACACCGGCCGCGCGGACCGTGAGAGGTGCAGCCCCGCCCCCTGGTGGACACTTCTGGAATTGCCCGGCGAGGTGCCCCTCCACAGATGGCACAGTGCAGGACAGGGCAGGAACCCGCTGCCTAAGCAGGCAGCCCACCAGCCACTCCTAGGCCAGCAGGTCAAGAGCCAGAGGATGGGGGGGGGGGGGGCTGGGGGGCATCCACAGGCCCTTGGATTCAAAAGGCCCCCGGTCTGTTTGGTGGCCATTAGCAGTGGCCTTGAAGCTGACCCTCCAGGCCCCAGCGTTCACGCCAAAAGGCTCATGACAGCCCCACTCGGGCCCTGAGTCACCAAGGCCTTCCGTTCCAGAACGCAATGAGTCCTCAGGGCCTGTCGCTTTTCCTGGGAATGTCACCACTCTCCCCTCCCGGTGGAGAACCTCCCAGGAACGGGCCTTTGGGGCCGGCTGGACAGTATGCAGAGGAGGTGAGCGGGGCAGGGGACCAGGCTACCCAAGGGCCCCGCCACACAGCTCACAGGCGCGGTCAGCACGATGTGTCTCCAGGAGAAATTCCCTGAATCCAGATGTGGCTCTCATCCCACCACCGAGCCCTTCATTCTGCAGGATTGTGCTGGGGCGGTGGGTGTTTTCACCGTGCCTGGCTCTCCCCTTCCTCGGGGGCCCAAGGACTCTCAGCTGTGGGAGCCAGCAGACCTGGCCACGCGGCTGGGTTTCTGGGGGGGGAGGGGGCGGAAGGGCCCCACGCAGGGGCCCCAGTGGCCACAGACTTGCCACCTGAGTCCTGATTCTTCCCTCCTCCAGATCTGATGCAGAGACTTTGTTGAGGCTGGGAAAATTCAAGTTCTCCAAAGCCACAGGGGCCTGGAGATAAGAGTATGGGAGGCAGGGCCGAAGCAGGGTTTCTGCTCTGAATAACGGTGACCCCTGCCTGAGGCCATCTGTCCCACCTTGTTGAGTCCTGACCGACTGGACGCGGCCTGGGTCTGCAGAGCCAATGGTCAAGGCCAAAGCACTGTGCCTGCAAACCCGGCGTTTGCCACCAGGAGGCACTCCGGGTGAGCCCTAGTGGGTCCGGATCAGCCCTGGGAACCTACCCCCCTCCTCCTCTTGCTGTCTGTGCCCCTTCCCCGGGCTCTCTTTTCTCCCTCCTGCGCAGACCTCCGTTCCACGGCCCATCCGCCGAAATACTGCGCCCCGGGCCTCGTTCTCACATTCCCACGATGCAGGCCCACCAGCCGGCCTTCCCTTCAAGGGGAAGGGAAGTCCTACAGTTTGGGTTCACACAGAATTCCCCACGTGAGCTTCTTCCCTTTTCTGCACAGGGACAGCTTGAGTGGTCACGTGGCACACACTATAGGAAATGCTGCCTCGTGGGCAAATGACAAAAGTCCCCTCCGCAGTCACCAGGGTCGCAGGACCTAGCAAATAAAACTGAGAGGCCATCAGCTAGGTTTGAGCTGCAGGTGAACGGCAGAAACCTTTAGTATAAGTATATCCCATCAAATGTTTGGGACATAGCTACACAGTAACATTGCTGCTGACTGGGCATCCTGGATGCAACTCCACAGGGCACTCAGGGAAGGGTCTACACAGGCCGGGGCCTCACCAGGGCCGGAAGGGAACCCACACCCCCACCCACTGCCACCATCCAGGGGTCGGGGGCTGGGTCTTCACCCCAAACACTCTAGCGACAACCTGCTGGGTGCCCTCGGGCAAGTGCCTCCCCTCTCTCAGTGGCGGCGGGTGCAAAATGGACAGGCCAGCAAAGTGAGCTCGCCTTCTCTTACTTCTCGAACTTTCTCTGGGTGTGGCCTGATTTCACGCGGGAGCCGATAGGGACGGCCCCTGGGGATGGCCCGGTGAGTTCTGTTCCTGGTGAGCTCAGGGGGAATGAAGGGCGAATTGCCCCCGTAGGCGATGACTCCGTGCGTCCAATCCTGCCCAGACTGGAGGCACGTGGCCAACTCTTCCTCTGACCCAGAGCAACCTGCCAGCCCGGGAGGGCTTTCCCTGCCAGGGTCTCGCTGCTGAGGCGGGAACACGCCAGGACCACAGCAGAAGGCATGGGCCTCGCAGCAGCGACACCGTTGCTGATCACGCACTTATTCAACATACACTATGGGGTGCCCTCCGGTTCAACGGTGAAAGGGACAGGAGGCACCGTGTGGCCTCGGGTCCTGGAGGCCCTGGCAGCCAACGCCCGGAGAAGCAGCCTCAGTAAATGCAGCCAACGGCCCCAGGTCCCGAGAGGGAGCTGCTGCCTCCTGGGTCCTTCCCGCCTGGTGCCCCCAACCTCGTGAAGACCCGATCCTACAGACCCTTCCCACACCTGTCACTACGGCTCTGTCCCCCGGGAGACACGGAGCCTCCCATCCTGCACCCAGAGCAGACAGCTGCTACGATGGGGGAGCTGATGTGCTTTGTGAATGCAGATTCCTCAGATTCAGACTCCGGGGGGGTGACCCCGGGTGGTTCCGATTCACCCTAAACCTCGCGAGGCCTGGCCCGGGGCTCCTGCGGGGCCAGCTGCGGCTCAGTTCCTAGCCCGGGGGGATCAGGAGCTTGAGAGCCCCAGGGACAGAGGCGGGCCCACGGGGCCTGGACATGGGCAGCAGGCATGACTGGGGCCCGGCTGCCCCTGACGGAGCCCCCCGTGTGCCCAGACCTGCGGTCCCGGCAGCCGGCCGTGGAGCACGAGAGCCGGGCACCAGCAGATGAGACCGAACAGACTCCCTACCGCAAAGCCAGTCCAAACGACCCAACCGCTTTGTCCTCTGCAGGTTCCGCTGTAAAAGAGGGATGCGGACGGCCTGTTCCTCTGCAAGCTGGGGAGCTGTGCCCAGGCCACACGGCTCGCCCTGACCAGGGCCCCTCCTTGCTCAGTGCCCGTGCCCTAGTCACGCCCGGCTCTTCTGTCCGGTAGGTGCTCTGCAGACGTGGGCAGAGTCCTCCCTCCCACCCTCAGCTGGCTCTCCACCTGTAAGCATTCACCCCAACTTCTCATCGGAGTGCAGGGCGCCGGCAGGCAGGGTCTGCCCCAGCAGCCCCCTCCTCCCTTCATGGACCGACCCTCCACCCCTTCACAGCAGGTTCCCAGCGATGAGGGCATAGAAGTAACTTAAGAACTGCCTTAACCAACAAACTAAGTTTTGTTTGTTTCTAATTAACAATAGGACATTTTCTTTCTTTTTTTTTTAATTCAGAAACTTTTTTTTTTTTTTTAATGTTTTGTGTATTTTTGAGATTGAGAATGCGAGCTGGGGTGGGACTGAGTGTGAGGGGGACACAGGACCCAAAGTGGGCTCTGGGCTGAAAGCAGACCCAAAGTGGGCTCTGGGCTGAACTCATGAACCGTGAGATCATGACCTGAGGCGAAGTCAGACGCTTAACGGACTGAGCCACCCAGGCGCCCCACCATTAGACGTTTTCTAATTTCAAGTTTTCTAACGCAGTTTGAGAAACGGGTATCCAAATGAGCACAGAGAAACGCCATACAGCTGTTCACAGCCACCCAGAGTGGCCCCTGCAGGTCTGTGTTCCTTCCTGTGACACATACATATGCGCTGACACCCGCACGTGCACGCGGGTGTCCATGCGTGTGGGAGCGCAGGATCACGTGCATGGTGAGCACACGTTATGCACACCGGTGCACGCGCACACGCGTGTACACCGTGCCACACGTGCACCCACACGTTCCGCGCACGCACGAGTCCATCCACCGCACACACGTGTACACAGCGCACACCGCCTCTCACACGTGCTTGCTGCACACGTGCACGCGTACGCACACACGCCCTTCCACGGCACGCTCGCCCGGGGCTAGGGCCCTTCGGGAGAGAGAGGAGGGGAGCGTCGGCTTTAAATCTCCAAGCCCCTAGCGCGCAGCGGCCCGCTCCGGGGCTCGAACCTGAGACCCACAAATTGCGCGCAGCGCTCACGGAGCATGCGCGAAGTCGCGCAGAACGGACTCCGGGCATGCGCAGACCGCGCCCCGAGCGCCCCGCCCTCCCAACACCCACAGTTCCAAGCGCAGGGCCGTGTCCGGAAGTCCGTGGAGCGGATCTTCGTTCCTCGTCCTCTGATTCGCTTCAAACCACGGCCATTTCCGCAGGAAGTGCCGAGTCTCTGGCCCACAGTCCGCGGGGCGTGTCGCTTAGGAAGTGAGCGCCGGCCCTGTTTTGTTTCCGGGGGAATCTGGTTTTCTGAAGGACGCTCGGGACTTCCGCGCGTCCCTCCCAGCCTCTGATTGGCTGGTTTCATGAATATATTAGGGAAGGGGAGGCAAGTTTTTCCACGCGCGGCAGCGCCTGCGGGGATTTGAGCGGCAAGGTGTGAACACTGGTGGCTCCGCGATGAGGGCAGGCGCCTCCGCCGGCGTGTCTGCGCGGGGCGCGCCGCGCCGAGTCGCCCTGAGCGAAAGGTGGCCTAGGCAGAGGCCTTTAAATGTCGCGCGGACGGGCACAGAGTCGTGTTGTATGAAAGGAGAGAAGGTTAGCACTCCCCTTGACAAGGATGGAAGAGGCCCTCGGGCCTGACAACACGCATACGGTTAAGGCATTGCCACCTACTTCGTGGCATCTAACCAACGTTTTTTGGGGACCTGGGGCGGGGGCTCCTCCGCACGGTGCCAGGGCCGCAGGACCTGCTCCCCAATAGTGTGTACTGTGCTCCCTGCGGCACCCCCGCCACCGTCCGCGGGTCGGTGTCGCCCAGTCCCCCCGCCCAAGGCCGTCCTGAGCCCCTGCCCGCCAACCTGCCGGCGGAGCGCTGCGTTATCAGGACAAGGGGTGTGACCCTGACTTAGGCCGCCTCGAAGCTTCGGCGACGGCGCGCCTCTGGTCCACAGAGAGCCGCACCTGCCCCGAGGGCCGTTACCCCGTTTGCCAGTCTTGAATTCCCCCCGCACGCTGATCTCGGCATCCTGGCTCCTGGGCAGGTGTGCCCAGCTCTCTGCACCGCCCGTGACGTCCCACCGCTTTCCTCGCCGAGGGAAGCAAATCCTTTGGCAAGTGTGCATTTCATTTGTAGGAGTCGAGCTGTTTCTGTCCCCACCACCGGTCGGGCTGGGTGTGAGGCTTGGGGTCTCCTCCTGGGGCCTCGGCAGCCCCCGGCTGTACCTCTCTCCCTTGCGTGGGCCGTGACGCGGCAGTGGACAGCACCACGGGCCGGCCCTTCGGCGACGGTGCCTGCCTTCCCTCTGCAGAATCCGGTCCCGGGCCGCCGCGAGCCCTTCCTGAGCCCCCCACCCGCAGTCACGCACGTGCGGGGCGAAGGCATCGCAGGACGTACCGCGACGTCGTGCACACGCTTTGGGATACCTTAGATTCCCAGGGACGGAAATCCCCAGAAAGGCCACCTGAAGCGTAGAGAGGGCGTTCCCCCTTCATGTCCAGGGCACAACGTGCTCTGTAAGCTCCACGGTGCAGGGCTCGCTTAACGACCCAGGAACGTGTTTATCGACTTAAATAAAACCAACCCGGCCCACAATTCCACTGCTAACACTGCAGAGAGGGGCGCCTGGGGGGCTCCGTCGGTTAAGCGTCTGATTTCGGCTCATGCTCTCACGGTTCATGGATTGGAGGCCCGCATCGGTCTCTGTGCTGACAGCTCAGAGCCTGGAGCCTGCTTCGGATTCAGCTCTGCTTTGGATTTTGCTTTGGGTTCCCTCTCTCTCTGCCCCTCCCCCGCTCATGGGCGCGCACATTCTCTCTCTCTCTCTCTCCCTCCCTCCCTCCGAAATAAATATTTTTTAAAGATGCAAACAGCACCATCCAGCTCGCATTACCTATCAACAGTGGGGGGAAACGGTAAGCCTCCGCTCTCAGGGCACCGGAGTCAGAAGCTGCAAACGCGGACCCGGGAGCCCATAGGACACATGACTGTTTCCAGGTCCGAGGTGACGAGCAAGCAGCAGACTTCAACCAACCAGGGCAGGCGGGGTCTTGCTGGGGCCCTGGTTCGCACCAGCCAGCCGTGGAGCACGTGTCCGCGTACGTGGACACGCACACAAGTGTGTGAACACGTGCGTGCCACGTGCACGCGAACCTGTACACACGAATCTGCATGCGCGTGAGCATGTGCGTGTGCGGCACGCGTGTGAACACGTGTGCACACCTGTACACATGAAGTGCATGTGTGCGCATGTTCGGGTGCGCCTAGATACACGTGAACGTGCACACACGTGTGTACGTACACGCTGAGCTTTTAAGACAAGCGTGGAAAGCTGGACACCCGATACTTAAGAATCCGCATCTGAGGGGCGCCTGGGCGGCTCCGTGAAGCATCCAGCTCTCGGTTTCAGCTCAGGTCGTGATCTCAGTTCACGGGCTCGAGCTCCGCGTCGGGCTCTGTGCTGGCAGCACAGAGTCGGCTTAGAGTTCTCTCTTCCTCTCTGCCCCTCCCGTGCTCACGCACGCACCCTCTTTTACGTGTGAAAGGGGTTCTGAGCCAAAGCTTCTGGAGAATTACCTTTTACAGACACTGTATGCACTGCCTAAGTCACCAAATGTCCGGGATTAATAAAACCACTGGGAGGGACACGGGAAACGAGAGGTGTCAAAAGCTGGAGTTGAGGGGCGCCTGGGTGGCGCAGTCGGTTAAGCGTCCGACTTCAGCCAGGTCACGATCTCGCGGTCCGTGAGTTCGAGCCCCGCGTCGGGCTCTAGGCTGACGGCTCGGAGCCTGGAGCCTGTTTCCGATTCTGTGTCTCCCTCTCTCTCTGCCCCTCCCCCGTTCATTCTTTCATTCTCTTTACCCAAAAAAAATATATAAAAAAAAAAAAAAAAAAAGCTGGAGTTGAACGGCCCCGGGGCTGGCGCAGCTGGAGGAGGAGGATTTGACGCTTGATCTTGGGCTCGTGAGTTCAAGCCCCATGTTGGGTGTACAGCTTGCTTAAAAAAAAGAAAGCTGAAAAGATAAAGCCAGGAAGACGTTCTCTACGTTTACACGTGCCTGAAATGATCCCCAACAAAGTCTTACCTTTAACGAACATACCAGAAGATAGTCCCCCAAAGCGTTAGTGGGAGCAGCAATCCGGGTGGTTTATTTTCTTCTCCTACTTGTTTTACACTGTCCGTAACGAGCACGAATGGTTAACTTTCTTTTTTTAAACTTTTTTTTTAATGTTTTTTTTTATTTTTGAAGGAGAGCGCGAGAGAGAGAGCAAGCGAGCGCACGCGCAAGCGAGCATGAGCGGGGGAGGAGCAGAGAGAGGGAGACACAGAATCGGAAGCAGGCGCCAGGCTCTAAGCTGTCAGCACAGAGCCCGACGCGGGGGTCAAACTCACAAAGTGTGAGATCATGACCTGAGCCGAAGTCGGACGCTTCACCGACTGAGCCACCCAGGCGCCCCCACAAACGGTTAACTTTCACAGTAAGAAAAGGTAATTTTTAACAGCTACGAGCTTTCCTGCAGGGCACGCTGGCCTGAGCAGCAGAAGGGCCGTGTCACCAGGCCGCCCCCGCCCCACCCCCACACAGCTGCATGGTAAAAAGGTAAAAAAAAAGTCTTCTGGGACAAAGTTACAAGACATGAAAATCTTTATTTTTAAAAGAGAGATGTATCTTTACACAAATCTACAACAGAGAATTCAAACGTAGAAAAAATAAACTATATCCAAGGGCACAGCGCTCCGCATCCACACCCCTCTGCTCCGAGGGCCGAGCTGAGCTGTCACACCAGAACCCACGAGACAGTCCCAAGGTCTCAGGAACGTTGCCGACACACTCGGCCTCTGCCTTTCCTACCAAAATACGCTGCCAAGTGGGTTTCCCCGGCCCCGGGTGCTGACCGCATTCTACTGCAGTTCACCTCTGCACAGACAGCCCGCCCGCCGTCCGCCTCCAGGGAGAGGACGTGGAGACACAAGGGAGTCCGTTTCCAGATGCCCTTTGTTAGAATCGCCACCCCCGTCTGAGCAACCACGGCCACTGGGGGGGGGGGGGGGCGGGAAGCCTGTCGAGAGCAGCCCCGTTTCCCCAGCCCAGGACCCGGGGCCCCAGGAAAGGCAGGGCAGGGTGGGGGTGGGGGGGCCGCTGCACACAGGGGTCCCCGAGCCTGGCAATCCCAGCACCGCCCCCTCACCCCGCTCTCCCCCGATACCCCCTCAGGAAGCCGTGCCACCGGAGGCTCCCGCCCCCGCACTCGGGCCGCGGAGGTGGGCGGCACCCGGCTCCCCGTGTGGTGCCAGCCCCGGGAACCCCACGAAGCCCTCGGGTCCCGAGGTCGGCAGTGGGGAGACGAAGCCCAGCCTGAGCTGAGCCTGCACCCGCGGCCTGGCCTCGGGGCCTCCTACGGCCGAGCCTTCACGCACACGGCCGCCTGCGACGTTCGACGGGACACTTCAGGGACACCAGCTCCCTTCCAGCTAAACGGAATTCCCGGGTTTGCCCCCGGAACCCCTCATACATCCCCGGCCCACACGGGGAGGGGAGCCCTCCTCCGTGGCGCCGGGCTTCCCGGGCGGGGAGGGCGCGGGAACCCTCCACTTCCTGCCATCGGGGAGACTTTTCGTGAAAAGGCCAAGCGCCGACAGGCTTCGCGTGAGAACTCCGTCGCCACGGCTGTGCAGACTCCTACCTTTTATTACAGCTCGTGGGGGCGCGCGGGGGGCACGCGGGGGGACACAGGGAGGTACCAGAACAACGCCACGCTGTCCGCACGGGAACCACGAACTCCCACACACAAAGGGTTTTACACGGAAAGAATCTTACAGTGTTCTGTTTTCCGGAAAGACCGCACACACTGGGCACGACTACAGCAGGAACCGGTGACCGCGGACCGTGTCGCTAGAGCATCTACTGAACAGACAAGGGGGCCGCGGGGACGGCTGCTCGCCGCACTTGCACTGGGTAATAAGATACCAGAGAAGGTACAGAACATTTACTGGAAAAAAACACAACTCATGATAAATTGAACTTCACCCTTCTGTAATAAAAAATTAAAAATTTGTGTTGACTCTGTTTGAACACAATACAGACCAGAAACTTCCCCAGACAGCGTGAGAGGGATCGGCAAGAAATGTCACCAGCAACCCGTAGAACCTTCTGGTGGTAGACACCCCCTCCGCCACATCGTCCTCAGCGGTGGCTCCATCCAGGCCCCTCCCGACCCCCAGGCCCGGACGGAGGGGCCCCCTCCAGACACCGCGCTGCTCGCCGACCGGCCGCCTTCCCGCCAGCCCCCGCGGCGCCTAGCAGTCGCTCTTCCAGAGCTTAATGGTCTTGTCGTTCTCCAGCGCGGCCGAGGCGATGATGTTCTCCGTCGGGTGGCAGGCCGTGGAGATGACGACGTCTGAAAGACAGACCGCCGCTGCCCTGTGCCCCCTGGTGCCGAGACCCGCTCTGCCACCCAGGGTCGCACCCCCACCGCCCCCGGGGTCCCAGCTGCTGACTGTGCTGCCCCCGCCGGGGACACCTCGAGGGAGCACGATGGCCGGGTGGGACAGTGGAGAGGCGGCACCACGTGCCAGCGGGCCATCGGGGAGGGCTCCGAGCAGCCTGGCCCACGGCAGCGGTCCCCAGAGGGGACACAGGAGCACCTGCCTCGCTGCGTGGACGTGCCCGCTCCCAGCGCCCCCCACCACTGCTGAGCACGGCACACTCCACCTCCACCAGGAAGCCCCCCACCTCTGTGTGCTGGCACCTGGGCTAATTCCAGAACCTTCCCTCTTCCCGTGTAGCTTCAAAGGGGCCTGAGTGTCCTGGCCACACCAGGAGCCAGGAACGACCGAGGCACGGGGCTGCTCCCGAGGAGCTGGCCGCGAGGGCAGAGCACGCCAAGTCGTAGCTGGACTTTAGGTCTGAGCTGTGTCCCCAGTGGGTGGAGGTGACTTCAAGGGACCAGAATAGAGCACTTGTGCCAAATTTTCAAAGGATTTGACAATCACCCTCCCTCGGAGGGCAGGGCGACCAGCACAGGTGGCCCCTCACAGCCGAGAGGCGTGCGGAGCAGGCCCGCAGGGAGACAGCGGGTCGGCGCCGGGAGGAACCGGAGCCTCTAGACCACAGCAGATGTCCCTTGGCCTGCGCTAGTCTTGACGTGGGACAAAAGCACGGGCCACGTCCACACCGGAAGCCACGGAGCCCGCACGGACTTTGAGGACAGGCGCCAGGAAGACGGCCACGAAGAGAGGTTCGAGTTGAGCCTGGCCTTGGCCAGATGGAAGCTGGGACAAAGCCCCCTGCCGACCGCTCACGGCTCACGGACCAGTGGCGTCGCCCAGGCCACCAGAGGGCGAGGAAACACCAGAGCAGCAGGCGGCACAGCACCACACTCTGGTGTCCCGGAAGCCGTCCCGGCGCACACGCGGGCACGCGGCCTGCACACATCCTCGAGCTCACCTGTGTGGCCCTGTAGTTTCTGTACGATCTCCTTGGTCTGCAGGTTCCAAATGTACACCAAGTTGTCCTCGGAACCAGACACGATCCACTAGAACCGAAGACGGGTGAGAAAGACCCAGGTCAGAGCCGGCTCGCGTGGAACCCACTTCGCCCCGACGTCCACACGCTCCGCCCCCGCCCGCACACGACCTCGAGGCCACGCTGGGCCGTCGGAGTTTCCTCAAATCACCACCCCTCCGGGTCACACCCATCTCCGCCCAACACCACCCCCCTCCGCTCCAGTCACACGCCGCCTGGCGAGCGCGAGCGGGGCCCCGGGCTGGGCAGGAGGCAGCGCGGCCAGTTGGGACCCGGCACCGGAGCCCAGGCCCCGAGCAGCAAAGCGCTTACGGGAACCGTCGCCCTGGGGACGCTCTGCCTCCGTGAGACCCGGGAGCAGACGAGCAAAGCCGTCTGTCACGGAGGCACCTGGTTTGCTCCGTGGGCACAGGAGAGCGTCTGTGGCCACGTGAGCCAAGCTGTGACAGGGTCACCTCTCAGGACAGCTGGAGAGGGTGAGAAGCTCCTTCACCGGGGAAAACTCACCTTCCCACCAGTGACGGAGAAATTTGCAAAAATGCAGTATTTCTCATTCTTGTGGCCGGTGTAGGTCTTCAGGCACTGAGAAGGTAAGAGAGCCACTACGTTCACCAAGTCAACAACTCCCTGCACTCGGGACAATCCCCGCGTGAGCAGCGCAGGCGTCTCGGCCGACGAACCTTAGCTCTGAAAAGCACTCCAGAGACACGGTGCAAAGCCACGCGGCTGAAGCTTTAACTTACAGGCTCGCCACCTGCTAAGTCCCGAGTCTGAGAAACGTGCCCCAGGCCAACCCGACGAAGGTCGCTTTCCCGAGCCCCTCTCGCTTCAGACCCCGGCTCGGCTCTGCCACCGGCCAAAGCCACAGCCCAGACCCTGCGAACCCGCCCCCAGCGCTCACCTTCCCTTTGCTGTAGTCCCAGAGCTTCAGCGTGCTGAAAGGCAGAGAGGGGGGCGGTCACCTGCATGCCCGCGGGGGCCCCCCGAGCGGGGCCAGGTCTGCTGGCACCGGGCATCCCCACGGCCTCATGTGCAGGGCAAAGCCAGGGGCCGGGCCCCTCACCCTCCGCAAGTGCGGGCACCCAGCACAGCAGGCACACGGCCGGTGGTTTGAGGACTTCACAGTGCAAGAGCCCCACGCATTTACGGTTCAAAGAACTACAAGGTTCTGTCACCAAACAGAGGCTGCCAGGGGCTCCCGGGGTCAGTATGTGGCTCGTTCCCACTACAAGAGGGATGTGGAGAACTTTGGTTCCAGAAACATCCAGAACCAGATTTCAGTGGCTGCAAAAAATCCCCTCCTCCCCAGGCAGGAATTCACTCTTCCCAAGGGTGCTGATGAGAAGTGCTGACCGCGGGCACCTCCTGGGGACAAGGCGTGGCCCCCAGAGGGCTGCCCAAGTGCACACAAGCAGCCAGAGCCTGACGGCCCGCCCGCAGGGGGCGACACCTGCTCCGGAGTTTGTGGGGTGCCGCCCAAGTGCTCACGGGCAGAGCCAGAGTCACCGGACGAACTTGGACCCCAAACCCTTCTTCAGATCAGCCGGAGACCCAGCCGCCAGCAGAGAAGGGGCCCTGGGTTGAAGAACGCAAGGACCTTTACTAGATGTAGACATCTTCTATCTTTCCGAGTGTAGTTCTGGCAGGAAACGCATCCCGGGCCCACCCCATGGGGAGGTCGGAACACTTACTTGTCCAAGGTCGCAGCCAGGATGTACTTGCCGTTTGGAGAGAACTTCACAAAAGACACAGGTGGGTTGTCGTCATCTGCGTGGAAAACGCAGACGCGGGCTGATGCGCGAGCGATGGGCCTGAGCCCCGAGGAGGAAAGGGGAACGGCACCCCCATCACCACACAGGACCATCCAAGTGGGGACACGGCCACCAGTGCCCACGCCACCACCCGGAACGGGTCCCCGAGGAATCCAGGACGCTCCCGTCACCCGTCCCCGTGCCGGTCACAATGGCCGGTTCTCCTCGGGTCCCTGATGGGGCCCAACTACCCCTTTGCCACCAGGGCTCGAAGAGCAAAGGGCCTGTGGCAAATCCCACAAAGGGATGCCCGGCCTTCCACCAACACGGGGCTGCTAAGCAGACCCAGGGTCAACGTCCTTACGTGCAGTAAGGTCTGTAAAGGCCCCGCTGACCTGGGCAAGTGTCACCACTGAGGGAAAAAGGATGTGGGCGAATCAGCTCAGGTGTTTCCTGTCGCCTAGTCAGGGTAAAAGACCCGTCAATTCTCCAAAAACCACCTTCTGGCAGGAGACCCACGTCCTTGCTTCTGTACTCAGGTCTGAAAGCTCAGGCCCGGCGGCCTGGGAAGCTGGGTGTTAAGAGCCGCCGTCAGGGGCCGCCAAGGACAAGGCCAGCACTTGCGGCCGCATGACGGCCCTGTGACCCTCACGTCGGGAGGCGTGCGTCCCCCCTCCCAGGTGAGAGGGACGGAACTGGGGCCACGCACCCTGGTGCCCGAGCGGGGGGAGTGGTGCGAGCGTTACCACCTCGAGGGACCTGGCCCCCGGGCACTGGGGGCCGCTGCTCCCTGCGACAGCTCCCAAACACTGCAAAAGCACGGGAGGAGGCGTGAGGCCACACAGGGCCGTCCTCGGTCACCGGGGCCGCAGCAGGAAGGCAGGCCCCATAATGCAGACGAGGGGCGGTCGTACCAGGCTCTCTAGCCCGGAAAGCTCTAATTCCTGAGACCCGGTGTCAGGAACGGGGTGGGACAGGGCTACGCGCCGCCCCCTCCCTCGCGGTGGGTGCTGCGGAGCTCAAGGCCCGGCGCTGGCACCCGCCTGCTGCCGGTTGGCCAACTAGGCTCTCCAGGCCTCCGTTTCCCGCCTGCCTGTGGGGCGGAGCGCCCCGAGGGTCACGTTAACATAAGGACACTTGACGCGGGCAAGTGCCAGGCAGCCTGAGAGGTGCAAACGGTGGCGCCGTCCCGCCAGGCCTCTGGGGACAGATGCTGCGGACTCAGCGTGATGTCGTATCCCAAAGGTGGCCTCGTAAACCGAAAGAAACGGCAGAACGGTTCCCATCCCGAAATTCCCACGTTGAAGTCCTGACCCTTGCGGGTCAGCCGATGGGGCCCTATGTGCAGACTGGGCCCTGCAGAGGGGGGACGAAGCTAAAGGGAGGCTGGTGCGGGGGACCCTGAGCCAGTCGGACTCGCATCCGTACGACAAAAGAGGACCGGACACCAGGGAGGCACACGGAGGAAGGGCCCCGTGAAGACACAGCAGGAAGGTCGAGGAGAGGCCGCGGGAGACAACCAGGCCTGCTGGCGCCCAGATCTCGGATTCTAGCACCGGGACGCAGGGAGAAGTTTCCGCTACGCCGCCCAGCCCGGGGTGCTGTGCTACGCTGGCCGGGGCTGACGCGTCATCAGGCCACGTGCGTTCCCGTGACAGCCCAGGGAAGGGTGCCAAGCCGAGGACACGGCACCCCCCGGGTGGGCGGTGGGCCAGTCCCCTCCCCCGGGGCCCCCCAAGTCCCCCTGCAGCACAGAACTCGGTTATCACCTGCTCTCTACCTCACGCTTGAACCTGGAGCTGCAGGGAGCCTCCGGGCTGACCCCGGGCGACCTACCGCCTCAGAACCCTCCCGGGACGCCCTCCCCATCACCTTCGGAGGTCTGGGGCCCCGCAGGGGCCCAGCACCCACCCTCCAGCCACACATACGCCCTGCCTGCTGGCATCACCTGTCTTCCCAGTCTGCTACGCCCCCGGCCGCCAGCGAACGGGGTGCACTTCAGGACTGGGGCTCAGTCACGTGCGCTCAAGGAACGATCGAGGACAAACCCCCACGCGGGGTCTGCCGAGTGAAGGCGGAGGGTCCAAGGGGCTCTGAGGGCCTTCAGAGGACACGGCACGGGGCCCAGCCTGGAGAGGGGACTTCGCGGGGCCAGAGGCCATCCAGAAGGAGCTGGCGGGAGCCGCAATCCATCCGCAGAGGAGGACTCCCTCCTCCTCCCGGGACTCCCAGAGGGAGCAGATCCAGGACAGAGGAGAGAGAGGGCCTCCCGCAAACCACACAAGACGGAGGACGGAGGACGGCGCAGGCGCCCTCCGCGGCTGGCCGGGCGACCGCCACTCGGGGGACACCCAGCCTGGACGCAACGCCAGCAGCACTCACCGATCAGGGTCTTCAGGCACTGGCCCGAGGCGGTGTCCCAGATCCGGCTGCAACACAGAAACGGCAGCAAGTCTGTACAAACACATCAGCACAAGCAGCCCGACGCGCCCTGGGTCCTGAGCAAACGTAGGTCTGGGGACGGACACCCCGAGTCGCGGTTCAGTTTGCTCAACTCTTCTGCGCCATCGTCCCTCACCCGGGGGCCACCACGGGCGCCCCAGAACAGGCGTGTGCACCTGCTCTGCCACCGGCAGCCGGGTCGCCAGCACACGGGGGACACGGGGAGCAGAGGCCGCGGCACAGGGTGCCAGGAGCCTGACCCGTTTTCTGGCACCAACGTCCCAAGTCGCCCAGGAGAGGGCTCGGTTCTCACAGAAAAAGACTAGTGCAGGGGATTCTCTGGACACCCTCTAGTTCAGAAGGGCGCGCAGAGAGCCGCTACCCCAGAATGGACGAGCCAGCTCTAGCAAGCATGTTATTTCCACCCACGCCAGCACCCCACCTTCAGCGGCAGGTGCCCGTGTATCAGCGCCTGCCCCTCCAGGGCACGGCTGCCCAGCAGTGAGGCCACCGGCTCACAGGGGACACGTTACTTTCCCAAGTCCTCTCCCACCTTCCCACCCCTGCCGATGTGCCCTCCTGTCTGGGACGGCACCCCGCATCACTGGCTGCCAGGAACTGGTGGGGGGGGGGGGCAGTGGGTGACGGCAAGTTGGCTCCCGCGACCCGCTCTGCTTGTCCCATCAGGTCCCTCCTCTGGGAGGGACGCCCCGCGCTGGGCTCTGCGGATCCCAGCTGCCACCTCCCCACCTACGCTGGGGGACAACCATCGAGTGTTCAGTCTGACTCTGCTCCCCAACCGCCAAGTGGGGGTGGCGGGGTCCCGGGTCAAGGCAGCCGTGAGGGCCACAGTCAGTACCAGTCAAGTGCCAGGTCAGTGGCCCTTAAATTTTGAAAACAAGTAGATCATCCACAAAGAGCTAAGCCTCCATCCGGCTCTCCCACGGCTGATTTTACTTTCTCAGCCGCTAACCAGGAACCCCCAACACTGAGTGAGAGGCGAACGGGCCAGTTCTGCGGCTGATTTTCCTAGAGACGGTTTCAGCGCGTTACCACTTCTCGTAAAGATCGTAGAGTTTCCAGTAAGCAGGGTGCCACACAGGCCTCCTTGCTAGAGTCGTACCCGGGGACGGTTGCCAGATCCTAACAGGGGCCCGCCTGGCCTCCAGCAGTAACAAACCACGGAGGTTGCCTCCACTTTGTGGAGACGTTACACAGATTACGGACTTTTCTGGCGCCGATCACGTTACCACGACCTCTCACTGTTCAATAAACCCACGTGGTTGTGGATCACTATCTTCCGACGGGCTGCTGGACTCAGCTTGCGGTTTCTTTGGAATTCTGACATCGATATTCCGCCACGAAGCGTCCTCCGTGGGTTTCTCTCTGGACTAGCTATGCGGCCTGGAGAGGAGGGGCAGGCCGGACCCACCACATGCGTCACATCGGGGCCCCCGTCCTGCTCTGTGGTCCCAACATGCTCACGGCCTCGGAAGTCGGCCGACGGAGCGGGACTCCCCGGCCCCAGACCACGTGCAGGCCCTCCTGGGCCAAGTCGGAACCCGGAGCCACCCAGACGCACGGCTCAGGGCGGACGCGCGGTCTCCTCCTCCTGTCCCCCGGACCCGCCACGCCTGCGCCCCGCGTTCTGTTTTCACCCCACTTATTCACCGTTTCCTCACTGGAGCTTCTAGGGGTTAACGCCTACGCCTTCCTTTTTTCCACCGCTTTTCCCCTTTCTCCGTCTGTGTACAAATTTCTTCTTCCCTTTTTTGGGGGGGCGCGGGGGGTGGGCGTAGCCTCTTCCAACTTCTTCGGGAAGCTCTTGGAGCCAGTCTGCAGGTGGACCGGAGACTGTCCCGAGCTCGCAAACACACAGCCGCGGCGTCGCTCACGCCCGCCAGGCCACACACGTTCTTCCAAAGAGCGACGCGGCCCGTCGGGTGGTCGCCGCGGCCCGAGGCCCCGCGTGCACCGTGAGCACAGGCGTCTCCCATCGGCGGCGCCTGGCTCACTCCACGCCTCTTTCTTCCCGGGTGATGTTCTTTCGTCCCACTGACACAGACGTCGCTCTACTTTGCGCCTGCCGACACTGTCCGCCCGCCCGTTTCAAACCTGCTCTTACCATTCTGTTCTAATGAAACGGGGGGGGGGGGGGGGGGGGGGGGGGGGGGGGCGGCGCCTGGACGCCTCAGTCGGTCAGTGTCCAACTCTTCATATCAGCTCAGGTCATGATCTCACGGTTTGTGGTTCAAGCCCCGGGCTGGCTCTGTGTTGCCAGCACAGAGCCAGGCCCGGGATCCTCTCTCTCCCTCTGTCTGCCCCTCCTATACTCTGTCTCTCTAAATAAACTTAAAGGAGGGGCGCCTGGGTGGCTCGGTCGGTTGAGCGTCCGACTTCGGCTCAGGTCACGATCTCACGGTCCGTGAGTTCGAGCCCCATGTCGGGCTCTGTGCTGACGGCTCAGAGCCTGGAGCCTGTTTCGGATTCTGTGTCTCCCTCTCTCTGACCCTCCCCCGTTCATGCTCTGTCTCTGTCTCAAAAATAAATAAACGTTAAAAAAAAATTAAATTAAATTAAATAAATAAAGTTAAAGGAAAATAAAAGGTACACAACTTTAT
Source organism: Panthera uncia (assembly GCF_023721935.1). Classification (NCBI taxonomy): domain Eukaryota; kingdom Metazoa; phylum Chordata; class Mammalia; order Carnivora; family Felidae; genus Panthera; species Panthera uncia. The sequence continues at coordinate 89,153,460 of NC_064807.1, forward strand.
AAAAAAGAGAGAACGAGAGACGAAAGGCTTTCTCCCGCGAGCCCGGCGGCCTGCACGCGGGTGACCGCAGCACACGTTTCAGCTCTCCCGCGACACTTCTACGCGTATCACTCACGTGCCCCCGTTTCCTCGTTTGTTTCCTTTGTACTGAACACAGACCAACTCCCGGTCGCGCTCTCTCCGCCTTGCAATCGGGAGGCTCTTGAGCGATCGTGCCACCAGCGGCCGCTGCCTCCCCGCCCCTCCCGGTGACCGGGCCTGACGAGCCAGGACGCTGTCCCTGCAGACCCAGCCTGACGCTCCCCAGCCTTGTGCCCCCATCACGGAGTCTGCCGAGTTGAACGGACAACGCTGACTTCCACCTCTTCCTCACGCCTCCGGAAGAATCCTCAACACTCAGGTTACAGGTCCCAAGCTCTACGAGCGTCCTTCATGCGGCCTGGACCGGACGCTGCCCGCGAGGCCACGTCCCCTCGACCTCCTCACCTCCTCTGTGGCGGGATCTCCGCTCCGCTCCACCCACTCAGGACGGGAGTCCGGTCCTCCCAGGGTCCGCACGCCACCCGCGCCCGTGAACTCGTCAAGGGCACACTCTGTGCCCACAAAGAGGAGTCCTGAGCAGAAGCGCGTCCCCGGGCCTCCCTGTACCGGGAGCCCTCCCCGCGCCCTGCTGTCCATCCGGAGGCAGGGGCTGCCGTGTGTCCGTCTGCCGCAGCCCCGTGACAGCCGTAAGCTCTTCTCGGGAAACACCCGCTTGCCTTGTTTTCGCTACTGTCCCCCCGGGGCCAAGACGGCGCCTTTAAATAAATGTTTGCTGGGGGGCCTGGGTGGCTCAGTCGGTTAAGCGTCCAGCTCTTGGTTTCGGGTCAGGTCACGATCTCATGGTTTGTGAGTTCGAGCCCCATGTCAGGCTCTGTGCTGACAGCTCGGAGCCTGCTTGGGATTCTCTCTGCCCCCATCTCTGCCCCTCCCTGCTCGCTCTCTCTCTCTCAAAATAGACATGTAAAAATACATAAAGACACGTTTGCTGAGCGAATGAGGGAAGTCCCTGCACTTACCAGAGACCATCGTAGCTGCTTGACACGATCAAGGATCCATCCCGATTAAAATGAACCTGAAAACAGAGTGCGGGAAAAGGACATTTACTCGCAAGTAACGAACACAGACTGCGCTCCGCTAGCAAGCGCCCTGCACGAGCGCGCGGGCATCTTGCCGAGCGCGGAGCAAACAACGGAACCCCCGTTCGCTTCGAATCCTGGTTTCCTGTGGAGACTGACGGACACACGAGCTGCACGGACAAGGTGACTTCACCTGGTGTGTCCAGCAACAGCGCCCCGGTCTCACCACGGACGACCCAACTTCGAAAGAAATCCCGCCGGAGACACGGGTCGAGTAGCTAAACCACTTACTGCAAAAGGTGTCCTTGAAAAGACACAAGCACGACTGAGCGACCCGGACCCGGACCCGGACCCGGACGGAGGCCCAGCCTGTGCGAGCCGGCGTGCCCACCACTGCCGTGAGGTGGCCTGACCCGGGCGACCAGCTGGAAACCACTGGCCCTGACCTCACGTCAAAGAGAAAAGCCGGAGAGAAGAACCCACTCGCTGGGTAGGTACCACAGGAACGCCCTCCGCTGCCCGCGGCAAGGACCAGGGAGCCCGGACGCCCGAGCCTCAGGACAGCGGTGACCCCGTATCTGCTGGTCCTAGGAGCTGACCGGTCTCCAGCACCCCACACCTTGTGTCACCTGAATGCCTAACTCCACCCACCCCGGGGCAGCGACTTCGCGGAAAGAAACGGCAACCTGACAAGTCCCTGTCTAATGACTGCTCCGTATGTGTGCTTTTTTTCCTGCTTTCCTCCAGCTGAATCCTGGTGGGACTAAAGGACTCACAATGTCAGGGGTTCACACCTTTCTGAGGCGATCCCGCTTCCTGCTACCTGTGATAGGCTTTCTACATAAAACAGAGCTGCACAAAGGGCCGTGCCGTGTGCCCCCCCCCCCCCCCCGTGCCATGCGGAGTGGCGCCCCCACCTGGCACCACTGCCCTGCCCGCCAGGACTCTCCTGCTCCGGGCCCGCCCCCGGTGGCCACACTCTGCCCTTGACTCACAAGATGCCAGGAGCTCGGCGTCTAGTTGTGACGACCAGAACAATCTCCAGACTCTGCAGGACACCCCCTGGGGGCAAGCCCACGTGCCCCAGGAGCACCTGACAGCTTGGGAAACAAAGTACCGACCCAGGAGCCAGGCTGACACGCTCAGCGGCTGCCGACGACCCTCGGCCTCCGCTGAGGAGCCCCGCCGCCACGCGGACACTTTGACGCTCTGGCAGCTGCAGCGGGAAAGTAACAGGTGAAATGAACTTGGTTTTACTGAACTCAAAGTACCTAAGGTGTCGCCTCAGCACGCGCCCGGTACCGAAAGGCACCAGCAAGCGCGTCCCGTTCCCTTCGGTCGCACCAAATCTTCGAAGGCGGAGAGCGTAGTTCATCACGGCGAGACCTGATCTGGGCTCGCCGCAGGACTGCCACATGCGGCGGTGGCCTCTGCGCCGGCCCGCTCGGCCCTGTGAGGCCTCCAGACACCTGGGAGGCTGTTCTGTTTTCGTTCTGCTCCTACCAGGAGCTCTACATGACCGTAACCACCTGCTCGCGAGCCCCTCACTTTAAAACTCACAGCAATCGAACCACGTTTGTCCCTGTCTTTGGATTCACAGAACATCCGACCAAGACCCGCCAGGCCAGACACGGACGAGCTGTCACGGGTCCCCGAGAGCTGCGGCACCAGCCTTGCGCTCTGCGTCGTTCCCAGCCGCATCCAGGCACCCTGGACATCCCCGCGTCGAAACATAAGCATCACGAAAACGCAAGAGAGGCAACAAGTCAGTACCTAACGGGGATGCCACGGCTCCCCTGAGGTGACCGTCCATCAGAGCTCTCTGCGGAGGGGACCCCCGACAGACCACGGTGGCCAGACCCGAGCGGGAGGGCGTGCGGGGACAGGGAGCTGGCAGACAGGGCCGTGCCTGCAGCGTGAGGCTGCCAGCTGCCCCCACATCTGCGGGAAACCACGTGTGCCTCTTTCACACGGGGTCTCAAGTTGTCCCTGCAGGAACCGTCCGACAAGCATGCGGAGCGGTTCCAACATGCCCACCGCAGTCCTCGCCAAGTGCGGGTCGCAAGTGCCTGGGGGGAGTGCCTGCTGCCCACAAGGTGCCCCGGTGCCCGGGGTCCCAGGGTCCGGACGCCACAGACGCCCGAGGAACCTTTCCAAGCGGACGGACAGCCGCGGCACGGGGCATCCTCACCGCTACTTGAGGGAACGTGTCGGAAGGTATGTATTTAAAAAGCCAAAACGCCACAGAGGGCAGAGAAGCCGCGAGCGGTTGGTCCTGGAGGGCGGGCGCTCCCGACACTGATTTTCTAGTTGCTGCCTTTCTTTGCCTTTCTTTCTTTTCAAATGAGCACTCCTCACTTTGGTAGGAAGAAAAACTTCACAAACCCCACCGCGGTCTGAGCTCTGGGTCCCACCCGCAGCCCCCACCACCACCGAATCGCAGACAGGGCTGGCCGTCGCGACAACTCATCTCCCGGTTCCTTCCCTCGGTCGCGGCCGGGCCGGTCTCAGAGTCCGCGCTCCCTGCACTGTGAGTCCACAGCGGCGGGCGGAGCTCGGGCCTGGCCGGCCACGCGTCCGTGGCGGAACCCGAGCCCCAGGCGTTGGCCGGGCGTCCTCGAGGCCACCGCCGGCAGCACCCGTGTGTCTCCTACGTATCGGGCGCTGCGAGTGGTCTCGGTTGGGCAAGACAGCCCTTCCGAGGCGGAAAATGCTTTAAAAGCACTCACCTACACGATTTCAGAAAGTGAAAAGGACCATCTGCTCAGTAAAAAGCAGCACACTGTTTACACGATTCCTTCCCCTTTCCAGAAAAAGGCAAACTTGGCCAAGAAGCAGCTCCCGGCTCTTTGCTGACAAAGAAAGGAATCGTGTGGCCGTTTTCAAGTGCCGTGGTTTGGGAGCGGGTGTGCCTTTGACTCTGCACGTCCCCCTGCCCCGCGGCACACACAAGCACAGCCAGAGCGCACGCGGGGCCCCACCTCCTCCACCACCGCCCCACCGAAGCCAACCCCACTCAACACTCACTTCTCCGCGGCCACGCTTCCCGGCGCACGGCCCCTCTTCGGGCCTGGCCGCCCGGTCTGGGGTTCAGTTCGGGGCCGCCTCACCCGGCCCCTCGCCTGCCTGTCCCACGGACCCAGGACAGGGAGACCTCTCTCGGGGTCGCCAGTGCCCACTCTCTGGCCATCACCCCGGTCCTGCTGCGCGGGGTCCACAGCCCGGTGGGACTTACAGCTGAGACGGGGTCCGAGTGGGCAGGCAGAGTCTTCAGGCACTTTCCGGTTTTCACGTCCCATATCCTCACGCTTTCGTCAAACTGAAGGCCAAAGAAGAGGGTGAAGCCGCTCCACGGGCAGGGAGCAGGTCCTCTGGACCCCAAGCCCCGCCACCACCATCCCCTCGGCCCCCAGCACTGACGACCCGAGGCTCCACTCGGCGCCCCGGGCTACAGTCAGGCGCACCCCGCCCCCACCCGGAGGCGCCACACTTACAGAGCCCGAGACGATGAGGTTGGACTGGGGGTTGAAGTTGCAGCAAAAGACGTAGTTACTGTGCCCCTTCAGGGTTTTCAGACACTTTCCCTAAAAGCAAGCATTGTCGGACTAAGGCATTCCAGGTGCTTATTTCCGCAAATGTCAGCATCAGGCCACGCCCACCAACACCTAGGCAGAGGCAGCCCGAGGGCACATCCTGCAAGGGGGGGGGGGGCACCCCCTTGACCATGACAGGCTGGGTCCCAGACTCAACTCCAGCTCCCGCACCGTGCCCTTCTCCACACACACCAGCTTCCCAGGGAGGGAGGCCGAGGGCGGCTTACCGAGCTCACGTCCCATATCTTTAGGGTTTTATCATCCGAGGCGGAAACGAGGAGATTAGAATCTGAAGACCAGGCCACATCGGATATTCCCTGGGGAGCGAAAACACAGGGTCACCACCTTGACGGACAAAATACAGCTAACCAGCAAAAGTCAGAACATCCACCTAAAGATAACTAAGCGCATCACCCCAGCATCCCAACCCTCGAGCTACCGCTGGCCACACGGACGGAAGGCCACACGGGGCCCACAGGACAAGCGTGTTCTCTTGCAGTCAGGCAGAGACTCGCCTGGGAAGGGCAAGAGGCAGAGAGCTATCAAAAACTCGGGGGGAAGAAGCTTCCACTTTAACCTGCCGAGCGCCGGGGACGGGCCCCACCCCCGGGACCGCTGGCCCTGCCCCAGCGGGAAGTCAGTCTCGGCATACGGGGTGCACACCTACCAGCTTGTGACCAGATATGGTTTTCTCAAACTTTCCGTCATACGCTCCCCAAATTTTAATGAGCTTATCAGCGGCTGAAAGAAAGGAAGACAAAGGAACTGAGCTGCTCCAGTCATCCCGAGTACAGAATCTGGGCTGCCCACAAGAGCCCCGGGAAACAGCATGAACCCCTCAGGAGCCCTGCATGTGCTCCGTGCACGGGGACAGGCAGCGCTGTGGCACGGCTGCCCGTGCCCTGCCCTCTCCCCCAGGCCCCTGTCACTTCAGGGTGGCAAAGGGCTCCGGGTACGGCGGGGGCACGCGGCTTGCTGCAATGCCCCAGGGGCGGCGTCCCCGGCTTCTGGTCTCGGCCCAGACGGACTCCCGAGCGCCGAGGCCCCGGTGATTGATAGATACGTACACGAACTCGCCAGCCACTCGCCGTTCGGGCTGAATTTCACGGAGGACACGGCTTTCGTGTGGCCAGCCAGGGTGAATTTCAGGGCATAGTTTGGTTTAACAGGAGTGGGCTGTTGAAGAGACAGTCCTAGTCATCAAACAGTTAACCGCTGTGACCCCCTATTCTGAGCTCCACGTCCATACTCCAAGTGCCTGCTAGAACTCTCTGGAAGTCACCTTTCAAACTGAACGTGTTTCAACCTGAGCTCACGACGTCCCCTCAGCCGCCCCTCACCCACCCCAAAGCGGCCTGAAGCCCCCTGCCACGGCCGCGCCTCGGAGGCGCAGCAGGTGCAGCCTCCCCCGAGGCAAACCTCAAGGCTGCAGCCTTGTGTAAAGGCTTCTGCGCGCTGCCTGATGTCCACAGGAGGGGTCTGCGAACCCGCCCTGGCGTCAGGACCGTGGAGCCAGGCAGGGCGCTTAGTAAGAGGCTCTGTGGGCCCTGAACGGAATCTTACGATCAGGACCGAGGATCCACGTTATTGATAAAGCCCCTTCCCAGGGGACAGGTCTGGGGATCCTCGACTCGGCAAACAAGCACTCGATTAGGTCTATGGTCAGCGACTAAAACCCCAGGATCTAACTGAGGGGGGACAGCAGACTTTGAAGTAACATCTCCAAGGTGCGTTCCAGCCTGTGCGCCCCTGGCACTTCCCCGGGAGCCCTCAGGGACGCGCCTTGCTCTGCGTGGCCGAGGAGGAAGGGGTGGGCTGTGCTCTGGCCGCCTCCGTCTCTGGCTTCTTCTCCTCCGTTGCCATGGCTCTGAAGCCCACCGGGCAGAGAGACGCGAGCAGGGGAGTTCACGGCTCCAAGCGCAGACTCACAGTGGGAAGGAAGAGCCGCCTGCTACTCAAAACCTACAGGGGGAGACTAAGGCCCATAAACAAAGCACATTGTGAAAAGTAACTCCCAGAGAAAAGGATAAAAACCTTTTGACCATCTCGCCGAGCCCTGTAGCAGACACGCCGGTCCCAAACGAGGAAGCCAGCGCTGGCCCTCGCTCTGCGCTAACGCTTCTCAGAGGCTAACAAACGCTTCTCAGAGGTGGACGCCCTGCCCCAGCCCCTTTTGTGATCGCAATCCAAGGCCCCAGCTTCAAGGGTGCCCCCTACTGTTACCCGGGTCCGTAGGAATGCGGCCCAGTCCAGGCAAACAAAATGCAATTTTTTTCAAAGAGCCCTCGAAACGTTAGAAAAACAAACCCACCCAAATTACAGGAGACCGAGCTGCAGGGTGTAGAAATTTGGGAACGCGTCCAAATGCTCCCAAGCGCCTCAGCAGGGTTAAGTGCCGTATTTGAAAACACACAAGAGCAGCCCCCCCGGGGGTCCTCGCCTCCCCGGGGGGGCTTCTGGGCCTCTGGGTGCTGGGCGCAGACTCGAAGCTTGCCTCCAGGATGCCCGCAGCGCAAAAGGCACGCTGTCCCTGGTGAGGGGACCGCAAGACCCCGCCGGGAAGCGTAAACCAGAGCCAGCCCTGCCTGACTGCAGAGGCCCGAAGTGCCCACGATGCAGCTCAATTAGGTTTCAGCGTGACAATGGAACCACCCGGGCCGTACGGCGGGCGATCACGAGAACAGACCCCGTCCCCAGCCTGCATGCGTCTCACAGAAGCGCACCTGGCGATTCCAAGACCAGGGAAGACGTTATTCAAGAGGGGAGCCACCAAGACATCCTCGCAGACAAGCCTGCCCTGCCGTCCGTCTCAGCATTTACGCGTCGTCGTCGTCATCAATTCTAGCACTTACAACTGAAGGCTTGCCTGACTACTCGGCACACCAAGGCAAAATGGAAGCCACCGAAAAAGAGCACGTCTCAAAGTCTTCGTCCCAGAGGAGGGCAGAGAAATTACAAGGCAACACAGCTGAGCAGAGCACAGATGCGGCCACCAACGGTTACCTGTAGCAAGGCCTGGGGCTCACACCCAAGGATGGATGGTGCTGCGCCCAAAGCCCAAGGACCAGAGTGGGGGAGGGGCAGGTCCCACAAACGCGCTCAGGAACCGAGTGCTGGCACCAAGCTGGTGCTCAGTAAACGCTAGCTACTTGGTGATTAAATTTAGAGCAACCTGGCCATGCCAGCTAATCCAAGTGCTGCCTTCCTTTAGGTGGAATGGACAAGTGGGGGAGGGGGGAAGCTAAGGAAGAGAGCTGCCAAGACTTTTCCCAAACCTAGCGTCTGAAGAAGGTACCAGCAAGGGTTAAAAGAGGCGTGGGGAAGAGAGGGCAGTGAGAACCGGCAGGGAGAAGCTAAGAAGCTTCCTCTAGGGAAAACGGGGCGGCAGCTGGAGGAGCCCCGACCTGCTCCTTTTAACATAAAAATCGAGACCCACCAGGAGGTGGGGCGTGAGTCCAGCAAACTGACCGCCCTCTGGTGAGGACCGGAGGATACAATACCTCATCTTACAGAAAAGGTGCCCAACCCCTCCCTGCTCTGGCCCCATCCACGGATCCCTTGGGCTAGCAAAACATTACCATGCAAAAAATCAGGGGGGGCCTCTTCTTAGAGGACTCAACGCCCCAGGTTTCCATTTAAGAGGGGGCCAGAGCCTCGCATTTTCCATAAGCCCTCAGGTAACTCCGTGGAAGCACCTGGGAGGTTGGTTAGGGACTAGCTCGTAAGGAGAGTCGGAGAACGTGAAGGCAATCAGGCTTGCAGGGAAGGCGGCTCAGAGCCCACCTCCAGAGCACGGTGTCGCCTGCCCCCTCTTACCACCCACAGGTCTCTTACCCTGATGAGCCGGACCACCCAAGGCTGAGGCTCCCAAACTTAAGTGCTCTCCTGACCTGCTTGTGAAACGCAGATTCCTGGATTCCACCCCAGAGAAGCGGCCCACAGGGGAGGTAATTTGGTGACTCACAGGTGGCCGGACCAAGAGTGGGGGAATACGATACGACTCCCCCCACCTGTTCTGCAGCCTGTTCGCATTCTAGCTTCCCTATGTGTCTCCCGCGGGGCCGGGCCAACCTCGCAGGCAGTGTCTAGCACGGCACCTGCCAGAGTGTCTGAAGGCCCCGGTAAACGGACCTGGGAAGGTAGAAACTGGCACGAGAAGGCTAGTAGGCAGCGTCTCTGCCATCAGTCAACATGGCTCTGGCGCACCAGAATGGAAGGATCCGAGGCTCTACAGCAGGAGCCGGGGTCTCTCCGCACAGCCGGGGAGCCCGGGTTCTCGGGGGAGAGGCTGAGGGTGAGCAACAGGGGGAGGGGGCGTTTCTGCAGAAGAGGAGAGCGTCACGGGTCCGCGCGCCACGTCCAGGTACCCGTCGGTGGGTCTGGGGTCTTTCTTTGCAGCAGCGGAGAGCAGGGGAGACGCAAGCTGGTTGCAGAAATAAGTCCCAGTCCCCGGGCTGAGGGCTTGTCACCTGGCCGCTGGGGGAGGGGGCCCTGGGGAGTGGCCACTCGGGTGAGCGCCGGGGGTCCCCGGGAGGCGCAGGGGGGCCGTGAGGACACGTTTAGGGAGGGGGGGGATGGAAGCTGAGTGCGGGAAGGGGGGCGCCCCCGGGGGACGGGGCTCGACGCGGGGGCGCAGAGCGGGCACCCGGAAGGGAGGCGGTGGGGGCGCTGGGCGCCTGCACAGAGAGGGCCCCGGCGGGGCTGGGCCAGGACCGGGGCCCAACCCGCCGGAACACGTGCGGCGGCGGGGCGACCCGGGGGCGCAGCCGGAGTCGGCCCCCGCCCGCAGCCCGAGTGCGGTCCCCTGCCCGGCGGCCCCGCTTACCTGCCGGCCGCGGCGGCGGGGCGGGCGCTCGGGGCGTCGCGTCGCCGCCGCCTGGGCGGGAGCCGGGCCGAGCTGGACG
>NC_064807.1:89203074-89223733 GCF_023721935.1 Panthera uncia
GGGGGCCCGGCGCCGCCGCCGCCGCCCCCGGGGCGGGGGGCGAGACCAGGCCGGGCCCGCCTCGGAGTGGCGCGGGGCAGCTTCCTCCCAGAGTTAGGGGCCCCGCGCTGACTTTGAGCCCCTTTGAGTTGCTGGGTCGTTGCGGCCAGGCCAGGCCAGGAGGAGACCCAGTTCCCGTTTTGAAATGAGCCTGAAAAGCGCTTAATCCGGGCGAGGTCGACATGGAGCGGGAGGAGCGGGGTGCTTCTCCCCTTTCCCACTCGGGGTGGGCACCGGCCTGATCATGGCACAAGCCCATCGGGGAGGAATGCCCGCCATGCAGACCTCGAACGTCCCCGTGGCCCTAGTGGGCTCCTCCGTGAATAAAGCTGGGGGCCCCGGGGAGCGCTCTCTCTCTCTTTCTCTCCCCCTCTCCCTCTCCCTCTCCCTCTCCCTCTCCCTCTCCCTCCACCGGTTGCCCATATGGGGGCAGGGCTAGCGTGGAGCCTTGTGCGGCCTCCGTTCCCTCGGGAGCCCAGGAACGATTTTGGAAAGCTGGGAGTGGGGACGCAGAATGGGGTCTGCTAGGTGGCCCGCTTGGGGCGGGTTCCTCCTGTGAATTCTCTCTGTTGAGCCCGTTCCCCCAGTGTCCCGCGACCCTTCATTTTGGCTGAAAGCTTTCTGCCCAGACCTACAGAACTGGCGTCCCTCCCCCCTCTGCTAACTTGGTTATTGACTGCAAAGTTAACGTGGTGGGTGTGGGGCGGGTATTGTGCATCAGTGGGCAAACTAACGGGCAAGAGGAAAATGAGGGAAACAATCCCTCCGGCCGCTCCTCGTGCTCCCCCACCCCACTGAGGACGAAGAAGGGAGTTTTGTTCGCTATCTCCCTTACTCTTTTTCTTTAAGATGGGGATTCTTTTCTTGGGTCTGTGGCGTGGCCCTGGGAGATCCTGAAGTCTATGCAAAGTTGCCTGGCCTGGCATTTTGGTGGGGACAGGGGAGTAGTTTTGGCTGCAAAGGGGTCAAAGAAATGTCTGAATCTGTGCAGGGGGTCAGTTCTCAGGAGGTAAGGACCTCTTCTCCTTCCCAGGGGCCCTTCGCAGCAGCCCTAAAGGTGGCCTCTCATTTGCAAATAAAGCTCTGTGTTTGCCCTTTTCTGTCTTGAGGCCTTGACGTGTGTTGGTGGTTACAGATAAGGAAAGATAGGGCACACAGCGGGGAGGGACGGACAGGAGGTGACGTGGGCAGCGGAGGGGCATTTCTCTCTGACCTTTCTGGTGACCTGGGGGGGCCTGCCTCAGCCCCTGGGCATCTGGAAGCTACCTCCAAGCAGCTCCTCAGAGGCCTAGATCCTGTCCCAGCCCTGCCACGGGGACGTCCAGGGAAGAGGGATTTAAGACGCTTTTCTGGGGTGGACATTCGACACCGTTTTGATCTTTATTTTGTTTTTAGGAAGTAGAGTAATTGATTTCCTTCAGCAACAGCTTGCCCGTGCTTTGGAAGCGCTCTTCGAATAAAGGACGGGATTTGTAAACACTGGGCTCCCGCCTTTGACTCTCAGGCAGTCCTGGGCAGAAAGTGAAAGTGGAGGGGGGGCCCCTCCAGCGCACCGCCCAGCCCAGCCCAGCCCGCTGCTGCAGCCCGCGGCTCCTTCCTGTGCCCGCCTCCTGCAGGCTGGCAACTTGCCAGCCGCCAGAGCCGGGTGCCCGGCAAGTGGTGAGGTGCACGGCCACTTCCCGGTTCTAGGTGGCGGAGCTTTCCTGGGGGGGCGCTGTTCTCCCCCTCCCCCCGCCCCGAGCAGAGTGGTTCTGGTCCTTCTTTTTTTTTTTTTTTTTCCTCCCTAACTGGTCTTTGAACTGTAACCAGGGGCACCCCAAAGACAAGCCCCGGATACCTGGCCTCAGCGGGTCGGGCGCCAGTTGAGGCAGTCTTTGTTTTGCAAGGAAATTTTAGTGGACCATGGCAGAAAGTGGCACCCTGCTCGTTGCACACGTGCCTCTGGGAACTCGGGGTGCCCCAGGGACTCGAGTCTTCTTGGGGGTGCGCCTCCCCTCCCGCCTGAGGCTTTGTCCTTTTGTTTGAGCAGAAGAGACCAACAGGTGTCCCCGCAGTGGCTGGGCCGCCTGGCGTGCTTGGGCCGGGAGCACCGGTCACCATCCAGGTGCCCAGGTGGTGCCCGCTGTGTCCACGAGGCCCTTTGGTGCTCACACCCCCGCTCCGGGTACCTGTGCTCCTGCCATCCGAGAATCGTGGAGTGGGGGGCGGGGGGTGCTTAAAGGCAGAGTGTCATGTTTGGGGATCATTCACACAGTGGTGGTTTGCATTTGAAGTCTGGCTCCTGGATGCACGTTTGCGGTGGAGATGGTGGGGACTGCGTGTGTGTGTGTGGCCGGGGCTTTCGGCTCTGCTGTTCAGTGCTGCCGGGGAGTGTTGATTTCTTTTGCCAGCTTTGAACTGTTCTAGAACAGTCTGCTCTCAACTGACTCCTTCCTAGGCCCTTTACAACCTGCAGCGAGAGCCAGCTGAAAGATGTGTTTTCAAGGAAGCCCCCTCCTCCCCACCGCAGGTCCCAGAAGTACTGGGGGACCTCGTCAGAAGTTAGTGAGGTGTTCGGAAGTACTGTTCCAGCCCCTCAAAAAAGGTCACCTGGAGTGCAGTGACAGTTCGGGTGTTCCTCGCTCATTTTCTCTGCGTGCGGTTGAAGTCGGGCTCGGTGGCTGGTGTGGGACCGTGATCAGGACGTGCCGGTGGCTGCGGTGGGGGCCCCGTTGGGGTCCTGGGCACCAAGTGCCCCAGGACATGGAGGTGGGAATGCCTTCACCTGCTGGCTGCTGTCACGGTGGCCGCTGCCCGCAGACAGGAACACGTTCGCAGGTGCGTGTGGCCGGACCCTCGTAACGTGTTACTAGAAGGAAAAGGAGCCATTTCAGGTCTGTGACTAAGCCGAGGGGATGCCTTTCCCGTACAGGGGCAGTGACCGGAGGGTGTCACGGGGGTACAGCGTGCGTGTAAGGGGCAGAGAGTGGCACGGGCCTCCCGAAGGGGGTGATTCCCCCAGCTGATGGCCGGCTGCTTCCAGCACCAGCCTTGGCGTGGATGGGCACTCGCGGTTGAGAGCTCCGGCTAGGCTGGCCGTCGGGTCCCGGGCAAGGTCCGCGCCCGCTGGACTCCGTCCTCACTGCCTCCGGGCTGTCCCGGCCGGGCCGGGTGTGGGTCTGGGCTTAGAGACACAGATGACCCGGCCACTGTCCCCTGTGATGGCAGAAAGCCCCCACGGGCCTGTCAGAGAGGCCGAGGAGCGCCGGGGAATCGAGCTTGGGGTACACGCAGGCGCTTGGGCTGCGGGAACTCCAGCACCGCGGGCGGGTTCCCAGGGAGCACAGGGCTGCGGTGACGTCACCACCGTGGGTACCGTTCCCAGCGGGCACTAGGGCGGTGGCAGCATCTGCGCTGTGGGCAGTAGTCCCGTGAGTCCTGGGTTGTAGTAACACCTACGTGATATCCCAGCGAGCGCCGGGGCCGTGGTGACACCGCTACCGTGGGTACCGTTCCCGGGACCGCCAGGGCGGCGGTACTCCCAGCGCGTGTGGGCCGTGGTGACATCCACTAGATGCCGAGGGTGGCCAGGGGCTCAGGAGGTCCCTGCTCCTCACGCCGCGTGTCGCTGAGCGGCCTTGTTTGGGGAGCGGAGGCCAGGCCGTGGTGGGCGGCAGCCTAGCCTGGCGTGGGGCGAGGTGGGGTCGGGACCCCGTCAGGCGTGGCGGTCAGCTCTCCGGGCTCCCTTGGCGGGCCCTCGGAGCTCCTGGCAGCCCGGCACGGCAGCGGTTGAAGCGGTGCCCGCCCGTGACGTGGTCTGGTTCCCATCAGGCGACTGGGAGCTCCCGCCTCCCTTCCCGGGATGGAACACGCCGGGGCCCGTGGGCTGCACCCCGCACCGGGCAGGCCCGCCACAGCCTCGTGGTAGAAAGTCGATGGGCCGAAGGAGCGGCCAGGGCGCCGAACCCTGGTGCTCATGGGGCCGGGCCCCCGCCTCTGTATGTGTGCGGGGCCACTCGGCCTCCAGCGTCCTCGGGGAGACCAGCTGTCCCGAGCGGACGGTCCTTCCCTCCCCTGGACGAGTGTGGATGCCAGTCACTCTGTCCTCACGTTGTCTGTCCCCTGAAGACATTTCCCTTTGAGCCGCGGGTCACTTGCCCCTTCCCGGCCCCATGGAAGGTGTCATTCAGTGCGGCCTGTGGCCTGGCCTTGGGGGGTGCCCTGCGGGGACGCATAGGGGTGTTGCTGGGCTCCCCCACCGCTGACACCAGATTCTGGCCCGCCAGGTGCCTGGGCCAGGGCTCAGCGAATCCGAGCGTGTGTGTGTGTGTGTGTGTGTGTGTCTGTCTGTCTGTCTCTGGGCCTTCACACCCGTTGAGAGGCACCCTTAGTATGGTGGGGGGAGGTCAAAAGACATATGGAAGCGGCGACGGGGTGTGACTGGTGAGCCGTGAGCCCCACTTGGCAGTGGGGTCTCAGGTCCGTGTCGAGGCCGATGTTCGGCCAAGAAAGCAGCCCTTCAGAAGCGGGCTTCCCCGAGGAGGGCCGGCGGGGTGGGGAGAAGTGTAAGACCTTAGCAAACAGCAGGCTGAAGAAGCATGAGGTGGGCCAGGGGCCCCCAGGTGCTGTGGGTACGGAGCCCAGAGGACAAGGCGGCGGGGGGGGGGGGGTCGTCAGGAAGGTCGGGGCCGCAGTGCGGGTTGGTCTGGGCCTTGGGACAGTCCTACAGACCCAGTGGAGTGGCTGCACGTTAGATGGGCCCGGGCCAGCCGGGGTCGGGTCCCGTGCTTCGGGAGAGCAGGTGTGACCTAGACCCAGGGCGCGCTCCCTGCCTGAGCGGGTTGTGACAGGCCCAGCCTCCCGGTCTACTCCCCTCCCCTGGGGTCCCCTCCCCTGGCCCCACAGGAAGAGGCAGTTGGCTCTGTCTGTCATGGGAGCCGACCCTGGCCTCACGGATCCCGTTTCCTGAGACCTGGATGGCCAGCCCCAGGGCGGCCGCCTGTCAGCGTGTGCCGCCTGGGGGCACAGGTTGTCCGGCTCTGGGGCGGCACTACGCTCCCGTCTGCTGGGCGGGGAATCTGCCTCCTCCTGGCCGGGTGACCTTGTGCCCCTTCAGCCCTGAGCCTCCGTCCCCCCTGGAAGACGGAGCTCACACGGCCTCCCACGGGTGCCGTGCCAGGTGGACCGCGAGGACACTGGGACTGGAGTGTGGCCGTGGGGGCCCCCAGGGGCACAGAGAGAGAGAGAGAGAGAGAGCCCTCCCGCACCTCCCTCAGGAGGCCGAGTGTTTGAAGGCTGTCCTCGTTGCTGGTGGGAACTGTGGGTCTGAGCAGGACAAGGCAGCATAGGCAGTCTCCGGCCCTGCCCCGTGTCCCCTTCCCTGGCTGAGACTGGGGACAGACCCCTACCAGTGACCTCCCCCTTCAAAGACAGCGTCCTCGGTGCCTCCTCTCCTCCCAGGACGTGCCACGGTCTCCGCTCAGATGCTCCCCATGCCAGGGTCCCGCCGAGGACCTCCACCGACCCCTCCCCTATGGTCCCTCGACCCTCCCTTTGAAAGCTGGGGCTCCTGCCCCCCCCCCCCCCCCCCCGGCACAAATAAAGGCTCCTTGCTCTGGGCCAGGCCAGCCCGGAAATGCCCCGTGTGGCCCCTGCCCCCTCCCGGTCTCATCCCCCCATGGCTGAAGGTGCTCCAGGGCCACCTGCAAGCGAGTGTCCGTGTGTCCCTCGTTTCTGTCCCCCGCCAGCCTCCGTTCCGGCTGCCCGGGAGCGTCCAACTCTGCCTGCCTCCGGCGCCACCTGTGGGCGGCCGCTGCCCCGTCTTGGGGGTGTTTTCCAAGGTGGCGCCTGGACCGAGGATCCTACTCATTTGTCCGGGGACCCCGAATAAGGGGTCTTTCCTGATGCCCCCGTGGGCTGAGTGAGCCTCCGGTGGACTTCTGTGTTTTATCCGGGATCCTAGTTCCCCGTGGAGGAGGGAGGTGGGTCCCAGAGGCTGGGTCCAAGCCCCTTGGGAAGTGGTGGGGGGCCGGCCGGCTGGCTCCGGGCCAGCCCCCACCTCGCCGCCTGCAGCCCGGGGCCCGTCTCCCCCCTCCCACCTTCCCCCCTCCCCCCCCAAGGCCCGGCACAGAGCCCCTCACAGAGTGGAGCGTGTGTAGCCCCTGAGGGTTGGTGGCCAGTCTGCCCCCTGCCCTCCCCTGCCACCTGCCCACTTTGGGGACTCCGGATCTCTGGCTTTCACTTGTGTTTGAGGGTTTTTGTGGTTTATCTGAGTTTCCGCTCTGGGCAGTTTCAGATCCTCCAGAGTTGAAGGCGGCCTGTCTCCACTTTGACCTTCACCCGCTTTGCACGTGCTGCCTTCCTGCCCTGGCGGGCATCCTCTGGGAAGTGGGGCAGGTCCCCTGTGCCTCCGTCCTCCCCCTCCGAGGAACCGGGCTCCCTCCCTGCCTGGCGGTGCTTAGCGCAGAGTGGGCACTTGGCGGAGGCTTCCTGGCTGTCCCTGGAAGGAGTGCCACTTGCCTGCCGTCTGCAGGGCCGTGTCGGAGTGGAGTCCCCGCTCGGTGAACGGGAGGGCTGCCCGTGCAGACGGGGAGGGCCGTCTGTGCAATAAATAGCTTTCCGGGGTAGAGCGGCTGCCAGCGGGTGCGTGGGGAGCCGGAGGCTGCTGGTCTACGGGGAGGCTTAAACGTGAAATTAATCGCTCCCACGTCATGTGTGCTTACAAACCTTCAGGCCCACGTTCTAGAAGAACGGTTTCCAGCCAGCTGGCAGGCCCGCGGGCCCTGATGCCGGTGAATTGGCGCCATGCGTTTTCTTCCTGTTTAGCCCAGAAGACGAGACCCTTACCCTGTCCCCTGGGAGCGGCTGGGGCGGGGGCAGGGCAGGCTTCGCAGCTTACAGATTCTACATGTCCCGTGTCTGAAGGTGCTGGGGTCTCTTTGGCACCCACACTTCCCGCGCTTTGGACGTGCATGGGGGTCCTCTTCCTAGCCAGGTGAGGGGGGGGGGAGTGGGGAGCAAGGTCGTGTCCCCCAGATCTCACAGCTGCTGTGAGCGGGGGGGGGGGGGGGTGCAGGGTCCTGAACACCCAAGGAAAAGGGGTTCACCCTGTTCTGGTGCTGTAGGAGCTTCCAGCGCAGTCCATAGCCCCCAGGGTGCCCAGCTTCTCCTGGTTTGTCCTGTCTCCAGACCCCCACTCATTTTCAGGCTCCACCCCCACTATCGGGAAGCAAGCTCTGGGCGCGTTTCATTCATAAGACTCTGAGCGCCTGTCTCTGGAAGATAGTAGCCCCAGAAGACTGAAAGCCGCAATGCCTCTATTGCCCCCAAAGTCCTAACGCTGAATCCAAAAGATTACCAAAGAGTGCTGAAGGAAACGCCCCTCGATTCACTTTGCGGCAGGCATTTCTAGCAGCCTGGCTCAGGCGCCAGAGTCCGGGGCCACCTCCCAGCAGCCCTCGCCCACCCGTGACTGCCAAGAGCGTGCAGTGGAGCGGCACAGGCCGGTCCCCTTCCGTGCGACCTGGGAGTCCCAGGTGGGTGTAGAAGTTGACCCCAGGGACGGGCAGCCTTCCGTGTCACGCGGATCCACCCAGCTACAACGGGGTTGGACCCTTCTGGTGCCCCAGTCTGCCTTTGTTTCCCCCTCGATTTGGGGGCCCCAGGGCGCCCCCACTGGAGACTCCCTCGAGGAGGTGCCGGAGGTCCCCAGCAGTAGATGCAGGAGCAAGCCGAGCCGGCAGTTTTCTGTGTCTTCTGTCCCCGGCCAGCACAGCAGGGCGGGCTTCTGCCCCGCTGTTTCTCCCCGGCCTGGTGTGGCCAAGGGGCGGGGCTGGGGTGTCCCGTGTTCCCGCAGGGAGCTCAGGCCTGTTGGGGCAGAGAGGGGCTGGCGCCCACCCGGAGGGGCAGGCCCGGGAGAGAGCAGTGGGTGCGGCAAGAGCCTCCCTGCTCCTCTGACACGTGTGATGCTTCTGTGTGCGTGGCTGGCTGGGTGGCTCATGGTCATAACGTGTGGGGTTGGGAGGACGTTGAGGGGCCGGTCCCGGTCCGCCGGGACACGGAGGTGAGGTGCAAGGCTGTGTTTACCTTAGGCGGACATGTTTTCAATGTCTGTCCCACGTGTGACCTCCGTGTGTCCGCACAGCATCCCGTAATGGGTGTACAGAGACTCACGGCTGTGGTCCCCGGCCCTTGGCTGTGCTGAGTCCCCTTCCCCCGGTGACTTGGGAACCGGGGCACCTAATTTTCTTCCAGCCCAACATGCCAGAGTCACCCAGCTCCCTAGCCGTTGCCCAGGATGTCCCTGGTCTCCATATCCTCGTGGGTGGGAAGCCATGCCGCCCGTGTTTCTGTCCGTGGGGCTGGGTTGGGAGCGCTCGGTAGGGCGACGGCAATGCTGGAGGTCGGCCAGCGAGGAGAGCCGAGTTTTGAACCCTGGTGTGGAGACCCGGGCGGGTGCTCCTTGCCGCCCTCTGGGCAGCCCCCCTGGCCTGGTGCCCTTGATGTCGGTATGGTGACAGCAGGACCGTCACCTTCTTCGGCTGCCTGGGTCCTGTCCCTCGAACGCCCAGCTCAGGAAATACGCCGAGGACAGGGAGCCTCAGCCTTGTCATCTGTGAGCCTGCACGGTCACTGACCTCATAGGTCACACGCGCGTCTCGGCACCAGCAGAGGGGAGGGGCTCGTGGCCGCGGCCGACCGCTCCGCGCGTGTCGCTCGGTGTTTTCTCTGCTCGCCCGGGGTGGGGGTGGGGCAGCCGTGAGGGCTGGGCCTGAGGGTGGTGGGTGCTGGCTGGTGGGGTCGGCCCTGCCCCTGGACACGTCCCAGGGAGAGGCTGCTCGGGGCGCTGTGGGTGTCCTGGGACCGGTGGCCACCCTGGGAGCTGTCGTCGCGGGATTCCACGGCAGCCGACCTTCACGGCACGTTAGACCTCTCTCTTCATTTTGCGCTTTTCCATTACAGATTTTTAGTTCGTGGCTGAACCCTGTGAGGGGGTCGGCTAGTGGTCTGTGTAAGTTTTTTTTGTTTTTTGTTTTTTTTTTTAAATGTTTTATTTACTTTGGAGAGAGAGAGAGAGAGACCTGAGTGTGAGTGGGGGAGGGGCAGAGAGAGGGAGACACAGGATCCGAAGCAGCTCCAGGCTCCGAGCTGTCGGCACAGAGCCCGACGCGGGGCTCACGCTCAGGAACCGTGAGATCATGGCCTGAGCCGAAGTCGGACGCCTAACCGACCGAGCCACCGAGGCACCCCAAGTTTTAATTTCTTTCTGGAAGCGTCCTTCACTTCCTGGTCTCAGAACGCAGCCCTGATCCCACCCAGGGAGGCTGATGGGTAGCGTGCCGGCTCCGTGTGCCCCCGGGCCGCGTGGCAGGAGCGATGCTCTGGGTCTTGTGCCTGTGCTTTGCCCTGAGGGGTGGGCCGGGTCCCGGTAGCCTGGGTGTGGCCGGTGGGACCCCAGGGGCTGGCCACGCTGCTGGGTGCCACCCCGTACTTTGGGGTCAAGGTGGCCCTGGGGTTTCCCCTCCCGGGAGCTTGCTGGGCTGCTCAGCCCTTCCCCTGACCCCAGGTCCGCGGCCCCAGGCCTCGCAGGAGAAACGGGCGCTCCGAACGCTTGGCCGTGAACCGAGTGCAGGACTGGGGTTGGCTGGTGCTCGAGCGGTGTTTCGAAATAGAAATTCCTTTATGCTCTTCTTTTTGCAAAAGAAACGGGTTTTAAACACAACCTACCTGTTCAGAAACCCAAGCAGAGGGTGAGAGCCCCCGTCCTCGCGGGCTGGTGTGCAGGTCCTTGCCCATCATCCGCCTCCCGGTGGGGGTTCCCACGGTGGCCTGTGGCCCTCCTTCGTCCTCGTCAGCGTCTGTGAGGCCACCGCCTCGCCCGGAGAAGTGTCCAGGGGGAAAGGCAAGGCCAGGCTTTCAGTGCGGCCCTGCTCGTCCTGGACCCGCCGTCCACCTGCGCTTTGAGCAGAGGTGACCGACGCCCAGGCCTCGGCTCCATCTCGAGGGGTGACGGTGTGCGTGCGCCTGCGGGGCTGCGGCCACTCGACGCTGCCCGCCACGCCGGAGGGGATGACACCAGGTGCCTGTGCGGTTTTATGACCAGGACCAGGGGCCTCTCTCCCTGGGTCCCCCTCCCTCCACGGGCGCCTCCCAGGCATCAGGTATTGGAGGTGTGTGGCCCAAGTTCTCTGGCTGTCCCCTTGCCGGTCCAGCCTCCTCTGGAGAGGTGGGTCCTGGCACCTGGGCTGGAAGGGCTTGTGGGGGGTCCCCAGCCTCTTCTGCTCTGGCTGCCCTTCCTTCCTCCCCGTTGAGCTGGTGCCTGGGCTGCCAGGGAAGGAGGACTGGCTCCCGGGAGGCGTGAGAGGCCGAGGGCTGGGTGCTGTCACCCTCAGGTATTTGCAGGGGTCTGGGGAGGGGGGGGGGGGTGTCCCCGCCCGGGTTCAGTAGAGTGTTTGCAGGAAGGGGGAGGGCCCATCGCCGTGCACAGTCCCCACAGATCGTGGGGCATCATGGGCTGGACGGTGCTGGGCCCCTCCTGCACGTCTCACCGGGCCCCTGAGCGGAGCTGGAGGCGGGCTTCACCTCGGGCCACCGTGGAAGGCCTCCTGTGGCCCGTAGTGACCGCTGACCTTCACCGTCTGGGCCCCAGGTCGCGGCGGCTGCTGGTCTGCCCCTGGGCACTCCCCTGAAGGCAGGGTTGGGGATGCGTTCCAGTGTTTGTGGCCGGCGCTGGCTCCCTGCTCAGCCACGGGTTTGGAGCAGCAGTGGTCGGAGGAGGGAGGGAGGGAGGCCTTGGGGCATTTCTCCAGTCCTGGTGGCCTCCTGAGCGTGTCCCTGCAGTGAGCAGTGCCCGTCTGTCCTCCTGCTTGGGGCGGGGGGTTGGCCCGTGTCCCCCCAGGCCCCCAGACCGTGTTTTAGCCCCTGGCTGCATCCTGCTTGTTCCCTGGCTTCCTGGGCCTACCCCCCTGCCAGATGTGATGCGCGGGGAGGGGGGAGGGCTGGCGGGGAGGGCTGGCGGCAGGGGGTTCACAGGGATCCCAGCAGGTGGCAGTGGTGCTCAGGCCAAGCGTGGGCTGGCCTGTCAGGAGTGAGGGTGGGGCCGCGGGGTGTGAGCACGACCCAGGTTTGCGCCCGGCTCCCACACCTTTCTGGTGGTCAAGACCCACCCTCGTAGCCATTAGCACGAGCTGGCACGGCCACCCTCCCCGCTGAGCCGCTGGTGGGGGCCGAGGACACCATGCCGACCGTGCTGCTGCCCGGGCTTGGCGACCCAGAGGAGCGGGGAGAGGCGCCAGCTCACCGCGGAAGTGCGTGGAAGGGGGGGTGGGGCTGTGGGCTCCCCAGGGTGCTGGGCGCGGCACCTCGTGGTGGTGGTTCCAGGGTGTCCCTCGAATGCACCGCAGGTCTGCTTGGTGCGTCAGAGCTGCCCCTGCTGCCTGTCTGAACCCCCTTCGCGCTGCTCGCGGTGGTTTGTAGTAGGTGCCCGTTACTTTGGCGTGAACACGCCCATGTGGCAGGCGGCCAGCTACCCACAGGGTGCTAACCAGCTCACACAACTCCCCAGGTCTTAACCATCCGCTTTTGCAAGTTGTGGGCAGGGTGGCTGATCGCGGTCACCGACATGTGCCGTCCCGGTGACGTCCCCCGGTGCCCCCCCCCCCCCGGCCCCTCACGCAGAGGGCACTGCCACCCGGCCCCGACCCGTCTGGATATTGTGACGCGGACTGGGACACACAGAAACCTGGAGTGTAGCAGGGCTCAGAAATGTGGCCCGGTGCTCTCGTTCCACAGGCGGTCAACAGTCCACTCGTAAAGTAAACAGTCCCCTCGCGAGTAAAAGCGGGGCCTCCGGCTGCCCCCCGGGATATGTTGGGGCTTCGATGTCGGGGCCGGCCTGTGTGTTCTGGGGTGTAGTTAATCATCTTGGATTCCAGCCGTGAGCTTGGAGGGCATCCCTGAAAGTTGGCGGGGGGTGGGGGGAGGGAGGTCCACAGCAGCCCCTCATTTCCTGAGAGAGGAGGGTGGGGCGTGCCCTCCCGATTGGCCCGGGGCCGGGCGTGTCATACCTCCGCCCGCCATCACAAACCAGCACCCGTTCTCGTGGTTACATCAGAACCTCGCTGCCCCGGGGGCCCAGCTCCACACGCCGCGCGTGGTTCCGCACACGTCCTGCCTGCCCGGCTCGGCTCTGCGGGGTCGATGCTGTAGCCCTGTCTACGTGTGAATCATTCCCCCAAAGGTGCCACGGCCAAGAACAGTCAGAGTCAGCCCCCAGCAGGCAGGCAGTTGGTGGGCAGTGAGCCAGGAGTGGCCGCGTCCGGGGCCACCGCCTCCCACCGCTGCCGTGTGCCCGGACGGCCGCCTTCCCGCCCTTGCGTTGCCCGCGTGGCCAGGTGGCCCGTGTTCGGTTACCTCCCTGCCCCAGCCTGAGAGCTGTAGTTAGAGCGGTTGGGTGACAGGGGAGGGCTGGTTTGACCAGGGCGACTGTCGTGAGCAAGATGAATTGGCCTCACTGCGACCACGCGGGAGTCCGTGGGGCTGGGAGAGGCGGTGGGGCCTGGGTGACCGGCCCGTCTCTGCTGTACCTCCTCCCCCGTAGGTGCTGCCCAGCTGGGCCCAGAAATGGGACGTCAGGCCTCCGAAAGGAGCACAGTGGAAGCCAGGGCGTCCCCGAGCCGCTGCTGTGACGGCCAGTGAGCGAGCAGCGGAGGATGTCCACCACCGCGACGGTCGCCCCCACGGGGATCCCGGCGGCCCCGGGCCCTGTGAACCCGCCCCCGCCGGAGGTCTCCAACCCCACCAAGCCGGGCCGCAAGACCAACCAGCTACAGTACATGCAGAATGTGGTGGTGAAGACGCTCTGGAAGCACCAGTTCGCCTGGCCCTTCTACCAGCCCGTGGACGCCATCAAGCTCAACCTGCCTGTGAGTACCCGCTCGTCCCTGCCCCCCCGCGGCCCCGTTCCTGGACGGACCGCCCCTCGGGCCGAGGCAGCGGTGGTGCCGGTAAGCCAGGCACAGCCCGTGGCCCTTGGTGACCAAGGAGCGGCGGTGGGAGTGGGAGGGCCGTGTCCCCGAGTGTAGGGAGACCTGAGCCCTACGGGCCGGAGAGGGCGGGAGCAGGAGCCAGGACTCACCCGTCTTCCTCCTGTCCCGTGGACCCTCCTGGAGAGCGCTGCACCCGCCCCTTGGGGTCACGTTCCCGGCGCGGGCCATCCATCCGATGGGTTTCTCATCTGGACCCAAGTAGAGAAACCCTGAGCGTTTGAAGGCGAAGCCCAGGGCCAGGAGTTGGCGGCCTGGGTTCTGGGCCCGGCTCGGCCCCGGCCTCCGGTGGACCCTCGGTTTGGAATCCGGGAGGGGGCTTGGCCCCGTCTCTGGAGTGCCGATCAGCTCTGGGGCCTGCTCCGGCTGCATAGTCGCGTGCGTCTCTAAGAACCTCCCACGCAGGCAGAAGCCGTCGGGCGAGAGGCGTGGAGGGGTTTGCGGCTGGCCGGGCGCTCGCCCCACATCCTGCCTTTGACCCGGGCCTGGCGCCTGACTCACCTGAAGAGACTGCGCGGCGTGCAGTCACTGTCCTCGGGAACAGCAGAAATGACCACGCGGCCGGTGCTGATGACGCCTCTGAAAATCTCTTTCCTAGGATTATCATAAGATAATAAAGAACCCGATGGACATGGGGACTATCAAGAAGAGACTAGAAAACAGTTATTACTGGAGCGCGAGCGAGTGTATGCAGGACTTCAACACCATGTTCACAAACTGTTACATTTATAACAAGGTAAGGGCACACGTGGCCGCGGGAGGGCCCTCGGGGCCGGGCACGTCACCCCCTGGCCCTCCGCCCTTCTGGCCACCGTCCCCACTCAGGGTCCCACACGCTGCCCGCACCAACCCCCCCCCCCCGGGGGGAGGGGAGGTAAAGGTGGGAACAGCCTTTTCAGAAGGAGTTTAGGGAACCAAATGCTTCAAGCCGTCCGCGCCCTTGGACCTAGACACCCCTCCCGTAGACATGGCGGGCTCGCGTGTGCAGTGCAGCCTCCCGAGACGGCGAGGACTCTGCACGATGAGGGAACGTGTCCACGCAGTGGTTTCCAGCGGGAAGAGTAGATTAGGGAAGGTCCATGGGACCCTACATTCGTGGGGGTTTCGCCGTTTTCAAGAGCGACGTGATAAAGCAGAGACGAATTGAGTGGGAGCGGGTAGAAGGTTGTGTTTCCTCCACGTGATGGGCTGAAGGGTGGTTGTTACCCTTCCCGTCTCCACAGCGGGATGCGCCCCTTTGGTCTCCTCCCGCCTCCCGCCCCCCGCCCTAGCAAATCTCTTAACAGAGTCTCGAGTCAGTGTTTTCTTGAGCTACAACCAGCGATGTCTTTGGTGAACGCGTGGTTCCTTTCCCGACAAGTGACCTTGGCTCCCCCTGTGTCTTCAGCCCACAGATGACATAGTGCTAATGGCCCAAGCCTTAGAGAAAATTTTTCTGCAGAAAGTGGCCCAGATGCCCCAGGAGGAAGTTGAATTATTACCCCCTGCTCCGAAGGGCAAAGGCCGGAAGCCGGCTGGCGGAACCCAGAGTGCAGGTAAAGGGGCGGACGGGCACGGTCCCTTTATCCTGACACCCCCCGGGGACTGACAACAGCATTTCTCGTGCGGGTCCCTCGGCCCCTCTGAGCTCAGTTTCCCTGTCTGTCGAGTCGGGGCTGTCTGAGGTCCCGCCGGCCCTTGGTGGCCTGTTACTGTCTGTCTTCGAGCCTGCTGTTGTGGGGAGACTGTGGTCTTGCCTTGTCCCCATCCTCTGAGACCAAATCTTCCAGCAGTCTGGACAGGAGGTCCTTGTGTCCCCCCAGGACTTTGCCTCTCTGGCATGTGTTGCGTTCTCTGTGACAGGAGAGGGGCTGTGTGCCTTGTCGAGAGGGCAGTGGGGATTAGCACTGGGAGCCCTGGGGGTCTTACCTGGCCGGAACCCGGAACCCGGAACCGAGGTGCGCCCTGATGGAGAGGCTGACGGGGGAGGCCGCAGTGGGTCCCCCACACCGCCGCCCATCACACTTTGCCGATGGGACCGTGGGTGGTTAAGGAGCTCCGCCTGGGTCTCTCAGCTAGTTAGAGGTGGAGTCTGAGTTAACCTCCGGTTTCGCGGTCCCACGCCCGGCCCTTCCTCCCAGGCTGCCCCTTGTCCAGCTTCCTCGTTGAGATTTTAGTCTCTAGCCAGAGGGAGAGCCTGGGGGAGGTGTGTTCCGTGGAGGCAGCCAAGGTTCAGGGCCGGGGCCTCAGGGGGAGGGGCTCCCTGGCGCCGGAGTGCTCTGGCTGGAGGGGATGGTCCAGGAAGCTTCTAGAAGCTTCTAGAAGCTGGCTGGCAGGTAGAGCCTGGTGTGTTCAACGTGCTTTCCTTGCCTTCAAGGTACGCAGCAAGTGGCGGCCGTGTCCTCTGTCACCCCAGCAGCCCCCTTTCAGAGCGTCCCCCCCACCGTCTCCCAGACGCCCGTCATTGCCGCCACCCCTGTGCCAACCATTACTGCAAACATCACGTCGGTCCCCGTCCCCCCGGCCGCCGCCCCACCTCCTCCCTCGACGCCCATCATCCCCGTGGTCCCTCCCACACCGCCTGTCGTCAAGGTGAGCGTCCCTGGGGACGAGGTCAGCCGGCTGTCTGATGGCCAGGCCGGGGTTCCTGGATTCGGGCAGGTGTGGGGCGGGCCAGGGGGGTGCACGGCCACCTGTCCCTGGGCACCGACTGCTTGTCGGGTGTTGGGTACATGTGACTTTGGTTCTCTCCGTGCTCCTGATGCAGACGGGGAGACCGAGGCTCGGGTGGCTTTAGGTCACACAGCTGGTGAGGGCAGGCTGTGCTGAACCCCCGCTTCTCTGGCCCTGAAGGCTCGGTCTTCACCGTGCAAGGGTCCTGTGGGAAGGTGTGGGGAGAGCGTGGAGGGGCCCGCAGCTCCCCCGCTCACGCTTGAATTTAGGGCAGTGGCCCGGGTGCGTCACGGGGGGCCTTGCACCCGCCCCTGCTGGCGTGAGCTCCGGCGCCATCCGTCCCCCCGGTGTGGCTGGCACTTCCGTGGCGGGGACCGTCCTGGCCGGGTCTGGGCTCAGAGCCGGTGCTCCCCGTGAGGTCTGGGGCAGGCCGCGTGCCGGACGCTGACGTGTGTCTTCCGTTTGCCCCTCACAGCGGCCCTCTGGGGCAGACAGTATTTCCCCCATCTTACAGATGAGGAAGCAGGCGCTCAGAGGGGTTAAGTGGCTCCCCCAAGGTAAAACGCCCCCTCTGTTGCTTTCCCTCCCCCGTGGTCTTCACCGCCTGCTCTTTCCCGGGCGGCGCCTGGCCAGGCTGCCGAGCACAGTGCCCGGCTGTTTTTGGAGCGTGTCCTGTTTGCCATGGCCAGATGAGCTCTCCGCCGGGCCTCTGTGGCACGCGCTTGGCGTCCTGTGGGTGCCCACGAGTGTCTGGGGACCGCCAGCTCGTGCCCCTGCCAGCCGGGGGGCAGTGGCTTGGCCGGGGCGGAGACCGTGGCGGCGCCCCAGGGAGCAGATCCCCGTGAGGCCGTCAGCCCGGGCGCTGCGGCTCCGAGGGGTGCCTCTGCCTGTCTGGGAGGCGGGGAGCTGGCCGAGCCGGTCTCGGGGACGCACTGAGCCCTGGCTGTAGCACACACCGTGATGCCTGTGGGCCCCCGGGCCCGGTGCCTGAAGAGACGCACACGTGCCAGGACTCGCGGGCTTTAACAGGTTCTCCCTCACCGGGCACAGCCCGTGTGAGTGCCCTGCACGCGCCTGCAAAAGGCTCTGTTGGTCGTTTTAACATTCCCTCTCCTCGGGGAAAAGAGCTCTCTGTGGCTCCCGCTGCCTTTGGGGTGAAAGTCCCGACTTGCCCAATCAGCCCCTGGGAGTCCTTGGTCCGAGACCCGTGGCTGCAACCCTGCCCTCCCCGCTCTTCCTGCCTCCGGGCCTCGGCCTGCTCCACCGTGGCTGCCCCTGGAGCCCCAGCTTTGAGGCCCCGATCTGGGGCTTTCCCACTGGCCTTTAAGAGCCAGGAATCCCGTTCATCTCTGCTGTCCCTTAGCCCGAGTCCCGCTTGGGGACGATCCCGGTCCTGGGGTCATCCTGGTCATGCTGGCCTCTGGAGCCAGCACGGCCCCCGAGGTCAGACAGATGCAGCTGAGTCGCACGTGACACCTCACGCTGCTGGGGTGTGACCGGAGCCTCGGAGGCCGGGGGGGCAAACGGACAGGGCCCTCGGAGGGGCGGCTCCAGCCTCACCACTACCAGCTGTGTGACCTTGGGCCTGAAATGTGGCCCCTCTGAGCCTCGGCGTCCCGTGTGCCGCGGGGGTGGGGGGCAGCGGGAGGACGGGTGTGGCTGTGCATGCGCGTGCGCGCGGTCGCTTTGCTCGGTGCCTGGCCGATAGCGCCCTGGGAGCGCGGCCGCAGCCACCCGCGTCCTCGTGCCCGGGGCTCACCGGTCGCGTCGTCGCTGTCGCAGAAAAAGGGGGTGAAGCGGAAAGCAGACACCACGACGCCCACGACGTCGGCCATCACCGCGAGCCGGAGCGAGTCGCCCCCGCCGCTGTCAGACCCCAAGCAGGCCAAGGTGGTGGCGCGGCGAGAGAGCGGGGGCCGCCCCATCAAGCCGCCCAAGAAGGACCTGGAGGACGGCGAGGTGCCCCAGCACGCGGGCAAGAAGGGCAAGCTGTCGGAGCACTTGCGGCACTGTGACAGCATCCTCAAGGAGATGCTGTCCAAGAAGCACGCGGCCTACGCCTGGCCCTTCTACAAGCCGGTGGACGCCGAGGCCCTGGAGCTGCACGACTACCACGACATCATCAAGCACCCGATGGACCTCAGCACCGTCAAGGTAGGCGGGCGGGGCTGGCGCGTTGACCGCTGGCCGCAGGGGTCCCGCGGGCCCGGGGGCGAGGGGAGGGGGGAGGCGCGTTCTGCCTGCTGAGCCTGCAGCTTCGGGGTCCTCGTCCCGCTTGCACCCGGGTCTGCGCGCTCCTTCTCGCGTCCCGTGCCGGCCCGTCTGCGGTTTCCGTGACCTCAGCAAGGGGGCCCTTTCGGGCGACCCACGCCCTCACTGGCCAGACCGGGGCCTCGGAGTGGGGCAGGTGGCAGAGCTGAGACCGAGAGCCCGGGCCCCCCCCCCCCCCCCGTTCCCGTGCCAGGGCCTCCGCCCAGGGCTTTCTCGGGTGTTGCGCCAGGCCAGGCCGGTGTTACAAGTGGAGACCGGGGAGAGAAAGTGCCCGGGGGGCGGCCGCAGCCGAAGGGCAGCAGACCCAGGGCTGGGATGAGCTCCCAGGGGTCTTCCCTGAGCACACACAGGTGGGGCTCCTGACCCCCTGTCCCGATTGGGCTCGGGCCCCAGCACACCTGCCCCCCTCCCCCCGTCTCCGGCCTCAGAGAGCGCTCCGAGCCGGCCCGGTGCTGGTTCCCGAGGTTCCGAGGAACGCCCCTGGCAGCGGGGGACTGTAGGCCACCTCCTCTGCAAGCTGCCCGTGTGGCCCCAAGAGCCACCCCACAAAGGGGAGTGGTGGCGCCTTTGCACGGATAGGGTCTAGCCCCGGAACGGCTGGTCTCCGTCGTTCTGCCTGGTTTCCCAGTGTTGCCGGACTCGGGCAGGGTCTCCTTACTGGAGCCTCCTCCCCCGGGCGCGTGTGGGTTTCAGGCAGGACAGACCTGGCTGTCCGCCCCCCCCCCCCCCCCCCCCACCTCGGTGGTGGCGCTTGGTGAAGCATTCGAGTGACCAAGCCTCTTCCTCAGATACCTTAGGTCCTGCCCCCACTGGGAGCCTGGTAACCTTGGCTTTGGACGGTTCGTGACCAGCACGAGTCAGTACAAATGCAGGACGAACGCAAAGGTGCCAGCAAGGCAGAGGCCGGTGGAGAGCAGATCCCAGCTCTGTGGCTGCCTCCCTTCCCGGGGAAGATCGCTAACCGTGCTTCAGATTCGTGCTTGGCCGAGGCCGGCTCTTGTCTAGCCAGTCTTGACCGTGGGGCGGCGGGAACACGCGCTCCCAGGTGCAGTTCTCGGAGGCCGAGCGCTCGCCTCGTGGAGGCTCCCTCCCTCCGTAGGGTCTGTGGGGTCCTGGCTCCAGGCTGACGGCAGGTGGCTGCCCCCTCAGTCCCAGACAGGGCCGTCTGCCCGTCTCGTTCTCCCCATGCAGTGACCTGGCTGGCACTTGGGTCGGCGGGTACTGGGGCTGGGCCTTTTCGTCTGCACGCGCCCTTGCTGTTTAGGGACCGGGAAGCTGAGGCTGGACGGGTGGGTGCGTTGTGGGCGGAGCCAGGCCCGGAATCCAGGCCTTTGACTCTTCGAGCCGGCAGAGCTCCTGTCACCCAGATCAGGGCGTTGTTGACAACAGGGACGCTCGTGCCCTTGTTAATCCCCAGAGCCTTGGGGGGCACGTGAGGCCCGACGCGAGCAGCCACACGGCCAGGCCACACGGCCAGGCCACACGGCCAGGGAGAGGCTGAGTGGGAAGCGCTGAGGCTGTGGGGAGGGGGCCGCGTCTTGCGGGGACCTGGGCGGTTTGCTCTGGCGCTCCCCTTGAGAAACACCCATCATCCGGGAGCCCCCGAGGAGCCCCAGCCAGCGGCCGACTCCCCTTGGGCCCCCAGTGCACTTAGGTTTAGCCTGTCTTTGCCTCAGCCCCGCCCAGGCGGCCAGCGGTCAAGTTAGCACCAGAGCCTGAAAATCGTACAGAAGTCAAGAGGGTCTCGGGTGCCCGTTTGTGCCCGGTAGCCGGGCCTCCCGCGGTAGGGAGGCTGTGCCGAGGGCTGGAGCCATGCAGCCTGGGTGCTGTCCGCAGCTCTGCAGCTGGTGGGAGATGGGGCATGTATCCAGGGCGCTAGAGAGGCCGAGGGTCCTGGAGTCAGGCTGCACTCAGCCCACCAGAGTCCGGGATTCTGTTCGTCTAGGCTCAAGTGAGACAGGTGGTTGGGCTCTAACCTGCAGGGTCGCGCTGCAGTGGCGCTCAGCGCCCAGGGAAGAGGGGCAACCCTCGCCGACAGGAGGTCGCTGACTGATGATTTCTGCTTGGGCCCGGGAGAGCCAGGGAGCTCGCTCCCTCACCGAGTCTCCCCTCCATCTGCCCTGACTGGCAGCTCGTGCCCGTCCGTGGTGGTGCCTCTGTGCTCGGCATACAGCCTGCCTGCGTCTC
Organism: Panthera uncia; assembly: GCF_023721935.1. NCBI lineage: Eukaryota > Metazoa > Chordata > Mammalia > Carnivora > Felidae > Panthera > Panthera uncia. The sequence goes on from NC_064807.1 coordinate 89,223,246, forward strand.
ACCCCTGCCAGCCCCACCTTGTTCCACTGGGTCGGCCAGCACTGTCCGGTGCTGCTTGTGGGGGGGCGTCTGGGTCCTCAGAGAGGTGAAGTGAACGTCTCAGTCCATGACCTGCGGAGCCCCCCCCCCCCCCCCCCCCCCCCCCCCCCCCGGCCAGTGTTGGCAGTGACTTTTACCGGAAGCCCCTCGTCCCCCCTGAAGCTCCCCCCGTGAGGGATTTCACTGTGTATAATGTCACACAATGTGTGGAAACCAGGGCAAGGAGAGCTTACGTGGCGGCTGCAGGAGCCAGGATGCCTCCTTTCCTTCCACCCAGGGCAGCGGCCTCTCTGGGGTGTTGTTCCGGGGGGTCCCAGAGCCCCCTCCCAAGCCCTCGAGTCCTGCTTCCTCCCTCTCTCCCTCCCCGTCTCTCTCCCCCTCTCTCTCCCCGTCTCTCTCCCCGTCTCTCTCCCCCTCTCTCTCCCCCTCTCTCTCCCCCTCTCTCTCCC
>NC_064807.1:89223833-89260982 GCF_023721935.1 Panthera uncia
CCCCTCTCTCTCTCCCCCTCTCTCTCCCCCTCTCTCTCCCTCTCTCTCTCTCTCACTCTATTTATTGGGCTTGCTGCTGGCAGTGGTCCATGCAGGCGGGGCCTGGCGGGGAGTGGGGTTGCTGGGTGGGGGCGGCGCCCGTCACACCCTGTCGCTCGTGTCTTACAGAAGAAGATGGACAGCCGCGAGTACCCAGACGCGCAGGGTTTCGCAGCTGACATCCGGTTAATGTTCTCCAATTGCTACAAATACAACCCCCCGGACCACGAGGTGGTGGCCATGGCCAGGAAGCTCCAGGTAACCTGAGGCGCTCCCGGGCAGAGGGGCCTTCTGGGCACAGGCGGGACCCAGCCCAGGGTGGGCACTCGGGAAGGACATGGGCATCGCAGGGGACATCTGGCCAGGAATGCCGCGGGACACGTTTCTCCCCGGGGGCGGACAGGCCAGCCGCGGGCACACGCCCTCCGGGACAGGCGTGCGCTCCAGCTGGGCCGGGGAGGATGAGGGGGTGTCCATTCTCCTGCAGCTCTCCTGCTCTCGGCTCCGTGCCTGGGGGTGTGGGGGGGGGGCCTCGCCGTGAGGCTGCCGGAGGTTGTATGCGATGGCTGTTGGCGTGGCCTTTTCTGACGCCGAAAGCGGTTTGTGGGACGAGGTGTGGGAACCGTAGGGAAGGCGAGCCTGACCTTTGGTGCGGGGACTGTGTACCTGTGCTCTCACGCCTCGCACACACAGACGTGTGTGTGTGTGTGCACGTGCATGCGTGGGATTTTTTGGCCAAAGTCTGGGTGCTGCGCACACGTTTCTGCGGGGGCCGGTACGCTCCCTTGGTGATGGGCGCTGTTGCTGTTATAGTTAATAGCAGCGGAATTTTAAATGTCGTGTGATTGGAACAGTGTTTTGGAGGGAAGAGTAAAAATCGTGGACCTCTACTCTCTCTCTTCCAGCATTCCGTGTCTCCAGGACGCAGTATGTTTGTCGCGTGAGATGTTCCTAGTTTTTTGCTTAGAACGCTTTTTTTCATTTGTCTTGCTCAGAACCCTTGACCACCCGAGACTCAGGGAGGGATGAGGGAGAAGCGGAGAAGCTGTCTTTGTGCCGCTGGGTCCTCCTGTGGGGGGGCCGTGCTGATGCCTGGGGGGGGGGGCACGCCCTCCGTGGACCGGCTCCCGCTGGGGAGGAGGGCGGAGTGGCCTTGGTGGTCCCAGGATGCCCGGAGAAAGCCCGCGGGATCTGCGGTTTCGTACCGAGACCACGCCCGCTGTGCCTCGGAGCAGAGTTCCCCTCCGTTTGCCCTGTGATGCTTCGGAACCCGGTGCAGCCTAATAAGGGAGCCAGGCGGCCCTGGTGGCAGGTCGGGTGTGCAAGCGGAGGCCGGAGGCCCTGCTTCTGTCCTGCAAAAGGTGGTTCTCGGCAGCACAGCCACAGAGGCCGAGAGCCTTGGTTAGCCATGGCCGTTTCGCGCGTGCGCTGCCACAGTGGTGCGGGGGCAGCTCTGGGGTCCGCGCCCCTCCGGGCCACGTGCCAGGGCCCGGCCAGACCCTGGCTCTGCGCCTCTGTGTCTTTGGGGCGGTCTTCACCCCAGGAGGAGAGTCTGGGTCCAGAACCCGGAGCGGGTGCTTCTGGAGCCGGATGGCTCGTCACTGGGGTGGCATCTCATGTGAGTCATCTGGTGTGGATGCAGCCGGATGAGCTCTGCAGAGGGAGAGCCCCCACGTGGCTGCGCGCCCCCATCTGAAATGAACCTGGGTGGCCGGGAGGTGCTCCTGAGGGCCCGGGTCCTGCTCTGTGGGGGGGCTTTTCGAAAGCCAACTTTGACAGGATGACTTTTTTTGGGCCTGAGTCGGAATGAGATGCGATGCTGCGGTAAAAACCCCAAGGTGACCCCAAGGGGGAAAGTAAACCAGCCCCCAGGCCCAGCAGCTGGGGGGCCCACAGAGGCCACAGGTCAGACGAAGGCAGGCACTCGGGCTGCTTTGCAGGGGGGGCAGCCTCGGAGAGCCTCGGACCCAGAGGCTAAAGGGAGGCACCGGTCTCCAGAAGGTTTGCGTGCTTGAGAAAGGGGGCTTTCGGACCAGTTCCTAGAAGGCTGTGTCCGTGGCTGGGGCCCCGTGGCGCCTGTCCCTGGACCTGCGCCCGGGGCCTGGGGAGGGGGGGCCTTCCAAGCAGCCGTGGGTGTATCTCCGAGGGCATCTCAGGGGCCCTCGGGTGTGGGTCCCCCGCCCCGAGGGGCCGCCTCGTGGGCGTCCAGGACCTCAGGCGGCCCCCGCTCTCCCACAGGACGTGTTTGAGATGCGGTTCGCCAAGATGCCGGACGAGCCCGCGGAGGCGCCGGCGCTGCCCGCCCCCGCGGCCCCCGTGCTGAGCAAGGGCGCCGAGAGCAGCCGCAGCAGCGAGGAGAGCTCCTCGGACTCGGGCAGCTCGGACTCGGAGGAGGAGAGGGCCACCAGGCTGGCGGAGCTGCAGGAGCAGGTGCGGGCGGTCGTCTGCTCCGGGGGCCCCTCGGCTGCGCCCGCGGGTCGGCGTCGCGCCCGCCCGGCTTGCGGTGGCCGTTCCGGGGGTCCCGGCGGACCCCGGGTGCCTCGCCCGCCGCGGGAGCGTCTGAGGGGGGCCGGCTCCCTGGCCGCTGCGCGGGTGAGGCGGCCCGAGAGCCGAGTGCAGGTGCCCCCGCGGTCACCACGGTGGGGCTGGCGTTGGACTTCGGCTTGAGCCTCGTTAGAGGCGGCGCCACAGGGAAGGTGGCCCTGGGTGCAGCCACCGGGCAGCCTGGGATCCGCGAGGATCCGTTTCCTCCCCTGTGAGGTGCAGCCTACGGTGGCCCCTCGTGGCCCATGTTGGGGGGGGGGGGTGTCCCTGAAACGACATGGTAGCTGCTGGCGCTGGGTCAGTCTGTGCTTCTGCCGCGTGGCCTCCCTGTGGCTTCTGAAGGAAGCTGTGGAAAAGCTCCTTCGTGCAGACGAATAGACCTCTACCTAACAGGCCTCTATGTAGACTTGCCTTCGTCTGGAAGATACCTGGTGAGAAGAACGTCAGCTACCATTTAAGGTTTTTTTTTGTTTTGTTTTGTTTTTTTTAATGTTTATTTGTTTTTGAAAAAGAGAGAGAGAGAGCGCAAGTGAGCAGGGGAGGGGCACAGAATCGGAAGCAGGCTCCAGGCTCCGAGCTGTCAGCACAGAGCCCGACGCAGGGCTCGAACTCGTGAACCGTGAGATCATGACCCGAGTCAAAGTCGGAGGCTTAACCGACTGAGCCCCCCCAGGCACCCTTGGCTGCGATTTATCAGGTTGTTACTATGCACCTGTCCTGGTCTGCACGTGTCACCAGGCTCACCTGCTGGCCTCCTGGCCACCCGTGAGCCGCGTTTCCGGTGAGGACGGCAAGGCGGCTCTTCTCCAGCCGTCACGGGGCAGTGAGGGCAGAGTGGAGCTCGATGCCACCTGCTCTGGGACCTGCCTGCCTTTCCACAGCAGGGTGTGGCCCCGGTGGCCCTGGCTCACCTCCCCGCAAGGTTGAGGTAGCTCCAAGGGCACCCCAAAGCCCCCGCCACCACCTGTGGCCCCCTTGGGCCAGCCCCAGGGCAGCCTTGCTCAGCCACCTGCTATCTTCCAGCTGAAGGCCGTGCACGAGCAGCTGGCCGCCCTGTCGCAGGCCCCAGTGAATAAGCCAAAGAGGAAGAAGGAGAAGAAGGAGAAGGAGAAGAAGAAGAAGGACAAGGACAAGGACAAGGAGAGGCACAAGGCGAAGTCCGAGGACGACAAGAAGGCCAAGGTGGCCCCACCTGCCAAGCAGGCCCAACCGAAGAAGCCTCCCGCCAAGAAGGCCAGCAGCACGGCCGCGGCCAGCAGGTGGGCTGTAGTGCCTTCAGACCCCCTCGAGCCCAGTGCCCCACGTCCTAGGTGCTTGTGTGGTGGGCCAGGTGCTGGATCTGGGCCTTTGAGCCTTGGGGGCAAGTCCCGGTGATGCGGAGACTGGGCTCTCGTCATCCAGCGGGATGGGAGCTGGGTGGTCCTGTCTCTCCCGCCTTTTGGGGAGACTAGGGGGACAGATGAGGCCCTTGCTGCGAAGACTGGGCTCTGGGGGGCCTTGCTCAGCAGTCCGTGCAGCTAGCCTCTCGATCTCGGGCACCATCTGGCACAGACCTTGGCATCTCCAGGCTTTGGGGATGTTTTCCTGATTTGATGTGGGGGCACCGCACCTTAGCAGAGGTTCGGCTGTCTGGTCTGCCTACCTTCTGTCCTCACTCTTGCCACACCAGCCACTGCCCTGAGGAGTGCCTGCCCCTCCCCGGACAAGGGGGACAGTGGGGGACGGGGGGAAGGCATGCCTCTCCCGCAAGGTAGAAGGAAGGCTTCCCAGAGGAGGGGTGACCGCTGTGCAAGAGCAAGCTCGGCAGCGGTCGGGTCAGGGTTCCAAGGGTCAGGAACAGTGGGGACAAAGCCATGGAGCCCAGCAGAAGCGTTCTAGAAACTAGTGGGAATCAGGACGAGGTCGGCTCCACTGAGGAACAGAGACTGGGTCGGGAAGAGGAGTGGCTGAGGTGGGCCAGCTTTGTTGAGGCTTCTGGTTTTATTCCCTGAGCAAGTGAAGGGGAGTCAGGAAGTGTTGGAGCTGGAAGTGGTCAGATCCTGGTCCATGTGGAGAAGGGGTCAGTGGGAGGCAGTAATGGGAGAAAGGACGCCCTGGGAGGTTTTGTGGTTCTGCAGGCAAGAGAGGTCCGGTGGCTGTGGAGGTGGGAGGCCAAAGGGACAGGCCGTGGTGCCTGGAAGCCAGAGGACAGAGGCATGTGGACTCTGGCAGCTGGGTTGACGGCAGCATTGTCCAGAGGTGGTGGTGGGAATACTCGGGTTTTGCCCTGCCTCCCTCAGATTTTCTCGTACTCTCTGTCTGGATTTGGTGTCAGTATAACACTGGCCTCAAAAACGAGTTGGGAGGTGCTCTCTCTTATTTTCTGAGTAGATGTGTAGAGTTGGTGTTCATTCTTAAATATTAAGTAGAACTCCCCAGCAAAAACATCCAGGCCTGGAGTTTTCGTTGTTAGGTTTTTAACAGTGAGCCCAGTTATTTTTGTAGCTAGGGGACTGGTCATCTTATCAGTTTCTTCTTGGGTGAGTTTTGGGGATCTGTGCCTTTTGGGCACATTGCTCCTTTCCCTGAATTGTGGAATTTATGGGCATTGGTTTGTTTGCTGTGTGCCTTTGTTATCCTTGTAACATCTGTGGGGTCTGTAGTGATGTGTCCTTTCTTTTATTCCTGGTGGTGGTAATTTGTGTCTTTTTTCTCAGTGAATCTGGAGATTGATTGGTTTTATTGGCCATAGAAACAACTAGCTTTTACGTCATTGGTTTTTGTCTGCTTTCGCTTCCTTTTGTTTATGGTCTTATTTTTATTACTTCCTTTGCTTGCTTTGCACTTAACTTGCTCTCTTGAATTAGGAACTTAGGTTTATTGATTTGAGATCTTTTGTAATGTAAGCATTTAGTAATAACTATTAATTTCTATCTAAACACTATTTCAGCTGTACTCTATAAATTTGATATATGATTTTATTTGGTTCAAAATATCTTCTGATTTCCCTTCAGACTTCCTCTTTGACCACAGGATATTAAGACGTGTTAATTTCCAAGTAACTAGAGATTCCTCTGGACGTTTTTCTGTTACTAGTTTCTGGTTTAATTCCATTAGGGTCTGAGAACATACATTGTGTGATCTCAGTACTTTTGAATTTCAGATTTATTTTATGGCCAAGATTTGGCGATGCTCCACGTGGACTTGCATATGTGTTCTCCCACTGTTGGGTCTAGTGTTGCCTAAATGTCAGGGGGAAAAAAAAAAGACAAAAACGTGTCAGTTGGGTTAATTTGGTTGATGGTGGTGTTGGTCTTCTGTCTTCTTGCTGATTTGTTGCATTAATTAACGTGAGGGAGAGAATCGTTGGGTCCCCAGCCGTAATCGTGGATGTGTCTGCCTCCTTTGGTTCTACCGGTTTTGCTTCGTATATTTTGGGGCTTGGATTTTAGACACACGCACACTGAGGACGGTGATGTCTTCTCGGTCAGTTGATTCTTTTACCACGTGCTGTTCCTTCCTGACGATATTCCTTTTTCTGAAGTCTCCTCTGTCTGATGCTAATACACCCACTGCAGCTCAGCTTTCTTTTGGTTAGCCTTTGATTCCCCCATTTCTTTACTCCTAACCTAGTTCCGTCACTGTATTTAAAATGGGGCTTTGCGGACCACATGTAAGTCGGGTCTTGTTTCTTATCCAGCCCGACTTTGTTTTTCTTTTAGTTGGTGTCTTTAGACCGTTTATGTTTAATGTAGTGATTGTTACAGTTGCATTTTGGTCTGCCATTCCGTGTCTTCTGTCATCCCTCTGGTTTTTACTCCTCTGTCTCCATTCCTGTCTCCTTTTGGATTATGTCAATATGGAGGTCAGTTTTTGACCTGCCGAATTTGAGATGAATTTGAGACGCCTGTGGGGTGTTGAAGGGAGCTGACCACTGTAGTCCTGTCCTGGCTCAGGCGTGGAGCACCTTCTGCTGGAACAGGGTGTTCTGTATCCCTGCAGGTACACATGCAGCCCTCAGCCCACCTGGCTTCTCTGCCTGGGGCACCACTTTGGGCTTGCCCCTTGGTAAAAGAGCCCGGTCCTGGAGAGGAAGAAGGCCAGACAGAATGTGGGCAAGGGGCTGGGGCTTCAGGGGGGCTGGAGGGACAGGGGCTGGAGGCTCCACGGGGTGGGGGGGGGGGGAGGGACATGGGGCAGGGCCTCCATGGGGGCTGGGGGAACAGGGGTAGGGGCTTCACAGGGGACGGGGCAGGCGCTCCATGAGGCTGGGGGGACAAGGGGCAGAGGGGATGAGGCTGGGGCTTCATGGGGGTGGGGGGACGGGGGGTGGGGGGCAGGAGACAGGAGGATGGGGCAGGGGCTCCCCGGGGGCTGGGGCGACGGGGCAGGGGCTCCACGGGGGCTGGGGAGACAGGGCAGGGGCTCCCCGGGGGCTGGGAGGACACAGGCAGGGGCTCCACGTGGTCAGGGGGACGGGACAGGGGCTCTGTGCCACGGCGTTCTTTGCCTCGTCCCTCAGGCAGCCCAAGAAGGGCGGCAAGCAGGCGTCGGCCTCCTACGACTCGGAGGAGGAGGAAGAGGGCTTGCCCATGAGCTACGACGAGAAGCGCCAGCTCAGCCTGGACATCAACCGGCTGCCCGGGGAGAAGCTGGGCCGGGTGGTGCACATCATCCAGTCCCGGGAGCCCTCGCTCAGGGACTCCAACCCTGACGAGATAGAGATTGACTTTGAGACTCTGAAACCCACCACGTTGCGGGAACTAGAGAGATACGTCAAGTCTTGTTTACAGAAAAAGCAAAGGAAGCCATTCTGTAAGTTGTGGGGGGCAGAGCACCCTACTTGCCATCTCTGTCCTCCTCCCCCCTGCCTCCCCCGCTTCCCTCTTCTGTAGGCCCGGTGGGGGGGGGGGGGCGGGAAGCTAGGAAGTGGGGTGGGTCACTCTCCTCCCCCCATTCCCGCCACGTGCCCCAAAGACCGGTGCTGATGGCTCAGCCGGGCCCTCCTCCCCCGCCCTTGGGCAGGTGGGCAGCGCGTGCATGCCTCGGCGGTCACAGGGACAGGCAGGACCCCTGGGTCGGTCCTGAGCCTCCTGCATTTGAGTGCCAGCCAAGGCCTTCTCCACAAGCCTCCCTGAGGCTCCGTTTGGAGCAGGGCTGCAGGGAACCTCTCGATGGTCCCCGTGCCGGGGCAGACCAGTTTCCTCTTACTGGGAGTTGAGGGTCCAGAGGCCTCCCAGGACGGACGTTGGCACCGGACGGGGACGAGGCACTGCCTGGGGCAGCGGGTGCTGGGGAGTGAGGGAAAGGACAGGCCCGAGGAGGCAGGAGAACCGGGCAGCGCCCGGCCCCAGGGAACAGCCAGCGTGTGCCTACACCTGCGTGCGGCCCGCTCATCGGGCTTTCTCCCTCACTCTGAGGGGTCGGTTGCTTCCCCCTGGACGGAGTCACGTGACCCCCGCAGTCACGCACTTTGGGCCCTCGGTAAGTTCCCCTTGGACTCCGAGGTGGCGGCACAGGCGTGCGGGGCGGCCGAGCCGAGGGAGAGCTGCGCCCGTGAGGAGAACTGTGAGTTGGAGGGTCAGCGTTCAGGTCTCGACTCTGCCCTCCGCACGGGGGACGGTGTCGCCAAGCGGCACGCGCCCGTCTGTGCGCCGTGTGGAGTGGGGATGGCGTGAGGTCTGCAGAAAAGGCTGTGCCTGTGGCGAGGGAACAGCGCATGCGGGCCGGGGTCCGTGTCCCGGCAGGGAGCTCGGGCGGCGGCCCTGCGGGGGGGGCCAGGCACAGCTCGTGAGCGTCTGGTGGGGGGGGGGGGGCTGGCTGGCACCTGGAGGTCGCCCTGCCGAGGGCCGGGTGCGGCCTTGGCCCCAGGGGTGGCTGCCCGCCCTCTCCCCGCCCCGCCTTCTCAGCTCCGTGCTCTTCTGCAGCCACAAGCGGGAAGAAGCAGGCGGCCAAGTCGAAGGAGGAGTTAGCTCAGGAAAAGAAGAAGGAGTTAGAGAGGCGGCTGCAGGATGTCAGCGGACAGCTGAACAACAAGAAGCCTGCCAAGAAAGGTACCTGTGCGTGGGCCACGCTGCTGCCGAGGCGTGGGGTCCCCCGGCGGCCCCTGCTGCTGCTGGCGGGGGTGGGGGAGGGTCGGCGGTAGGGCAGTGGCCGGCGGACCCAGGCTTCGGTCTGCGGCGCCCCCGGCTCAGGGGCAGTGTGTCCTTAGGTGAAGCTCTCGATCTCTTGAACCCCCGAGTCCCTTGCCTGTAAACTGGGGACCCCGGTCCTGCAGGGAGGTTGAGCAGATGGGAGGCATGGGTGGGAGCGCCCCAGGCCAGAACCCCCGGAGAGGACTCTGTGGAAGGGCCTCAGTGTGGTCTTTGGGGGTGGACCCCGTGGCTTGAGAGGGACTGGGGTCCTGGCCCCCGGCAGCGGGCTTTCTTCCCGGCTGCCCCTGGCCAGGCCCTGTGCTTTGTGGACCGCGGAGCCTTATTTTAGGTGAGCAGGTGATTTGACTCGTTGTGTCTTTCCTCTGGAGCCTGTAAGGGCAAATAATTTTCTCCCGGCCCCAGGGATGGTGGCGCCCAGGTGGTGATCAGAGTCGGGGTCCCATCTGCACGATAGTGTGGCGGCTGGGTGCCGCCGCCTTGCCGAGTCCTGCTTGCCCTGCCCGCTCCCTCTGAAGCCTGGGAGGGTCCCCGGGATCGCCCCTGGGAAGGGCAGAGTAGGCGGCACGTGACTGGGGGATATCTGTATACTGCTGACCTCCCCCCACGCCCCGTCAGATCCTCCTAGCAGATCGCACCTGTGTTTTCTAGACTCGAGTATACTTAGCTTTGTTGACCTCTGAGCTAGCTTTACTCCCACTTCTGTCACCAAGTGCGTGGGCTTCTGCTCACGCTGACTCTGCAGTGCCAGCTGTGGGTGGGGTCCAGCCATCCGGTTCGGTCCTGACACTATTTACGTAGGGTTCGCTCAGACCCCAGTGGTGGGGGGTCCGCCCCCAAAGACCGCCCTTCTCTTAGATGCCAGGTGCAAGTCCTGGGCCTGCCTTACCACCGACCTGTCAGCTGGGGTTCCCGAGACCCTCTGCTCGGATTTGATAATTTGCTAGAGTGGCTCGCAGAACTCAGGAAAGTGCTTTATCTACCGTGTCGTTTATTGTAAAGGGCACGACTCAGGAACAGCCGAAGGGGAGGAGTGGCAGGGGTGAGGGCGTGCAGCTTCCCTCCCCTCGCTGGGCACGCCACCCTCCCCGCCCCTCCGCCCGTCCGCCAACCTGGAAGCTCCGGGGAGCGAGAACATTTCAGCGCTCCGCCTCCCCTGCCCTCCCTTCCCCGGAGTTAGGGGCCGGGGGGTGGAAGTTCCCAGCCCCCTCCACACGGTTTTCCTGGGGACCAGCCGTACCCTGAGTCGCTCACGAGCCTAAACTCGGGTGTGATGTAAAGGGGGCTCCGCGCAGATAACCAAAGACGTCCCCGTCCGGGGATTCCCAGGGTTTGAGGAGCTCTGTGCCCAGGACCCGGCCAGAGGCCGAGCGCGTCTCTTACCGTACCATGATCTCGTTAACGCGGTCATTCTTTTCAACAAACATTCGTTAATGTCGACCGAGCTCCGGGGTGAAGAAATGGGTGGGTCGAGGCACGGGACGTGGCGGTGTGACGCCGGTGGACGTTCCGGAAGGGCTCGCCCGGCGGGTGCGGGGGTGCGCGGGGGAGCGCGGGGGAGCGCCTCTCACCTGCCGCGTCTCCCTCAGAGAAAGCGGGCTCCGCGCCCTCGGGAGGGCCGTCCCGGCTCAGCAGCAGCAGCTCGTCCGCGTCCGGGAGCAGCAGTTCCAGCGGGTCCAGCTCCGACAGCAGCGACTCGGAATGAGCTCTGGACTCCCAGAACGGCACAAAACCAGCAACGTCGCACACGCCCCAACTCTGCAGTGTTCCTTTCGTTCCCTTCTATGGTTAATATACTACTTTCGTTCCACGGTGTGCGGGCTTTCTTCTTAACTCAGTGTTATGGTAGCTTCCAGTTTTTGCTTTAATAGGTCAGAGACCTTTCTCGTGGGTACGTGAGGCTTTATGAGACGGTGCGACTCTGCATAAAGTCTTTGTAACCGAACTCGGTTGCTTGGAGACGGTAACTTCGAACGCTGACCCGACGGCCGTAGAAAAAACATGCCAGATGCGGTCTGAGGTTTCTCGCGAAACCCCTCTCTTACGCCCCACCTGGTCTCTAGCCCCGGAACGCATTGTTGCAAAGGAAGTTTCTCTGGATGGTACCGTGTGGAAAGCGGTCAGCTTGGCAAACAGGCGCTGTCTTTGTCCTTTGGGCCCCGAGCTCAGCCTCGCGGCTGGGGTCGCCTCTTTCTGGGGGCGCGGAGAACAGCCAGCCTGGTGCGGGCTTCGGGGGCCCCGTCCAGCTCTAGGCAGGGCTTCTGCAGGGGCGGGGAGAGAGGCAGGCGGGCGCGGAGAGGAGGGGTGTCCGGGGCTCCCGGAAGGGAACACGGGGGCTGCGTGTGCAGTTCATAGGTTTCCATACACTGAAACTTTTACCTCAACTTAAGAAAAAAAAAAAATAACAAAAAACAAAACAAAAAAAAAGATTAAAAAGACAAAAAAATAAATAAAAAAATAAAAGGAGACCTTTTTGTAAGGTTCAGCAGTTTTCTACGAAAGCCCAGCCCGACGTGTGTCCCCAACTCCTTAGCTGCCGCACACCCTGGAACCGTTTCCCCAACTTCATGTATATATGGATACTTTATTTATTAACATCATTGGTCATTTTTTTAAAAAAAAGAAAAGAAAAACAAAACTGCAAAAGAGATGCATTAAAAAAAAAAAATATCGCAGAAGTGCAGGCCTCGTCAGTGGTTGGCAGGAGAACCCCGGACTCCGGCCTGCAGGTGCTCGTGCCCCACCGTCCGCGCCGGCCCCCCTCCCGGCTCCGCTGGGGTTCCGCGTCTGTTCTTCGTGTGTGTGTGTGTGTGTGTGTGTGTGTGTGTGAGAGAGAGAGAGAGAGAGAGAGATGTTTGCAGACGTACAGACAAGTTCCAGCTGCAGCACACCCCCAGTTTTTATTATTTTGTTGAGTTCTTTTGTATTCGCCTCTGGTCTCTTTAGGACTGTTTTAAAAGAAATCAATTTAGGGAACCCCAGTTATATAATATAAACTTTGTAATCTGAGAGAAAAAAAAATGTATAGTAAATCTAAGTCTTGATTTTTAACTTTCTATTGTAAAAAATAATAATAATAATAATATACAGAGTTTAACAGAAGGTTATGTTTTGGTTTTGTTTCTTCCAGAGGCCGCCCTGCGGCCTTTGAGTACAGGGACGCCCCGCCCCACACTGTCTGCCTGAGCTCTGAGCGTGTGGCTTAGGCCAAGAGTGCCGGGGTCAGCCGTCCGGGTCCCCAGACGGGGCACCCCTCACCTCCCAGCCCCCGGGGCAGGGGCAGCGGCAGCGGCGCCCCGCTGCCGCCTTTCAGCCCACCCCCGGGCTCGCCCCGGCTGGGCTTCTCTCTCCAGGGGTGAAAGACCCCCAACTCCCCGGCCGCAGGAGGGTTCGCTCCCCAAGACCACACAGGGCATTTTCCCATTAGCACAGAAATGACTGACACAGGGCATTCTCCCAGGCCTCCCTGTGAGGACTTCTGGAGGCGGGTGCTGGGGGCGGAGCTGCGGGTGGCCTGGCCTTTGGTCTGGTGGCACGTTTCCAGGCAGACGAGGGGACTAGTCCTCAGTATCCTAATAGGGGGGCAGTTTTTTTAAATCATAAAATGCATTCAGATTCCACCGGCCCTTACGGTCACGGATGCCCTCGGTGGATGTGGAACTCTGACTGATGGGGCAGTGGATGGGTTACCATTTTTCTTACTGCTGGTGATTCTGACGCTAGGTGAGTTTTGAGCCAGTTAAACTTTTAATCACGTTTTGTTTATAATCAAAATATATGTGGATTTTAAACTTGCCATTTTTTAAAGTTACCCTTGTTTTTCAAAGGTGTTTTCTAAGCAGATCTTTAATGGAATATTTAAACTAGGACTTTAAGGAATTAATACATGACACGATGGATGGGTCTTAAAGCGGGATCTCTCTGGCAACGCACGGCGAGCGCACCTCCGGGTGACGAACGGACCCCGAACAGAGGGTGCCGGGAGTTGCACGGGGCCGAGGGGGGCTCCCGGGGAGCACCTGTCCAGCCGCAGAGGTGGCGAGGGGCCTGTGTGAGCCGGTAGGTCGGGGAGCCCGCGCTCCTCACACAGCGGACGCGTTTCCGAGCCCTTCGGTACCCGCCGGCTCTGCGGGAGATCGGGTTCTGGAACGCCTCTGCCCCTCCCGCCCCGGGAAGAGGCTGCCGGCCGCGATGGCGCGCAGGGCTGCTGTCCATCCAGAACAGTCGTAGGCTGTCGGTGCTGCGGTTTTCTTTTTTAAGGCTTTCTGTGCAGACTTCAAAGCTGGTTTCTCTTTAGAGTTTGGGGGCACGTCCTCGGCCCCCTCGAGGTCAGCCTGCGGTGGCTGCCGTCTCTCCACGTCTCTGTGCTGGGGAGGCTGCAGCGGGACGACGGGCAGGGCCGTCCCGGCGCCGAGGACCCGAGGGCAGCCCCTCACGGCCTCTTCTCGAGCGGGAGGGACCCGTGCGCTTAGGAGGTTGGCCTCACGTGAGCCCCGGAGGCCGAGGGGGCAGAGACCCTTGCTCCTGCCGGGCGGCCGGCGTCCTCTTGCTTACAAACTGTAAGATATGTTTTCCTTTTGTTTGTTTTTGTTCTGCCACACCCACGTCTGTGACAGCCCTCTGGGAGAAACACCGCCCAGAGAAGGGACGCGTTCCACCCGCTGTAGCCTGTGCCTCGATGCTGGCGTAACGCGTCCAGGAAGTTTTTCTTTTTTATATTTAAAATGTTACTTTTCTGTATGATGTGCATGCAAGTTTACCGTAACTTTTCTTAAACTTTTTAGTGCCGTTTCTAGTATATTCCTGTAAATGTCAGTTACTGAAAATGAGTCCAATGTAAGTAGTTTTAGCTTGTTTATTGCAGTGCTGGCCTCAACACAACAGAATAAAAATGGTAGAAAGTACTCTTGGATGTCTCTGGTAATCATGGACCCTTCTCCTGGGGCATTTGTTTTGTTTCATAATAAAACAAACAAAAAAAAGAGGTCCCGTACGTGCTGTTTCCTGTGCTTTCGGTGGCTCCCAGCCTCCTGTGCGTGTGTGTGGAGGTGCTTGGAAGGCGGCCCAGTCCCCTTACTGCTGCAGAACGAGGGGCCGGGCACAAATACCCCAAGCAGCTCCGGTCCTCCCCCCGGGCAGGAAGGCACCAGGGTTTCGGGAGCATCGTTCGTAGCCTTTCCTGTCCGCTGTCCTCCAGAGCAAGCTGTCCTCCATGTGGAGGCACATCTGTCACGTTCCCATCCTCCTGCGGCCATCCCTCCTCTCCGGGCGGATCCCCCCTTCCCTGCCGTGCCTCGGTCCCCACGGGGGCGGGTTCCGGGACAGCGGGCATCAGACACTGTCGCACGTTTGCGGAGCCCGGCGCGGAGTAGAAGCTTCGGCGAGGAGCGGTTGACGCGGGAGCTCGGACGCTGTTGTGCAAGCAGTCTGGCCGTTTGAGCCGGGCCTTGTGGAGCCGTCCTCCAGAAAGCTGCCGGTGGGCCCAGGTCCAGGCCTGGCGCCCCGCCCCGCCCCCCCCCCCCCCCCCGCTGTCAGCGGGCACCCCCCCAGCATCCCCCGCCCCGGCATCCTTGTCCACACTCTCCCCCCCCCCCCCCCGCCCCGCCTCATCCAGGCCAACCTCCCCAAGGACGGGGGCTGGGCCGTGTCCACCTCAGTGGCCCCAGCCCAAGCCAGGGAGACCAGCAGTCTGGGCTTCCCTCGGGCAGACGGTGGCTTCCGATGCTCTAAGCAGCTTAGCGCCTGCTGTCCTACAAGCAGCCAGTGCACGTCAGTCACCTGCACACCCTGACCCGTGCAGACACGGGCGGTGGCCGGTGCCGGTCTTCCCAGGCGCTACCCCTCCATGCCTGGGGCCAAACCGAACTCAACCACCACCTGTTCTCAGGTTCATCCGAGGTGCAGGTCAGCGTGTGGCACAGAGGCATTCCCGATGAGTCTCTGAAGTCTGCTTTCTTCCCAAGCAGGACTTTAACGGGAGACCTGCAGAGATGTTGACCCAGCTGTCCACTGGGTTAATTCCCGTGTCAGGGCTGCTCGACAGGCCAGCCCTCACTGCAGAGGCCTCACTTGGTACCTGGGAGCAGCCTCCTTCGTCCGCTCCGGGAGGCGATCCGAGAAATGTGACTTCAAGCCTCCCAACCCACGCAGCAAGCCGGCCAAGGGTCCGTCACAAAAGACCAGGCCGGTGGCTGGACACTAAACATTTGGGGAACGCACTCGGACCCAGCAGTCCCAGTTCCGGGATGTTTGCCAGTGAACTTGGCACAGCCACAAAAAGAACCACGTACGACGAAAGCTCGAGCTGTGCTGTCTGCACGGCACCATCAAGGAGACCCTCTGCCCACCTGCCGGCTCACCGGAATGCTGATCAGACATTCAAAGCATGGTGGAGACGTCCATCTGTACAGCAGAAGAAACTCCCAGAACAAGGCGCACGGCGCAGGCCGTGCCTTTAAAAGCATGCGCAGTTGTGCGCGCACACGCACAGGGCTGATGCTTTGGGGTTGCTTTATGCGTTCCTGTAACGAGGTTTGTAGCAATCATTAGATTCTCCTGGTATGAACACACACACACACACACACACACACACACAGAATCTGAAGCCAAGTTAAGGTGCTACGAACAAACATAAAAAAAAAAGCGAGGAAGGAAGGAGTGTCCCAAAGGGTATTTATTTAGAAAAACCAGCCTTGACAAAAGATTCCCACGGCTGCATGGCTGCATGGCTCACAGCCTTCAGTCCCAGCAGACGGCAAAGCCTCTGAAAATGCCTCCCGCGGCACGCGCCCGACCCCGCAGAGGTGGCACACTGCGAAGCTGCACCGGCCTTTTCCAGCCACGCGATTGCAGCCCAGTAGTTCTGGGTTTCCGCCCTGTGTTGGGACGTACTCGGCAGCTGGTGCGGAAGCTGCCCCGCGCCTTGCACGCGATGCCCATCTTGTAACAAGACGCGCGGCGTCAGTCCCTCCCGCGGTGCCGCCGCTGGCCTCGGAATCCAGCTTGCCCCCCGCAGACGCTGTCTGCCCACACGTGGCACTAACTCCTCCACCGTTTTCTAGATCTGTCTCCAGACCAGGCAGAAGGGGGAATGCTGATGACAGCCTAGAAAGTTTTGAAAAGGTGGTTTGTAGCCAGGGGAGTCCCCCTTGCTTGGTTTGTTCAGAAGCGTCAGAGAAAAGTGGCGTCTGGCCGTGCCCCGGCCTGGGCTGTGCCCACAGTGCCAGCGGACCAGGCACCGGGCCCAGAGGCCAGGTCCGCCAGTCACTCGATCCCGTGAGAGAGGGCTTGGGCGCCACCGGCCCGGCTTCGTCTTCGCGCTCACTATTCGCGATCTCCCAGGAAGGACTGGAAATCACCAAGGCCCCTGAACGAAACGTGGCCTGTTCTCCCTCCCCCAAGCCTGGTGCCTGGGCCCCGGTCTTCAGGCTGGAGTTACATGACCGTACAAAACTTGGACTGGCCCGTGTCCCGGGAGACCTCAAGCTTGTTTCTGTCCCGGACCAGGATGGCCTCATTTCCGTACTGGGAGTACCACATGCTTCGGCTCCTGCTCAGGTATGTCCCAGGGGGCACGGATTCCAGTGTCTGCTGCTGCTGCTGCCAGATGAGCAAGGAGGTGTCCCGGTACCGGAGCCGGGCATAGCTCTCAGACAGGGCCTTCTCCGCCAGCGGCACGCGGCCACTCATCACTGGCCGCAAACTCCCCTCCTGGGCTCCTGCACACCGGGCCTCTCTGAGCCAGAACTCGCGTGGCGTGGACAGCTGCCCACTGCCTTATGCTAAGTGCGCTAACTAACTTTTTCGGTTGTTGGGTTTCGGGATCCCCTATCGAACTCCGTGGTGAAAAGGAGGAATCCGGGCCCTTTGTAGGCAACACCCTCAGGACGACTGCATCGCAAGGAAACTTGAGAGGAGCCTCTGAGCATTCTGGAAGCACACCTGAGAAGCACACGCGAGACAGCAAGCTGGACGGTGGCGCCCCGGCCACAGAGTCTTCTGGTGACGGCTGTGCGCACCTTACCAGATGTGCGGTTGCCAGGGACGAGGCACCCACCTTGGGGGGACTTGCCGGGGGTCTACTGTGATTCTGACACCATGGCTGGACCCACTTCACTCGGAAAGGTATCTCTGGTGCCCTGCGTGAAAGGACACCGTGCAACTAGACGGAACTTGACCTCATTCCCCGTAGCTGCCCTCCGCTGATCTGGGCCTGGGCGGGCCTCCCGCGCTGATGCAGGGAAGGGTTTGGAGCCAGGCTTTCTTCAGTGCTTTGTCCTCAGCTCTCGCCCAGGGTGATGCTACAAAGAAACGGCCATGTCGTCAGGGGCGGGGGAAAGCACCCAGCGGCAAGCGGGGCCTTGACGGCTCAGGATCTTAACTCTTTTTGGATCTGGAGCACCAGGCCAAAGTACTGACACGTTTCGCGATCTCAGTCGCCGTCCAGTGGCCCAGACTGTGAGCCTGGGTTTCAGGGGCAGGCCTGTGACTTATCCTAGTTCTTTTAGGAGCTCACGGGCAATACCGGGGAACTGCCGGTTGGAGCGCGTGAGTCTGCATCTGTGACGTAAGTCCTGAGAACTTGAAAGAGCACAGGTTTTGGGGCTCATCCCTCAGCGCCTGGCCTGGAGGGTGTTTGCCTGGGCTGCCCGTGCTGAGGATGGCTTGGTACTCACCCCGCCACCAGCACCTTCTTTCTGCTCCAGGCATCTGGGAGGCCCCTGGGCTGGAAAGAGAAATGACGTCATGTGGAAACCAAACAGGGAAGCATCCACAAGACCCCCCCCCCCCCAAATGCTTTCCCAGCCATGCAGAATTTTCCTTCTTTATGGCCAGAGTCCCCATCACTCAGCGCTGCCCTCATTTCTGGCGGCAGAGTCTCCCTGACTTTGCCCAGCCAGCGGGCATCCTTCATGGCACGGGATCCCTTCATGGCACGACCCTGTTGCCTCCCCAGCATCCTGGGCCCTCCACCCATCACTGCCTCCTACGAGGAATCACCCTGTTACTGGGCTCTTCCCCCCTACTGCCACCCGCCCCAGTCACCCCTTCCCATCGCCTTCTCATCCCGTCGCCTCCTGCCCCGGTCACCCCTCCCCATCACCTCCCGTCCCCGCCCCCCGCCCCCCCCCCCCCATCGCCTCCCGCCCCGGTCACCCCTCCCCGTCGCCTCCCGCCCCAGTCCTTCGTGGCCCCCATCGCCTCCCGCCCCGATCACCCCTCCCCGTCGCCTCCCGCCCCAGTCACCCGCCCCCACCGCAGACCCGCGCCCAGTCACCAGCGCCGAGGGGCCGCGGTGACGTGCGGGCGCGGGGGCGGGGCGCTCGGAGGCGGGGGCGGGGCCCGTTGGCCTCGGGGCCGCGTCTCCATGGCAGCGCCGCAGGCATGCCGAGCCGAGCGCCGAGGCCGGGCAGGCCCGCGCGGCGAGCCGGAGCCGCGGATGCTCTGGGGGCGGGGCCGGAGCGCGCAACTGGGGGCGGGGGAGCCGGGGACCAGGAGCGGCCCTTGTCTCCGCCCGCCACCGTCGCGGTTGGTCCCAGCGTTTTGTTGACAGTAGTTTCGTGTTGCTCCTCGTGTACTTTTGCCACTGCTGTTGCTATTGCTCTCAGCATTCTGACTCCTAAAGATCGATATGTTTTTTTAAGATAATTCAAGTTTGCTCGCTGCTCACTGCGTCTCAAAATTAGGTCTTGAACTTCCCTTGCCCCGATGCTGCCCCGAGCATTCCGCACCCCCTCCAGTCATGCCCCAATAATACCCTCATGTGGCATCTGCTCGCTCCCTTACCGAGTGTATTTTACGGTTTCCCCAACGGTGACAAAGACACCGGTCCTGGCGGGGGCCCCCTGGGGCGCTGCGTCCGCACCGCGAACCCGCACCGCGAACCCGCACCGCGAGTGCACGCGCCGCCCCTGCGCGGTGAGCGCGCGTCCTGTACCTGCGAGTCCTGCGTGCGCACCCCCTGTGAGCATCCTGCACACGGACTCAGAACATTCAGGAAACTGAGCATGTGGCGGCTGTAAGTTAGTTTCAACATATTTCAGAGTATTCAGATCATATATAAATAGGGTCAGGGGAAAAATGGTCTATAAAACAATAAAAAAAAAAAAACAACCAACTAGAAGAAAGCATATTTAATGATCATTAAGAAGTATATTTCTAGGGGTGCCTGGGTGGCTCAGTCGGTTAAGCATCCCACCTTCGGCTCAGATCATGATCTCATGGTTTGTGAGTTCGAGCCCCCCTTCCAGCTCTGTGCTGAAGGCCTGGAGCCTACTTCGGATTCTATGTCTCCCTCTCTCTCCGCCCCTTCCCTGCTCATGCTCTGTCTCTCTTTGTCTCTCAAAAATAAATAAACATTTAAAAAAATTTTTTTAAAGAAACGTATTTCCAAATTTCTCATGGATCAAAGAGAAATTCGGAATACAATTTATAAATTGTAAAGTACTTTAATGGAATAATGATAAAAATGCAACATATCAAAGCTTGTAGGATGCAGTAAAAATCATGCGGGATGGGGGGCCAGGTTTCCCCTGGGGGGCTCAGTTGGTTAAGCATCCTGGCTCTTGATTTCAGCTCAGGTCATGATCTCACAGTTGTTGAGTTTGAGCCCTGAGCCAGGCTCCCTGCTGGCAGCACAGAGCCTGCTTGGGACTCTCTCTCTCCCTCTCTCTGTGCTCCTCCCGACCTCAAAATAAATAAATAAACTTTAAAAAAAAAAATCATGTGTGGGGTGGGGGTGGGGGACTAAGAGACTTAAATGCTAAAAAATATACACATCTATGGTATATATGGGGGCGGGGTATATGGAAACTCTGAACTATCTTTGCAATTTTTCTGTGAATCTAAAACTTTCCTAAATTAAAAAGCTAATTTTGCTTTATTTTTTTAAATGTTTATTCATTTTTGAGAGAGAGAGAGAGACGGAGTACAAGCGGGGGAGAGGCAGAGAGAGGAGGAGACACAGAATCTGGAGCAGGCTCCAGGCTCCGAGCTGTCAGCACAGAGCCCGACGCGGGGCTCGAACTCACGGACCGTGAGATCATGACCTGAGCTCACGTCAGATGCTCAACCGACTGAGCCACCCAGGTGCCCCGTGAAAACTGATTTTAAAAGTAAGTGGAAAAAATGTTAACTAACTGGAATTAAAATAAAAACTTAAAGGGTGCCCGGGTGGCTCAGTTGGTTGAGCATCCAACTCTTGATTTTGGCTCAGGTCACGATCTCATGGTTGGTGAGATTGAGTCCTGCGTCGGGCTCTGCACTGACGGCACGGAACCTGCTTGGGATTCTCTCTCTCCTTCTCTGTCTGCCTCCCTACTCCTCAAAATAAATAAATAAACTTAAAAGAAAATAACAACTTAAAACAATAAGTGAAAAGGAAAGTCACGGACGGGAGAGGAAATTTGCAGTACATATCATTGATAAGGGACTCAGGGTCCCGTTCAAAGACAGAAATCCCACCAATGATCTGACCAGAGAGAAGTTAATAGATGTGGTCGTTCATGACGTCCAAAGTTAACTAGATAACTGTCCAACAAAATAAAAACGTCTAGGGGCATCTGGGTGGCTCAGTTGGTTAAGCGCCCGACTCTTGATCTCAACTCAGGTCACGATCTCACGGTTTGTGGGATCGAGCCCCACATTGGGGCTCTGTGCTGACAGCATGGAGTCTACCTGGGGTTCTCTCTCTCTGCCCCCCTCTCTGTCTCTCACAAGAAATAAGTGAACTTAACAAAACAAGACGTCTGAAGTCTCTCTGAGGCATCAGCTGCAGGAGGCAATGACCACCTCCAGGGCTCGGGGCAGAGAAGAGGGTCCTATAACCAAGTAATATTATGGAGATGGTAGAAACACAGAAGAGGGACAGCACGGAGCTGAGGTCCGACTTTGGAGGAAGGAGCACTGGCAGCTTGAGCTGGCGTCTGTGCACCGAGCGGCCCAATGGCTGGGGACCCAGACCCCGGGGGAGGGGCACCCGCCGGCTGCCGCCTCTGAGGGCCGGCCACATGATAAAGTGGATTCTGTGCTTGTCGGAAAAGCCACGGACCGGATTCGGCAGCTGCTTCAGGACAAAACCGTGAAGAATCTTTACACGCTGGCAGGAATTCCACAGGAAGCAGAGAGGAAGGAGCAGGGCTCCCCAGTCTGCCTCCCAGAGCTTCCCAGGGAGACACCGGCAAAGGGCAAAATGAGGTTGGCCGGGGCCTCGCAAGGCACAGCGTAAAGGATGTTTGAGATCACGTTGGACGTAAAGGCGGCGGGCGATGAGCCAGAAACTTCGGGACCGCCACAGTCCTGCCCTTTGTTCATTCAGCTGGCGAACGTTCATTTCTGAGCGGATGGGAACTTCCTATAACAGAAGCAGAAACAGAACACCCAGCCCTACGTGCCTGCCCGAGAAGATGAAGCGTGTCGTGCTGGAGCCAGGCGGTCGAGCCTCCCCCGGCCCCGGCGGGACGAGACGCCGTCCCTGGCGACCCTTCCCATTCCGTCTCCTTCTGTCGGAATCTTCTGCCTGAAACCAGATTGCAGCGTCCACTCCCAACAGCGCTTCCCGAAAACGCTAAGGGGGACGAGGAGATCTTAAAAACCGCGAGATGCAAACACGTACACACGTAACAGGCATCGGAGCACAGACAGCTGTCACCGCGCCCGCTCCCGTACCGTCCCCTGTCGGGGGTCCCTCGCCCGTGGCAGCATCTCCGCTGGGCACGGTTTCTTTAACTAACGGGGTGCCTTAGACCTTCGTCCCCGGGGGTGCACAAACCTCCAGTTATCCGGCTATTTATTTACTTTTGGTTGTGGTAGCCCTCTATTTACTTTGGGCGGCAGAAATACCAAAACGCACCTCACATGACTCCCTGGGTTCGAGCCTTGCCTCTTCCTGCTCTCAGCGTGAAGCGACAACCCACCTTGTCCCTGGTATGAGGGCTCCACGGCCCCAGCCGGTGAGGTCACCCTCTCCTTAGTGTTTCGACGCGGCGGCATGAGGGCCCCCACGTTTCTGGGTGGGAGCCTCGTCTTCCGAATCGAAGGAGCCATTGCGGATTTCCGGGGGAACTTTCCTCCCTCGAGAACCAAGACTTCCAACCCAGTCGAAGCTCAGAGGTGGGGGGGGGGGGTGGGACTCAGAGCGCCGTGAGGTGTTAGTGGAAGTCAGAGGAGCCATTGCCACGTCTACTCTTTGGGTCCTTGACGTGCGATCGGGCCGCGGGGGAGACAGCACCGTGTATCTGTCTCTGGTTCGAAGCACGCGCTGGAGTCTGTAAGCGAGGACCCCCAGCTTCCGTGGTGTTCCTGCTGAGCGGTGCCGTAACCATGTCCTTCGTGGGCCGCCCCGCCCGGTGTTCGGTGGGCGCGTCCGGGTGACGGGGCACGTGAAAGACCAGTGACTTCCGTGAGTACGCGCCCACTGCTCCGCTTTTCTTGCTGAGGACTGAGCTCCTGGCTCAGGAGCCGTGCGGGAAGCCGTGATGGTGAACAAGGCCCTCCCCAACTCCATGGATCGTCGGGCTGGAGGAAGACTCAAGGGCAGGGAAAGCCAGTCCACGTCCAGAATCCACATCTGTTCCAGTGGGACGGATAGAACTTCCGTCCCCTCCGTGACAGAGGAGTCCAATGTAATACACGTGCCAGGACTTGGCTGGCCGGCCCCCGTGTGGTGGTGCCATATCGAGAGGGGTCAGCAGCGGCTTTGGCCGTTGGCCGGCTAGGCCCTCAGCA
Source organism: Panthera uncia (assembly GCF_023721935.1). NCBI lineage: Eukaryota > Metazoa > Chordata > Mammalia > Carnivora > Felidae > Panthera > Panthera uncia. The sequence continues at coordinate 89,246,273 of NC_064807.1, forward strand.
GTGCGGTGGGCCGATCGGCTTTGGTGGCGGAGGTCCGTGGAGTGGCCGGGCCGGGTCTCCGTCCCTCTGACCATGGACGCAGGGGCCATCGAGTGAGCGGAAGAGGCCGAAACCTTTACAGACGGATCCCGTGTGTCCGTCTGATTCTTGAGAGCCTCCTCCGCAGGGGACGGGCCATGGAGACGTCCACCCAGGATGCAGATAGCTTCAGAGCCTGCGTCCTTTCCAGGACATCCGTCCACTGCCTCTTCCCCAGACCCCCTTGCCGCCAGGCTCCAAGCTCCCAACGCGTTTCTCTCCGGTCCTTAACCAATCCAGCCAAACCATGAGCATTGAAAGCCTAGAACGCTCAGCTCCACGGAGGTGACGACTGCAGGAAGCAGATCGCCCTCTAGGACGGAGGGAGCCAAGGGAAGAGGTGGGGATAATGAAAGGAAGAGAAAGAAAGAAAGAAAGAAAGAAAGAAAGAAAGAAAGAAAGAGGGAGAGAGTGAATCTTGGAGACGGCCCCTTGGAGCTCTGAGGTGACCCCGAAGGTGCCGCCTCCAGGACTGTCCCGGGAGCCCGGACTTGCCGTGAACTGGACTCAGCAGGTGCCCGGTCACTGCCGGCGCCTGGTGCAGAAGCCCGGCAGGGGCCCTCCTGGGGGGGGGTGGGTGACGGCAGAAAGAAGCAGGACCCCGCTGCGGGCTCCCAGTAGCGCCTGCCTGCAGAGCCCCAGGGAGTCGCGGGCAGAGTCACCCCAGCACCGCCAGGCTGGTACCGAAGGCTGGTTTGGGGTGGATGGAGGTTAACTTGGAAACCGGTGCGTGTCTGACGTCCAGAATATAGGAGGAATCCCTGTGACTTAATAAGAAAAAGAATAGACCGATAGTTTAAAAAAAAAGTATCAAGACAAAAAAATTTTTTTTTCTTTTAGAGAAACAGAGAGACAGAGCACGAGTGAGAGAGGGACAGAGAGCGAGAGGGAGACAGAACTGGAAGCAGGCTCCAGGCTCTGAGCTGTCAGCACAGAGCCTGATGCGGGGCTCGAACTCACGAGATCGTGACCTGAGCGGAAGTCAGATGCTGAGCCACCCAGGTGCCCCTTAATGTTTCTGTTTTTGAGACAGACAGAGAGAGAGAGAGAGAGAAAGTGCGAGCTGAGGAGGGGCAGAGGGAGAGGGAGACACAGAATCCGAAGCAGGCTCCTGGCTCTGATCTGTGAGCACAGAGCTCGATGCAGGGCTCAAGACCCACAAACTGTGAGATCATGACCTGAGGCGAAGTCAGAGGCTCAACGGGCCGAGCCACCCAGGCGCCCCCAGAAAATCCAAATTAAGGGGTGCCTGGCAGGCCCTGTGGGTGGAGTGTGACTCTTGATCACGGGTTTGTGAGTTTGAGCCCCATGTTGTGTGTGGAGATGACTGAACAATAAATTCTTTAAAGAAAAAAGAGAAAAGGAAAGCAAAGGGGAGGGGAGGGGAGGGAAGGGGAAGGAAAGAAACAGAAAGAAAAGAAAATCCAAATTAAGACAGTAGTGGGAGGCCACCCGTATCCACAAGAACATCCGAAAGCAAGAAGATTGACCCAACCACGTGCCAGCGAGTGCAGGCCTGTGCAGCATTGCCACCTGTCTCTGCGGCCAGGGCCCACGGTGTAACGACCCCGAAGGCACTGCCCCACGAAGCTGGCGGGGCCCACAATCGCGAGCCCGCCGCCGTTCCCTTCCTGGGGGTGGGGCCAGCGGAGCTCTGTGCGCGAGCACGTGCACCCGGACGCACGGGCGCGCGCAGCAGCACGGAGGCTTGCAACCGGAAACGGTCCCGCGTCCCTGCCATCAGAACGGGGAGATGAGGGGCGCCCGGGGGGCTCAGTCGGTGAAGCGGCCGACTTCAGCTCAGGTCACGATCTCACGGTCTGTGCGTTCGAGCCCCCGCGTCGGGCTCCCTGCCGACGGCTCGGAGCCCGGAGCCCGCTTCGGATTCTGTGTCTCCCTCTCTCTCTCTAACCCCCTGCCCCGTTCGTGCTCTGTCTCTCTCTGTCTCAAAAATAAATAAACATTAAAAAAATAAAAAAAAAAAAAAAAAAAAAAAAAGAATGGGGAAATGGGTTGGGGCAGGTCCCCGCGAAGGAACCCAGTACCGGGGAGCGCTGGAGATGAATGGACCGTCGTCCGCACAAACACACGAATGAATCACGGAAGCAGACCATCAAAGGAAAAGAAGCCAGCCCACACCCTAAAGCGCTCCACGGAAAAACACGAATCCTCCGCGGAGGGATCCCGCTTCTGTGCCATTCGGGAAGAGGCGGCCCCGATCATAGCACTTATGGTGGCATATTTAGATGGCAAAACTACAAAAGATGTGCACGAGGACGTGGGTGTCAGCGTAGCCGCGGCTCTGGTAGGGGGAGAGGAGACTGCAGGGTGGGGGGGAGGCCGAGGACCTGGGGGCCTGGTGGAGGTGCTCTTCTGACCTGCTGCTCATGTCCGCCCTTCCTTTACAACGTGGCCTGAAGCCGTGTGTTTGCTTTGTGCATATTCCCGCATGTGTATTTCACAGAAGGAGAGTTTGCAGAGGAAGCTAATTATAGATTGTGAGGAAATACACATCAGCTAAGGCCAGACCTCATATCATTCCATCTATAGATACGTGGGTGTTTTTATACATAGCCGCAGTAACAGATCACATCTTTTTAACAAAATTCTTTTAGTGCTTATTAATTTTTTAGAGACAGAGAAAGAGAGAGAGACAGGGTGCGAGCAGAGGAGGGGCAGAGAGAGAGGGAGACGCAGAATCGGAAGCAGGCTCCAGGCTCTGAGCTGTCAGCACAGAACCTGACTCGGGTCTTGAACCCGCAACAGCGAGATCACGACCTGAGTTGGACGCTTAATCGACTGAGCTACCCAGGCGTCCCCCCTCCTTTTTCAAGTGTTTATTTTTGAGAGAGAGAGAGAGAGAGAGAGAGAGACAGAGCACAAGTGACAGAGGGGCAGGGAGAGAGGGAGACGCAGAATCGGAAGCAGGCTCCAGGCTCTGAGCCATCAGCACAGAGCCCGACCCTGGGCTGAGACTCGGGGAATGGTGAGATCATGATCTGAGCAGAAGTCCGACGCTTACTGACTGAGCCACCCAGGCGCCTTCCTTTTTTTTTTAATTTTTTTAATGTTTATTTTTTAGAGACAGAGCACGAGTAGGGGCAGAGAGAGAGAGACACACACACACACAGAATCTGAAGCGGGCTCCAGGCTCCGAGCTGCCGGCACAGAGCCCGACGTGGGGCTTGAACTCACGAGCCGTGAGATCATGACCTGAGCCGAAGTCAGACGCTTGACCGCCTGAGCCCCCCAGGTGGCCCTCCCTGTTGGTCTTTACAGGATAATTTTGACTGCCATTAGTGATTGTAACTTAGGACCATTGTTTCATTAAGGATTGGAACTTGATGATTTTTCTGATTCTAGCTTTACTTCTGGAATTCTTCCATAGGGAAGAACTTGGCTCATCAACTGTTTGGCTACCGTGAAATATGGTTCATGTGGGAAAAACAGAAGAAATGCCCCCTTCTTTCCCCTTCCCTGTCCGTTTTCAGAAAAGGGGGCTGGTGATCTACCAAGCTTCCAAAGGGATTTTGTTTTTTTTTAAGTCAGGGATTTAGCAAAAAAAGAAAAAAAAATAGGAATATGGCCTCGTGAGTTTTAGTGTCCCCTATTTTTCGACCAGTTGCATTCACTCCGTGTCTGAGGCTCCAGTGTCCCCACTCCTGGCCAGCAGGAAAGCGGGCTGCTGGCGGGGCCCCACTCTGTCTGGAAGCTTTGGGGGAAGGAATCCACTCTATGCCTCTCTCCCAGCTTCTGGCGGCCACCAGCTTGCTCCGCCTTCCGTGGCTTGTGGCTGCCTCACCCAGGGTTGCCTCAGCCTTCACATGGCCTCTCCTCCTCTGTGTCTCTAGTAAGGACACTTGTCACGGGATTTAGGGCCCGGATAATCCAGGATGATCTCCTCACGTCAAGATTCTCTGTTAATTATACCTGCCAAGACCCCTTTGCTGAATCAGGTTAGGGGTTTTAGGGATGTGATGGGGACATACCTTTCGGGGGTCCGCCATTCAGCCCACTGTAAACCCTGACACGAAAGTCGGTGCAGGAAAAAAATGGAGGGAATCTAGGATGGGTTATTTGGCCAGACTGTGGCTAAAAGCAATGAAAAGGCACCCTGTCTCAGGGAACAGGACAAAAGGGGCCAGGCAGCTAAATAAACTGTCTCCTCTGGTCCCCTGGGCTGACCTGCCCAGTGAAAGGCTCTAGGGGACCGAGGGATGGCGTCCCAAGGCAGTGACTGGCGATGGCGGGTGATACTTTTAAAGTGGCTTTTCGAGGAAGAAAATAAAAAGCTAAGATTCGCACATTTTAGTCCAAGGCACAGACCGATAGTCCAAGGCAGAGATGTGATGTCTCAGAAGGCAGCGGAGAAGGCTAGCCTTCGCTGGGCGGGGGGAGTGGCCACTTCTGCCAGCCCCCAGGTTCCAGGGGGAGCAGACGTGGACGGGTTTCCAGCGGGCTGACCCAGCTGTCCCCACCCCCGAGTCTCTTGGCCTCCTCCTCCCCGTCGGGCCCCACTCCGGACACGGGAGCTAACTGGCTGGGGCTCTCGGCCTTCCCTGGGGCACCTCCTCGTTCTCTGCCCGCAGCTACAAGGATGGCTGGCTCCTGATCTGTGCTCTTAGATGCGGCTCCGCCCCGCAGACTCAAGTGGCCGGCCGGTCCCCCTCTGCCGTCCACCGACTTTCTCCAGTGGGTTCACAGCCGCCTGCCTGCATCCACCGCCGTGGTTCTGATAATTGCTCTCCACCCCCCGCCCCCATTCAGGCCTCTGACTTACCCCGTACATTCTCTTCCATAGGTGCCCTGTCCCAGTTCACCACTAGGGAAAGTTCTAGCAATCACTACCCTGTGCCAGGGACTCTCAGTACAGTGCTCACGGCCAGCCGTGGGGTCCATGTTGCCGGATGGCTGGGGTGGGACGGTCCATAATACATGCTAGAGTCTGCTTCCCGGGACCCCTGCAGGCAACTAGCGTTGGGCGCAGGGGTGGGGAGCGGGAAAGCCCTGGGTGTCGGGGGAACGCAGCAGACGGCAGGGGCTGTCTTGAGATGAAAGGCAGGTGGCAGTGGCTAGGAAGTTGTCAGGCCACTCCTGGACCTGGGCTCAGCGATGCTATTGTCCCTCTCTGGCCACGGCAGGAGGAACCGGGCACGGCTGGGCCAGGCCTGGCTGGCGCCTGTGCCTGTCAAGGCCTGTCGTGATGGCAACAAGAAGGAAGATCAAGGCTCCGGCCCCTGGAAGCCGGGGGAGCCGGTTCACGATGTCACATGCTGCTGAGACGGGATGGACGGACGGTGAAACCTTGGCCCCGTGTCTTGACCCCGGAGGGTGGGGAGAGAGGAGGCGTCGGGCCAGAGGTGGGAGAGAAGGTGGGTACCCGGAAAGGCAGCAGAACAGGTGGCTGGTGAGGCTCAAATTAAAGGTTCAGAGGAGGAGACGCCAGCTCTCTGCTGACCGACAGGCCATTACTGTTTAGGTGGCCGAGGCCAAGGGTGTGGACTCGGACTTCAGAGCCCACGGCAGGGGCAGCAGGGCCTGGGAGGACCCTCGGCTCTGAGCCACGGACCCCCGTGAGAGGAGTGGCTGCGGCGCCCGGGCACAACCAGACTGGCACCCATCAGCGCCCCCTGGCGGGCGCTGGGAGGCGACCCTCTGTGCCAGGCCGGTCCCGAGTGCCCTGCTAAGAGCCCTCTCGCTGACTCACGGTGCAGCCTCTGCCCTGGGGGCCGTCCTGCCCATTTCACAGATGAGAAGACCGAGTCTCAGAGACTTAAATGTCACACCCAAGGGCACAGAGCATGGCCAGGTGGGACTGGAGAGTCTTTCTCTCTCTGAGGGAGGCCTGGTGCTTCCAGCATCAGCCCAAGCACTTGTGAAAAACCAGAGAGGCAGGATCTTGGGGGTCCACCCTAGGGGCTCGAAGCCTGAGGCTCTACGGCCTTCTCTTGCCCTGGCTGAGCCCGGCCTCCCCAGCCCAGCGGGAGTTGCCATCCTGGACCGTTGTCTTTTCCCACCAGATGAACCCTGAGAAGGCCCATCCTGGCAGGCAGTGAGCCACGAGGTCACTCGGCCTTGGGGACCTCGCCTGAGCCTGGGCCGGTCACCACGTCGCATCCGGATGAAGAGCAGGAGCGTGTCTTGGGGGTGGGTGGGGGCTCAGGATGTCTGCAAGAGGGCTAAGCTCCGTTCAGAGACCCCTGGGACCCTCCCCAGGAGGCAAGAGGCCTTTCTGAGACCTCCCTTCTGGCTGTGTCAATCCCGGGCCAGATCTGTTTTCCCCCTGGGGACAAGGCACGTGCAGGGTGGGTACTCAGTGTTTTCTGAACGGGGGGTGGGTGGGTGGCTGGGTAGATGGGTGGCTGGGTTGGGGGATGGTTGGATGGTTGGGGGGTGGGTGAGGGGTTGGGTAGATGGGTGGGTGGGGGAAGAAATGAATTCATGCCGGGCTCTGTGCCGAGCACTGGGACATGATGGGGCACTGAGGAGGCAGGAGATGGTCCCTGAGGGAAGAAGTGGGTTTTAGGAAGCAAACATCTCCTGAGTGGACCGTGGTCCCATGGGCTCATGGCTGGAGACGGCTCAGTGGTGGGCAGGGGGAGGGTTTGGGGGGGACACGCAGTTCAAAATTGCAGGAGTGTGAAGTCTGGGGCTGGGGTTTGCAGGGGTGGCTTGGAGGGGGCACAGGTCAGACTGAGGGGCTCCGATGGGGGCAGGGGCCCTTGAGCATCGTGCCAGGAGGCTGGCTGCGCTCCTAAGGCGGGGGGAGCCAAGGGCGTTTTGTGCTTTTAAATATCATAGCTTTATTGAGATATAATTGTGTACAACCCTCCCATTTAAAAGGGCACAATGTGTGCCTTTAGCGCGTTCGCAGAGCTGTGCGGCCGCCACCACGGTCAATTTTAGAGCATTTTCCTCAACCCGCAGAGAAGCCCCGTGGCCACAAGCAGTCACTCCCCATTTCCCCGCGGCCCCAGCCCCAGACAACCACTGACCTACTTCCACTCTCTCTGGATTTGTCCGTCCTGAACACTTCCTGTAAATGGAGTCATGTAACACGTGGCTTTTTGTGTCTGGCTTCTCCCACGGAGCAGGACTTTTCTTTTCTCTCTTTTTTTTTAACTGAGAGAGACAGAGACAGAGAGAGAGAGGGCTCGCGCAGGGGAGGGGCAGAGAGAAATGGAGAGCGAGAATCCCAAGCGGGGGCTTCGCACAGTCACTGCAGAGCCCGGCGCGGGACTCGAACTCTTGCCCCCTGAGGTCGCGATCTGAGCTGAAATCAAGAGTCGGGCGCTTAGCGGACTGAGCCCCCGGGCGCCCCGAGCATGACGTTTGCAGCTTCATCCGTGGCGTAGCACCAGGACGCCATTCCTTCCCATGGATGTGCGTGCGCACAGAACATGAAATATCCCATTCAGTGTACCATTACGGGGACAGTTCAGGGACACGAAGCACATTCAGGGTGTCGTGCGGCCTTCCCCACCATCCGTCTCCAGAACTTTCTCACGGTTCCAAACTGAAACCGTCCCCGTGAAACCCTGACCCCCCTCCCCTCCCCCCGCCCCTGGTGCCCACCGTTGGTTCTCTGTGTCTACAGAGTCACAGACTCAGGCCATTGCATGTAAATGGAGCCCTGTCATGTGTCACCTTTGGTGTCTGGCCTTTTTTCACTTAGTATATAGCTCTTCTAGAAGTTTGTCCACATGGTAGCAGGTGTCAGAACTTCACTCCCTTTTACGGCCGAGTGACATTCCGTGGACACGTACGGATACGCCGTTCACCTGCGGACGGGACCCGGGGGCTGCGTCCGCCTTTTGGTGACTGTGAACACGGCCGTGCGAGTTTTTGTGTGGACACGGGCCGGGCCGTGGGCAGCGGGGAGCAGGGTCAGCCTTGCACAATCGAAGGGTCTTTCCGGCTGGGGTGTGGTGGGGGGTCTGCAGGGGTCAGGTGGGGAAGAGAGATCGGAGAGCCGTGGTCAAGCCTCGGGTGCTGTGACGCACAGCCCTGTGCCTCGGCTCCTAGCACGCGCACCAGAGCCCGCGCGTGAGTGACAAGTCCCCCGGGGACGGGCAAGGTGTGCCTGCTTCCAGATGCCGAAGGGTGTCCGTGCTGCCAGCACCCGCACTGACTGATGCCGGGAGGGGGGTCTCACGAAGCCCACCGGGCAGGGGAGGAAACGGAAGTCTCCCCCCTCCCGCGGTGTCACAGCGCCGGTGGGGGGAGCGGGCCGGGCTTCACAAAGACCCCTTGCTCCCACGCAGCAGCAGCCACGAGCCACGTGTGGCTGCGTGCTCTTTACCCGTGGCTCATCCCACTGGGTTGGGGCGGGGGGAGCTGAAGTTTTCCTGGCGTGTAACTGTCACTAACTTACAATTTGACGCCTCAGTTTCATTTTGGGGAAACCTTTAGGTATATTCGAGGCTACTGGGTAGGTGAGTCTACTCTCTGGATGATGAGCCTTCCGGAACCTACAGACAGACGGGGTGTTCTGAGAGCTGTTGGGCGTTCAAGCTGATGGGCTGAGGGGCCAAGTATACATCGGAGCTGGTTAGGTTGGTCGCATGTTGAAATGATAACATTTCAGGTATATGGGGTTGATAAAATGTGTTATTAAAACGGATCCCTTGGGGCGCCTGGGGGGCTCAGTCGGTTAAGCGTCCGACTTCAGCTCAGGTCACGATCTCACGGTCCGCGAGTTCGAGCCCCGCGTCGGGCTCTGGGCTGATGGCTCGGAGCCCGGAGCCCGCTTCCGATTCTGTGTCTCCCTCTCTCTCTGCCCCTCCCCCCTTCATGCTCCGTGTCTGTCTCTCAAAAATAAATAAATGTTAAAAGGAAAAAAATGGATCCCCGGTTACAGTGAGCTGACGTTCAGCTGTAGGAAGGCATAAGGCCACTGGTACCGGCCACGGCACGGGGAGCCTTGACACTGCTCGGAGAAGCCAGACACAGAAGCCGCTCTGTTGACGCGGACCGTCCGGTGGGTCCATTAGCGTGGACCGTCCAGCACAGATACACCCACGGAGCCAGAAAGTAGGTTAGCGGTTGCTGGGTGTGGGCCGGGCAGGGTGCTGGGGATGACAGCTAGGGGGATCGGGGCGTCTTTTGGGGAACGTTCTGGGGTCCTGGCCCTTGTGGTCTACACTGGGGTCTAGCAGGCAGCTCCCCTTCCCGCGAGCTGGCGGACCCGCGAGAGGGCCGGAGGGGCCCCGGGCAGGTCTGCCTCCCGCTCAGGTTGGAAGGCAGGGATGAACACCAGTAAGGGCGGACGGACTTTGAACTGGACCAGCGTGCCACGCCCGAGCCTGCCGAGAAGCACGGCTGGGCAGCGGGCACCCCACATCAGCTGCACGGGTCCCCTAACCCGGCGGCACGGGGCCGGGGTCTGCCCCGCGGCGGCCTGGATGCCCACCTGCATCCTCGTGGAGGGAGCCTGTCAGCGCCGCGACGGGGGCTCCTGCAGAAGTCTGGAACCCCCTCCCCAATCCCTACGTCTCGGCTTCGTGCCCACAGATGAATTAAGTCCTGGAGACTCTTGAAGCCCCGAGCCACCTGCCCCCTGAGCTCACAGCACCTCTCAGGAGAGCCTCAAGCGATGCACAGCAAGCGGGCAGAGATCAGCTTGGGGTCCGATCCGTGGCATTTGACTTAATTTGGGTGGTTGGGGTAGTGAAGAGTGCCAAGTGTCTGTTTTGCCTTCTTGGTCACACTGCCAAAAGCCCACACCCAGCAACCCAGTGGGGCGTAATCTGAGTCCACACGGCGGGCCAGATGGTCTTTGTCTACACCTCTACTTGCCCGGGAAATCGTGACAGCTGAATCTGCCTGATGTAGCTACAAATGGAATTTGCAAAATGTGTGTGTTCGTGTGGTCTGGACGTGACGATAATTGCTTCACCCAGTCGTTTTGGGAAGAACCAAAACCTTCTCTGCCCCTTCCTTCCCCCACGAACGAGGCCAGTGCTCAGTAAGGAGGATGTCCTCTGGAAGGAGGATGCGGGAGGGATGGCTGGTGGAGGGGTGGAGGGGTGGAGGGGTGGAGGGGTGGAGAGAGGGCCGAGGGACGGATGCGTGCACGAGGGGAGGGTGGGCAGACTCAGCTTCCGGGGAGACCTTTGCAGGAGAATTTCCATATCCCTGGGACTAAGGGCCCCCTCAGCCCTGGCCCCGTTGAGGGCTGGCACCGAGACCCCACAGCAGCTCTTGATGTTGGCAGGGGAGTCGGGCTGAGAAAAAGCCCCCGGTTGGGTTGCGCGTGGCTCTCCTGTGCGGAAAGGGGAGCGCTCCTGTCCTCGGCGGCTGGAGGCGCTGCGGGAGACCCACTCACCGTCACTAGGGCTCTGTGACGCTCCGCCTCCAAGGCGGGTAGGACTAGGGTGCCTCCCCGCTGGGGCGTGGGTGCACTTAAGTGCAGAGCCTGGAGGGCAGGCAGGGTCCCTCAGTGCGAGCTGGGTCGCCCTTCCTGGCATCGCCCTGTCCGAGCCGAAGTGGGAAGCCCGGGCTCACCGCCCGGAAGGCCTCTCGGCCTGACCTTCCTCCCAAGGCCTCCCCTCTGCGACGCCCGGGGACCCGACAGCCACCAGGCTTCCAGAAGGCCGAGGCTGGACGGAAGCATTCCCACCCGCTTCGGCCCAGACACAGGCTGTTTTCCCCAGCAGCCGCCTTCCGGCCAACTCTGCCTCGCCTGCCGTGCTAACGCCCCACTTGTGCGGTGGGGAGTGTGTGTGCTTCTGTTGCTGAGTCAGTAGCTATGTGTCGTAGATACCACAGCATTTTCCCTTCTCCCCCATCACCCACCCGTCCGAATCAGCTTGTCGAGGAACAGCAGGAAGGTCCCAGGCACGGAAACCCCTCTCGACAGCAGTCACGCTTTGCCGGCCACGCGGGCAGCTCACCACGGTGCTCAGTGCGTAGGTGTCTGCCTTTAACCACTCAGGACCGTAATGGCTACTGTGTGAGGCTTAAGGGAGGCCGGGTGAGCGTCCGAGGCCCCCGGGCTGGTCACCTGGCACCCAGGAAATGGGACTGTCTGTTGCGATCACGATCCCCGTTAGAACAAACCGAGCTGGGAGGCCATGTGCTACGTGCAGTCTTATGGAACATGACATTACACACTCACGCAAGGATGTCAAAATTCGTTATAACCATTGCTAGAACAGGCTGCACATCAATGGGTCCCGCAGCCTATTTTGTGCTTCAATTCACCCCATTTCTGTGACTTCCAGGAGAGAATATATTGGATTTTATTTAAAAACATTTTTTAATGATTATCTATTTAAAAAATTTTTTTTTTTAACATTTATTTATTTTTGAGACAGGGAGAGACAGCATGAACGGGGAAGGGGCAGAGAGAGAGAGGGAGACACGGAATCCGAAGGAGGCTCCAGGCTCCGAGCTGTCAGCACAGAGCCCGACGCGGCTGGAACCCACGGACCGTGAGATCATGACCTGAGCCGAAGTCGGACGCTTAACCGACTGAGCCACCCAGGTGCCCCAATGATGATCTATTTTTGAGAAAGGGCGAGAGAGCAGGGAAGGGGTAGAGAAAGAGGGAGACAGAGAATCCCAAGCAGGCTCCACGCTGACAGCACAGAGCCCGACGTGGGGCTCGATCCCACAAACCAGATCATGACCTGAGCGGAAATCAAGAGTCGGATGCTCAACCGACTGAGCCACCCAGGCGCCCCTGATATATTGGATTTTAAACTCGGAGTTGTAGTGCCTTGCCAAGTTGTTGATTCATTCATTGGCATTTCGTTCAGCTACTGTTTTTTGACCACCTACCACCGGCCGAGTCCACTCTGCAGTGCTGGGCGTGAACGGGGACAGGACAGAATGGTCCCCTGCTGTCACGGAGCTGACGGTCTAGAGGGATGAGACTGGGCAGACCGGCCAGCTTACGCGGCAGTGGCCGGTGCAGAGAAACGTGAGTCGGGTGTGGGGCAGAGGGTAGCAGAGGATGTGAGGGTGTGAACCACGCAGCTGTGTGGGCAAGAGTCCCAGGCAGAGAGATGGCAGGTGTGAAGGGCCTGGGGTAGGAGCCCGCTGGGCGTGGCTGGAGAGCTGCACGAGGAAACGAAGTCATCCAGGGAGGGAACACTTCATGGGGGACTTTCTAGGGAAGGAATTCGTTTTTACCTCTAGGGAGGTGTAAGCCAGAGGGCCCCTCTTTGGCCATGAGAGGGACAGGGTGTCACCAAAGTTTCACTGGGTCCTTGCCGGTGGCTGAGGTTGGACTGAAAGGGCAGCGGTGTGCAGCTGAGGCAGGGAGAGGGGGCTGTGACCTCCCTTTCCTACTTTGGGGTATATGGCTGGTATTGGCACTCCCTACCCCCTGGACGGGGGGCCCAGCTCCCCGCCTCTCCTGTGGACTGCCCTGGCACTTAACACAGAGCCTTTCCCGCTGAAGAAAACGGCCATCGGGGACTGTGCGAAAGGCGGGCCAGGCTGAGGTGCAGCCTCGAGGGTACCATTCCCTCCAGGGTGCGGTGTCCCTAGGATGTCATGGGAGCTGCCCCCCCCCCCCCCGCCCCGGAGGTGTGTCACAGGCAGGTGTCCCTCTCTCTGATACATGCTCTGAGTTGGGACAGTCTGGGCCTGCTCATCGCACCCACACCAGTGTCGGGAGAGAGTCTCTGCCAAGTTTCCACTCATTCATTCATTCATTCATTCATTCATTCATGTATGTCCAGCCTGCCTACAGAGCCTCCCAAGGACCCTGCGAGATACACATGTCCCCAGTGTCCAGATGGGAAGTCGGGAATGCCGAAGGGGCTGTGACTGGCTCAGGACTGGACAGCAGCGAGGGCTGGGTCTCCCGCCTTGACCATTCTCAAGGCTAAACCCCAGATTCCCCCCTGGGGGGCAGCTGGGCAGCAGGCAGCCCACCGAGGGGCAGTGCCCTCTGCACCCACCAGGGGGCAGCAGACGACCGTCTGCACGGCCGGCTCTGGGTGCCTGTGTCCCCTTCCCGGGTTCATCATCTGGGGTTGGGTCTCTGCCCAGGCAGGAAGGCCATGAAGGGCAGTGAGAACAGAGGCCCTTTTCTTGCGGACGCGGTTACCTGTGGGAGAGAGAGAGAGACACACACAGGCATTAAGGGGCTACCATGAATAGGGCGCCCCAAGTGAAGGGCTGCGGGAGCCCCGTTCTGCCCCAGGCCCTGTGCAAAGGCTCTGGATGGTGTCCTGTTTGCTCCCCACAAGCGATTCCGGTGGGGTGCGGGGCTCCGCGTTCTACAGAGGGGTGCCACAAGGGGAAGGTGCCTGCACAGGCTCTCCGAGGTGGGGGAGCTGGAGGGATTATCCACTTTTGCCTCAGCCCCAACAGGCTCAGTCCTACCCTGTGAGGCAGGTTCCTTCCGCACGGGTTCATCAAGGTGCCTGGAGGGTTCCTCAGAGGAAGGTCACCCTAGTCCCCAGAGTACTCCTGTATGGCCCCTCCTCACAGGTCCTGGGCTGTGCCCCAGAGGCCAGCTCCTCCCCTACTTGTCTCCGTGGGCCAGACCCCCGGCCTGCCCCTCCTCCCGGGTTGGGGAAGGGGCAAGTGTGACTTCTGCAGCAGGCCTGGGGGGGATCTTCGCAGTGAGGTGGGGTTGGCGCCCAGTGGAAGAGGGGGGCGGGGCCATGGGGCAGGGAACACGGGTCCAGAATTCCACCAGGAGAGTCCAGAGTGGGTGGCCTCTCAGAGACTGCTCCCCCCACCCCACTGACGGCCGGGCGGCTCAGGGAGGGGCTGTGACTTGCCCAGGGTGGCCCAGCACATCCTGAGCTGAGCCAGGATCCACATCACTTCATCGGCCGATTGGCTCTTCAAGTCCTTGAAGCAGTGTCGCTGTCGCGGGAGGCCAGCTGCTGACAGCGTGGGGCCCCCACCCCAGGGCGTGGCTCAGGAAGGACTTCAGGGCGGGGTCAGTGGACCCCGCAGTCAGCGAGTGGCCTGCCACGACCCAGATCCCAGGCAGCTCCTCGGGCCTCATGACCAGCCCTCCCTCACTTATCTCGAATATTCCATCTCGGACGCCAGGATTTGCCCTTTGGGCCGCTGCAAGTGGCCAGGCCTCTGGGTCATAAAGCAGCGGAATCCCGGCCTTTGTGCGGAGTCGCGGGTGGGGTGGGGGGACTTCTTGCGGGTCCCCGGCCGGAGCAGAGGATGGGACGGGGGTTCTGGGCGCATCCCCGGCCCGTGTGCCTCCGGCATCGAGTTACCCCTCGGGGACGGATTGGTGGACCGAGGGGACGCGGGGGGCCTCGGCCTAGTCGGTGCCCCCTCCTGGGTCTGTCCTTCTCGAAGGGCCACGCGGAGGTCCCCCGCGCGAAAGGGGCCACAGCCTGGTCGCCACGAGCGGAACGCAGGGCCAACGCAGAGACCGAGACCCGGCCATCCCTCTACTGGCTAGGCCGCTCGCCCGGGGCGCAGAGCTCCCCAAAAGTCCCGGCGCCCGCGGACAGAGTGGGCGGGCCCGGGGCGGCGCCGCAGCCCCCGCCCTCCGCAACTTTGGCGGGCGGCGGGGCAGGAAGTGGGGGAGCGGGGGCGGTGCCAGGCCCTCGCGCCGGCCCCGCCCCCGCCCCGCCCCGCCCGTGGCCGCGCCCCCCGCGCCCCCCCACCCCGGCGCCCCCTCCCCCCCCCCTCG
>NC_064807.1:89261382-89280696 GCF_023721935.1 Panthera uncia
GGGCGCCATGGAGCAGTGGCGGCAGTGCGGCCGCTGGCTCATCGACTGCAAGGTCCTGCCGCCCAACCACCGGGTCGTGTGGCCCTCGGCGGTGGTCTTCGACCTGGCGCAGGCGCTGCGCGACGGCGTCCTCCTGTGCCAGCTGCTGCACAACCTGTCCCCCGGCTCCATCGACCTCAAGGACATCAACTTCCGGCCGCAGATGTCCCAGGTGAGGGTCCGGGCGCGCGGGCGGCCGCGGGGAGGGAGAAGGGCGCGCCCCAGGAGGCGCGAAGTTGACCAAAGTCCCCCAAGCCCGGGGCGCGCCGCCGCCGCCCGTGGGCACGGCCGGGGAGCGCCCCGGGCCGGTCTGCGCCTCCCTGGCGAGGGGAGACTCGCGGCCGGGCGGGGCGCCCGCCCCTGCCGACCCCTCTCCGCCCGCCCCTGCCGACCCCTCTCCGCGTCCTTCCCGGCCCCGGGGAGCCCGCCACGCCCGGGGGCCTCGCCCGGCGTCGCGCCCTCGGGCTTCGGGTCTGGTGGACTGGACCGTGGGCGACGAGCGGGCGCGGTCGCGGGGGTCGGCGGGGCGGGGAGCGGGGGCCGGAGGGCGCCGGTGGGCTCCGGGCGCCGCCTCCAGGACAGGGCCGCACAAGTTGGTGCGATCGGGGGTCCCCGTCGCTCCCCCGGCACCCTCGAGTGTGGCCTTTGTCGTGGCCGAGCGCGTGTGGCTGCAGGCCGGCAGGAAAATGTCTGCGCCGCCGGCAGGAGCTGCTTTTCTTGGCCCCTTAAAGGGAACTTGGCCGAGACTTTAGCAGAATGAAGCTCCGGTCTTGCCCTCCTGGAGTCCCAGAGCTCCCACCTAGCTCCGGTTTGAAGGGGCCCAGGGGGCCATCCTGGGTCTGGCCAGCGCTGTTGAGGATCCACCTAACTGTTAGCCCCGAAGCCCCCTTCCTCCGTGGCCCTCTGTGGCAAGTCCGCGTGGACAACGGCCATTCATGTGTGACATCGGAAAACAGACTAGGGAGAAGGAGGGATGGAGTGAGTCACGGCTTTTCCAGGCTGGGCTGCATGGCCTCTGCCCTTTGGCTGTGACTGCGTTTCCAAGGAGATGGGGGCCCCCCTCCCCCAGGGAGAGGAGGGGGGTGGCTGCTGACAAAGAGGTGCCCTGAGAGGGTAAGGGGGCTGTGCTCCCACCCAGCCCAGGATCAGGGGAGGCAGACGGGCTGGTGAGGGAGCCTGGAGGTGGGGGCATGAGGTCTTAGGGCCTCCCTAAAGCCAGCTCTCTTGCTAACCAGCCGGGAGTGGGGGCCAGGCGCCCTGCTGCAGAATGCTTTCATAAATCCGTTCCCCTCCATCCACCCCTTGGGGGGGGGGTGCTGGGAGGGAGAAACTGAGGGCAGGAAGTGTTGCCGAGGGCAGAGCCGGCCATGGGCGAGAGTGTGTCTGCCTTTGGCCCTGACACTGTCCAGGCTTGCTGGCTCCTGACGGGTTTCCTGGCTGATTGGCAGGGAGGCTGGGGCACAGACAGAGCCTGGGGTGGGTCCTGGAGCTGCCCTTTTCCAGCGCGGTGGGGGGGGGGGGGGGGGGGGGGGGGGCACTGGCTGAGGCAGGTGGCTTGGCTCAGCCCCTGTGCTGGAAGCACACAGACATCCCGGGGTCCACGGAGCCGTCCGTGGGACAAGGACACTGACACCGGCACAGCCCCTTTGTGCCCCAGCCTGGGTGAAGGTTTGAATGTTAAGGGAGAACTGGGAGGGCCAGTGTCTCTGTGTCTTCCTGGGCATGTCCTGATTGACACCTGGCACCGTTGCCTTGCAGGTAGGTGACCGCCTTCGGGGCCTCAGTTTCCTCATCTGGTTGATGGGAACAGCTGTGGGAGCCACCACATAGCCACATGGTGAGGATTCCACGGGGGAAGGCGGAGAACGTCCTCCGTGCAGTGCTGAGTTAACGTTAGTGATTTTAGGAGGGCCCTCTGGGCACTGGCAGGTATCGCTCTTGGCTGAGGGCTGGTCTCCCTGACCTCGAGCCCACCGGTCACCTTGTGGGGGAGGGGGTGGGTCACCCCTGTGTTTGTGTGTCTGCTGCTGATGCGGGGACGGCCGCCGGTGCTCCTTGAACCTGCGTTCGCTGGGTCAGGGGGCTGGTCAGATGGCTGTATCTGTATACTCATAGGTAAAGAAACGGTCCTCTTTACCAGGTCTGGCTGTGCGTGGTTTGGGAAAGGAGCTTGGGGGCCTCTCTGTGTGGCTGCTCTTTGTTAATCGGGAAGCTTCCGGTCCCTGGAGGTGGGAGAGGTGTCCTGTCGGCCCGGCCCACGGTGGTTGGATCACAAGGAAAATCGAAGCTTCCCTTTCTTACCGGTCCTGCCCTGGGCGAGGCTCGATCCTGGGGAGGGTACACCACCCCTGTTTTATAGACGAGGCCGCCACAGCTCAGAGACATCGACTTGGCCCGGATCACACAGATCAGAAACCACGAGCTCAGCTCTCCCCTCTCGGACTTGAAATGAAGTAGGTTCCGCGAGACTTCCCGAAGCTGTCGGGCTGACTTTCGGATGGGCGCTCCTGGCCTGCTGGTCGGTTGCTCCTGCCGCGTGTCTGCTTCTACCGCGTGGACGGGGTGTGGGGCGTGCGCCTGTTTTCTGTGGGGGTCTGTGGAGGTAAGTGGGTCTGCAGGCCCTTCCCGCGTCCCTGCCGCCCCGGAGTGCCAGAGACCCGTCCAGCCCAGAGGCCTCCACGATGCTCCCTCGTTCCAGAAGGCCGTGCTGGCTGCTCGTGGCGCCGTCGTGGTTTGGGGGGGGACAGCGTGTGGAATGCCCCTCCACTCTGAGTTGACCTCGGCTGGGTTATCGGCCCCAAAGGAGCGTCAGAGCGTGTGCACTTACGGAGTGTCGGCTGTGTACGGAGCTGGAAACGAGGAGGTGTTCGCAGAGGATCCAAGTTGCCCCTTTGTCGTGCCTCCTGGAGCTGGCAGGTCGGGTGCTTTCGTTTTTTTTTTTTTTTTTTTTTTTAATCCAAAATGCCCGGAAGCCGCCTTGGATTTAATTAAACTAATTAGGTATGGCCACAATCTGCTGATCCCAAGGAGAGATCATGTGTGTCCAGAGCCGCTTTGGCCGTGAGGGCCTGAGGTGCCGATGCCAGGAGTCAGCCCTTGCGTTGGGTCTGAGCCTTCCGGGCGCCACCCAGCCCGCCCCGCGCCCACACCACCCTGGCGGGCCTCCTCCCCGGAGAACAGGTTGGGAAGCCCGTCGGCGGGGACACGGCACAGAGAGGGCGTGGGACCCGGGGGCCTACCAGGATTCCTCTCCTGCCCACGCCTTCGTCGTCGACTCCTTCCCGACCCTGCCTCGTGCCCTTGCTGGTAGACCTCGCCTCCTCTTAGCCTGATTCTTCCTGGAGGCGCTAGTCCAGAGGCCCCTTCTCTGGGAAGCCTCCTCTGATGGCACTGTCCTGTCCCGCGGCGTGGCGAGCCTGGCCGTGGCCCCCAGACCTGGGTGCGTCGCTAACCTCGCACTTCCGCGCCCTTACTCCACCCAGCCTGTGGGTGCCACGCTTCCGCTGCGCACTCTGCAAAGCCCAGGAGCTGTGTGTTTTCTGTCGCCCTCCAGACTGGGCCGAGCCCCTCCAGGAGGTCATCTCGAGGTCCCACGGAGCCTGCGTCCCTCTGTTCCTTTGCCGCTGTGTTGCATCATCCCAAGGCAGGCTCTGTGCTTGCTGGGGGCCCCGGGGGGCCAGCTGGGCGGGTCCTGCTCTCATGACGCCCCAGGCGAGTGAGGGCGCACCGCAGAGGTGTCGCCCAGATGCCTGGGGCCGCAGAAGCGGCCTGCAAGTGGCCTGGGTCCTGAGGCCGAGGCGTGCGATGCCAGGTCAGCGGGGAGCAGAGAGGAAGCCTCATACTCGTGGAAAGAGGAAACCTCTTCTTTTTCAATTTTGAAAACGCGTTGGACTCACGGCAAGCTCTGCGTGCTGCACACACAACCTTTTTCGACCCAGTTGAGGTGAATGGGTCATTTGGTCCCTCACCCCGAGTGTGTCCACGTTGCCCCCAAACAGGGGTGTTGTCCTCGTGAACGCGGCGCAGCCTCCCCGTCACGTCCCACCCTGTGACCCAGTCACGCCTCAACGGGTGTCCCTGAAATGCCGGTTCAGCAGAAGGGGCAACCGGGAGGGTTGGCTGCTCTCCCTCTCTCCAGCCCCTCCGTCTGGGCCGGCCCCTCAGCCTTCCCTTGATTTTCAGACCCCAACACCCTGCAGGTACCAGGTGCCTTTTGTTGCAGAACGTCCCTCCGTTGGGTCCCTCTGCGTCCCCTCGGGACTGGATTCGGGTTGTGCGCCTGCGCGGGAGACCGGCCACGATGCCACCTGCTCCCGCCCCTGTCCTGCAGGCGACAGGTGCTTCAGCTTCGACCCCACTCCCTCGCTTGACGGAGGCGGGGTCTGCCGATCCTGTCCTTGGCGTCACTCCGTCCCCCGTCATTCACAGCTTTTCTCCGGAAGGGACTTGGGACAAGGTGCGACCCCAGTCTTTCCTTCCTCCTTCTTCTCTTCCTTCCTCTCTCTCTTTCTGCCAGTTTGGATCGCGGTTTCCTGTTTTATTCCATGCATTAACGTCTGTTACCGTCATCATTTGTGTTTGCGCTCACGCTCCCTCGGGTTCGACCCCGGGAACTGCTTCTGTGTGTCTTTGACACGTTCCCAGTGTTTTCGGTGCCCTGCCCTCCTTTCTGGCGCGAGACGTCCAGACTCCTCTCTTTTATTCTTCTTAGTCCCTGCCAGGAGTCAGCCGTGTGCTTCCATCTTGGAGAGGGGTGTTTAGAAGCCAAGCTCTGGGTGCAGGGGTGCACACCGCAGCAGGGCGCTCTCCGTGGTCAGAGCTGGCGGTCTGTGTGTGTGCACCCAGGTGTAGACGTATGTGCTGTGTGCATGTGTGTGTCTGGACACGTTTGCATTTGTCTTTATTTTCCAAGTGTATCAGTGCCACCCCACAGAAATATGTGAGCCGGTCTGTGTTTAAAAACTTCTGGTGATCGTATGAAAAAAGTAAATAGGGACGCAAAACTCTACTCTTAATGACACATTTAAAAAAAATTTTTTTTAACGTTTATTCATTTTTGAGACAGAGAGAGACAGAGCATGAACAGGGGAGGGGCAGAGAGAGAGGGAGACACAGAATTGAAACAGGCTCCAGGTTCTGAGCTGTCAGCACAGAACCCGACGTGGGGCTTGAACCCACAGACTGTGAGATCATGACCTGAGCCAAAGTCGGACGCCCAGCCGACTGAGCCACCCAAGCGCCCCCTTAATGACACATTTTATTTAATCCGTGCATTCTCAGCAAGGGGAGATATGGCCCCCAGGGTGGTGGAAATCGGATCTCTGGGGGTAAAGAAATCAAGTGCTTTTTATGTACACGTGAAGCAGAGACGTACATAGAGTACAAAACAGATACACGGTTCCTCTGTCGTATTAAAATTTGATAGCGGGAGGTCGATTAGGAGGTCGATTATGCAGAGTGCCTGGAAAGGCTCCCAGTGGGGACAACTGGAGAAAGAAACCTGCATTTCGCCAGCACTGGCTTTTCCACGCGGCAGGGTTGTGGCTCTGAGCGGGTGGGTAGCGATCGCTCGTCCCTGAGGGCGGGACTGGGAGTGGGGGTGGGCTAGCAGAGGCCCATGTGCCGGGGTCCCCTCTTTGGCACTGGCCTGACCAACGGGGAGGAGGGGCCCTTGCCGGGCTGTGTGGAGCAGGGTCCCGAGGCCTGGGTGTGGAATCGGCAGGAAAGGCCCGTGGCCGTCATCTGCCCGGGTCGTGGGAAGGCACAGCCTGCCGTTGGTGGACAGCGGGTTGTTTGTGGGGGACGCGCTGCTGGCACCGGTCTGGCTTTGGCCTCGGTGGGCTGGGATGGAACCTGGAAGTTTGCCGTGCGTTTGGCGGGGAGGCCGTCCTGAGGGAGGACCCGCGTCTGTCCACGGTCTGGGCCCTGGAGATGGGCGTCTCAGTGCTGGGAATGGGGGTCTCTACTGAGCCCGGGGCCAAGTGTGGGGGCTCCGGCCTTGCTGGAGGCTTGACCGGGATGAGCAGCCACCGTGAGCCCCCACCCCAGTGCCTCGTTTGAGCTCTTTCTTGCACGCGGACATGGTGGCCAAGGATGTCCCCTCCCTGGAGAGCGACTCCCTCATCCTTCCCAGAGATGCACTAGGTCCCACTCTGGGGGTCAGCAGTGTGATGCCCTCCAGCCTCTTCCTCCCGGCCCCGGGCCCACCATGTTGGTGCCTGTGGCTTCCTGAGTTTGAGGGTGGGACGCCCCCGGGGCGGACAGTGCGGGTGGGGCCCTGGTTTGGGCAGAGACCCAGGCTCAGCCCCACGGCCGAGGCCCTGCCAGGTCGGCCTCCGTCCCGACTGGCCCGTGAGTCCACCCCTGTCTCCCCCAGCAGGGGTGGACCCTCGTCTTGTGTCGAGGGCCAGACGGTACATATTTCAGGCTTTGTGGGCCAGACGGTCTCTGTCGTGACCACTCAACTCTGCCCTCCTGGTGTGAAAGCAGCCGTGGTCGATCTGGAAATGGGTGAGCGTGGCCGTGTGCCAGTAAACTTCACGGAGACTGAGATTTGAATTTCGTATCACTTTCGTGTGTTGCCGAATATTATTCTTCTGGTTTTTTCCCCCCTGCAACCGTTTAAAAACATGGAAACGCGCCTCAGCTTTGTGGCCCGTGCAGAGCCAGGCAGCGGGCTCCCTTGCCACGCTTGGGGCCTGTCCTGGGCCTGTGAAGGAGCCCTGGTCCCTGGGCTCGGCCCTCCCGGAGTGTGCCGTTCTGTCTCCCTTTGTACCCGGGGCCCTTGGCACGGGCTCCCACAGCAGGAAGCGCTCAGTAGGAGCAAAGCTTCTCCATCTTGCGCCAGAAATCGTGCCAAGTGCTGGGGCCGTGATCACCCACTTTGTAGGTGAGGCCGCCGAGGCCGCCGGGGCTGGGCTCCCGGGGTCTGGACATTCGGTGAGCGAGGTGAGGGCCCTGACGCGGCGGTGGAGGGACGCACCGTCATCGGCCACTCGGCTCCAGCGGGGACCTCAGTGGCAGCGGGGTCACTGGCCTGGCCGAGTCTCCGTCTCCTCGTCTGAAAAGGGGACGCCCGTGGGCCCCCTGCAGGCTGCCGGGGGCATTTGATGGGAAAACGCGGGCCTGGCGCTGTCCCTGTCTCGTGCCTGGCGCCTGCTGGAAAGGTCTCACACCCTCTCTCTGCTGCTTGCCTCCCAGAAGCTCAGTGCTGGTGGGCGCAGGAGGAGGGGACAGCTGCAGGGTTTGCTGTCACCTCGTTTGGGGCTGTGTCAGTCCTTAGCTGATGCAGATATTTGGATTGGTGAGGACAGGGATCGCTGAGGAGGGCATGGAGGAACTGACCTTGGAAGCCGGATGGCTTTAGGTAAGTGAAGGCTGGAGATGGGCAGTTGCTGCAGAGATGGCCCCCATTAAAAACAAAAAAAAAAATTTTTTTAATGTTTACTTTTGAGAGAGAGAGAGCGGGAGAGGGGCAGAGAGAGGGGGAGTCACAGAATCCGAAGCAGGTTCCAGGCTCTGAGCGGTCAGCACAGAGCCCCACACGGGGCTCGAACTCACGGACCATGAGATCATAACCTGAGCTGAAGTCAGACGCTTAACCGACTGAGCCACCCAGGCGCCCCGGGGGATTCTCGATCGTTGCTGCCAGCCGTGCCCCGTCCTGGGAGGGTTTGTCCCCTGACTGCCCAGCACTGGCCCCTCCCCTGGGCCTTAGGAGACCCTGTGAGGCACCGGGTTGGGCACTTAATGGAGAGGTTACGGGGGCTGCCCGAGGTCACACAGCTGCGTGCAGCGTGAGGCCTCTTGCCAACCCGCACAACGGCCCTTGGAGGGTCCCCACTGGTGAGGAGGCTGGGGGCTGCCCAGGGCCTGAGTCCAGCGGTGGCCCCGGGCTGCCCGGCCCTGCCCTTGTGGCTTCATGGCTCTGGGCCCGTCCTCACCTGCTCCCTGGTGCTGGGAGGGGGCTCACTGTGTCGTTGCTCCCCACTCGTGCTCACGCGCTCATGGGCATCGGGCGAGAGAAACAGGGACCCCTGACACTGTGTCCCTGACCTTCCAGAAGAGGAGACGGCAGGAGGGGTTCTTGATGAGATGAAAGGGGCACTTTCCAATGCAGAAAGCCATCCAGCAGGCCCGCGAGGGGCTGCCTGTCGGGACGCTGGGGAGGTGACAGTGGCCCTACTCCAGTCGTGTGTTCTGACCTGTGTCCCCCCGGCCCTGCCTGCTCTCCCCAAATGCCATTTCTGGAACTGGGGAATGCACTGCTTGGGGGTGAAGTTGAGGCCTGTTTGGGGGGGGTGGGGGTGCCTGAAGCTGGGGTCTCAGGGTGAGGGGGCCTCCCTGTCCCCGCCCGGCCGTGGGGCCCTGCTCAGTGCCCCTCCTCCACCGTCAGATGACGTCAGGTCCCTGCCGAGCTGTCTCCCGGCGCATCCATGGCTCTGCCACGCAGATCAGTGCGTCCCTGAGATGTGGGAGGTGGCAGAGAGGGTGCTGGTCCGCGCCCCCAGGAGTCCCTATGCCGGGGACAGGCCTGGGTGCCAGGTGTCGGCCTGCTCCCGCGCCCCCCCCCGCCCCCGCCCTGCCTCTGGGTGGTCTCCTCCCTCAGCGCACCTCCCTTTCTGTGCCACACGCTTCCAGGTTGCCCAGATGTCCACTTGATCGTCGTAGCTGACCTGTAGGCGCAGGAGGCTGCCAGGCGAGGGTGGTGTGGGCACCGATCGCGTGGCGGCCAGTGGCGCAAGGGCTGAGCCACCTGCTGGGGTCCCCACGGCCCGCCCCGTCCCCGCCTTCCTCACGTCAGAGCCGAGGCCCACGTTCAGGCTTCTCTGGCTTGTCCCGGCAGGGGCTGGCTGTGGACCATGGCGCTGCTCCTGTTTGCTGGCCCCTGGGGCTGGCAGGCGGCTTGCTGAGAGGCCTCAGTGCCCCACAGGAGTGGGGGGTCCCAGCTTGTAACTGTACAAGCGGGCGTCTGGTTCCGGGGCCATCGCCACCTGTCCCGGGCACACGGGGCACCTAGGGCAGTCTGTTCGCAGCCCGTGCTGGGCCCTCGTGCTCCCGGCAGCCACATCCGGAGACCCTCCCTCCCTTCCCTAAGCTCTTCCCACTCTTCCTTTACCCCTCCCTGCCAGAGGTGGGCATCTGTGTGCCCCCCAGCCCCCCGAGTCTCTGGCCGCAGGGACAGGAGAGAGGACAGCTGACGGGCATTGCCGTGAGGGACGAGACCGCTCGGGTCTGAGCCGTTTTCCTGCGCGGGTGATGGCCTCACACAAGAGCTGCCACGGAGACGTTTGGTGTTACTTGTTTTCACCCCAGAGCTCGGAGGAAGCAGGCTGGAGGCACGGCAGCGGGTGTGACCGCACGGCTGCTCCCCCCGGGCCTCTGTGCTCCTGGCTGCAGAAGGGGCCCCCGTCCCTCGAGGTGTCTGGGCGTAGTCGGTGCGGCGAGGGCTCAGGGCCGGTGTCCTGGCTCGGCTGCCGAGCACCGTGGGCCGCGGAGCTTGACCGTCGTGGGGCCTCGGTTTCCTCCTCTGTAGGATGGGGGATCTTTCTCGGCGGGTGAATAGATAAACGTGGGGGTCTCTCCAGACGATGGAGTAGGAGGCGACCAGAGGGAGGAACGAAGCCTGACAGGTGTTGCCGTGTGGACGAACCTCGGGCACGTGTGGAGGGAGAGAAGGCAGACACGAGAGGGTAAGGACTGTGGGACTCCAGCGATAGGAGGTTCCAGTGCAGGTGAATCCACACACACAGCGAGTGGGGGTGGGGGGGGAGGGGGGGGGGGGGGAGGGAAACCGGGCGGTGAGTGTACTAAATCACCAATCGTAATTTTGTTACGTGTCCTTTTTTTTAAATGTTTATTTTTAAGAGACAGAGACAGAGAGCGAGCAGGGGAGGGGCAGAGAGAGAGGGAGACACTGAATCCAAAGCAGGCTCCAGGCTCTGAGCCGTCAGCACAGAGCCCAACGCAGGGCTCAAACCCACGGACCGTGAGATCATGACCTGAGCCGAAGTCGGACGCTTTACCTACTGAGCCACCCAGGCGCCCCCCCCTCCTTTTTTAAATTAAAGTTTACTTATTTATTTTTGAGAGAGAGAGAGAGAGAGAGAGAGAGGGAGTGCGAGTGCATGCGAGCAGGGGAGGGGCAGAGAGAGGGAGAAAGAATCTCTAGCAGGCTCCACACTCATCACAGAGCCCATCATGGGGCTCGAACCCGTGAACTGTGAGATCATGACCTGAGCCCAGGTCAAGGGTCAGACGCTTAACTCACTGAGCCACCCGGGCGCCCCTCTGATGTGTCTTACCGCACAGGAAGAGCCTTGGGCTGGCAGGGGATTATGTGAGGCGTTTGAGCAGGTGCGGGCAGGTGAGTACCTGAAACCCTCACTTGCTGTGCTGGGGGCCTCGGGGCCACCGTGTGACTCCCACGGGCCCCGCACACTTTGCCTGTGGCCTCCCTCTTCCACAGAAGATGTAAAGGGCCCAGTTTTATGACCGTGCGGATGTAAAGGCATATATTGAAATGTGGTCTTTGACCTCACACCCCTTTGGGCCCCTACAAGTGCTGGCCCGCCGTGCCTGGGGAGTGGCTCAGCCCTCGGGCCTCTTCTTGTCCTGGGTCCGTGCTGCTGCAGGACTCGGGGCGCTGAGGCAGGGCTGGGTGCCCCCCGGGGGTTCCGCGGGACTTACTTCTCTCTCTGGGAGTGAGGCTTGAGTGGCCGGAAGCAGCTGCCTCTGCTCCAGGCTCCTGACTCAGCGCCTCAGACAGGACGGCCCAGGAGAGCTCCTGAGCTCATGTGTCAGGAGAAAGTCCCCCCTCCTCCCCACCTCCTGTGCACCCGATTCAGAGTGTGTGATGAAGGAAGACGGGTGCCGGGAGCATGTGACAGGTTGCGTCTCAGTGGCCCCACCTGTAAAATGGGACCATCATCTCTAGGTGCCTCCAAGGGTGATGGGAGGAAGGCTCCTGGGGCATGTGATGTCCCCCGTGAACAACGGAAGCCGCTCGGGGTCTGGGTGCTGGGATCTGTGTTTGCGTAATCCCTCCCGCGGGAAGCCGCCCTGCCTCTGACGCGGGAGCCTGCGCTCTGGTTGACAGGTCCCGGGCCTTGTGCCACTGGGTGAAGGAGGGGCATTTTCTCCCTGCCCTGCAGTAGCCCAGCGGCCCTGGAGCCGCGATTGCCCCCCGGAAGCGCACCCGGGGGCGGCATTGGCGTTCAGCAAGGATGCGGGTTTTCTCCGTGTCTCCGGCAGATTCGGTTTTCCTGCATTGGCGGCCACGCTCCTGGAGCCTTCCCTGCCGTCCCTCCCGCTGACCTTCCCGGCCGGGCGTCCGTGTGGGGGCAGTGGGCTTCCTGAGGGTTCCATTGGGGGAGCGGAGGGGCGGGCCGTGGAGGACGGGCACCTCGTCTGGGAGTGAATAAGGGTGTCAGTAAATCCAGGCTCTAAACCTCCTCCACAGGTGGCCCTTGTGTGCAGAGCTCACGTCTGCTTTGGCTCTGCGGTGCCGTGAGGCCCGGCTGCATTTCGGGGACTTGTTTCTGGAACTGGGTGTGTGTGCGGACGAATCCCAATGGACCTTGGGGTCAGGAGGCCGGTGCCACCTGCCATCTCTCTGTGCATCCCTGGATCCCTGACAGGTCTGCGCGGTGCTGGCCGCCTCCAGTAGGCAGAGAGTGGGGGGGGGGGGTTTGCGTCCATCCTCCCGGCGGTGGCTGAGGGTTCTGGGGTTTGGCCTGCAGAGCTCCGTCCACCCTGTGCACCCCACTCTGGCCAGGGGGCAGCGTCCAGGCGTCGATGGCCGTTGAACGGCTGGTTCTGTTCATGCCAGGGACCACACTCTGGACCGGCTCTGGATCTCCATCCCGAGGCCTCCCCCCTGCGCGAGTGTCCGGCTGGTGGTGGTTGTGTCCTGCAGGGTGGGAAATGGCCCCGGCCAGGCGGCCGGCATGTCACCGCCGTGTCTCGCCTTGCCCAGCGGAGCGGCTCCGGTCTTCAGCCTTTCTGCCGCTTCGCCATCTGGCGGCCGTGGGGACGTGCAGGCCAGCACGTGGCCTGCCTCCGGGGGGGTGGATCCGGCCGGAGTGCTCAGCCCCTTCCTGCGTTCCTCGGGCGCGGCGGTGTCCCCTGCGTGCTGGGCTGGGTCTGGGCTGCTCCCAGGCTGCCCGGCGATGCCTGGATGATCCTAATTAGTCACAGTGCTGGGGGCGCCTGGCCACGGACCTGACCCCGGCAAAGGACGGCCTCGGGGAGCGGGGGTGACCGGGGGCCGTTTGATAGCACTGGAGGCTGAGGCTCAGGGCGTCCGGGAGCGGGTCCGAGTTCACCGGGAGGGGTGGAGGCGGGACTCAAACCCGTGGCCTCCTGTGGCCACGGGCCCACGCGCCGTGCGTGCCGTCGGATGCACCGCCGCCCGCACGCTCTCGCGGTAATTCACGCGCTGGCAGCCCCTTTCCTCTTTTTCTAAACTCGTGTGTGTGGAAAAAAAAATTTTTTTCCTCCTTCTGAAAAACGAGAAGATAGAATCTTCACACACCGCTCCCTCCTCATGCAAATACACCTTGGGAGAAATCGGCCTGCCATCTCCATGGGTGTATTTTGTGGTAATTTAGCTGCTTAAATGGAACATCTGTTAGCCAGCGAGGCTCCGGGGGAACGGAGCGGTAGATCGCAAGAGTGCTGGGGAAGCAGTCTGTTTGCAGCGGGAGCTCAGGCCCCCCGGCCCCCCCCCCCCCCCGTGGCGTGGAGGGGCGCCTGGCACCGAGGACCACGGTGCGACAGGCTGCGGGAGGCTGGAGTGTGTGTGCCCGCCCCGCTTGGGTCCCCGAGGACAGCTGTGCAGGCTCAGCGAGGCCGGGGCTCAGGGGAGGAGCCCCTCTTTGCAGCCTGCCCGTGCCCGAGGGACTCTTACACCCAGGCCCCCCACCGGCCGCGTTTCCCCCTTCAGCCGAAGAAGGGGGGTCGTGGTGGTCAGGAACCAGGCTGGGCCCGAGCTCAGACCTGCCCCCTGCTGATGGGGCCGCGTGCGCCCCCTGATGCGCTTCTCAGTGACCCCTTCCCCCCACCCTGCCTGTGCCTCCTTGACTCACCTGTGAAATGTGCTGCCGTGAGATCGGGTGAGGTCCCCAGAGTCTCCTGGCCCCCAGTAGGCACTGGTTTCCATGTGGGTTCCGGCCTTTCTGTGATATGGGTGGTGGTCCTCCCGGCAGCCAGATTCTAGGGGGAGGGCTCCTTCCTTCCCTGCCTCCTGTCGGGTCTCCTCTTCTGTCAAGGGATCTTCCCGGGCGCCCCCAGCCCCTCCTCCAGCCCCCACAGGATCTTCGGAGCTTCCAGCTCCACGTTTACTGAGCACCTACTGCCCGTGCCTGGCTGGCCCTCAGTGCGAGGGAAGGACGGGTGAGGCCTGGCGATCCTTCCGGGAGCTCAGAGTCTGGGCGGGGGTGGGGGGCGCCGAGGGGAGCAGTGGTCACCTGGAAGGGGAAGTTAGAGGAACCCAGAGCCCCTGCCTTCAAGGCCGTAGGGAGGCGGGGTGGTGGGTGGTGGGTGGCTTGGTCCGGGGTGCAGAGGTGTCACAGAAGGGGGTTGGAGAGAACGTGATGTCCTGGATGTGGCTTCAGAAGGCTCTGTCTTGGGGGCACCTGGGTGGCTCAGGCCGGTTAAGCTTCTGACTTCGGCTCAGGTCATGATCTCAGGGTTCGTGAGTTCGAGCCCCGCGTCGGGCTCTATGCCGACGGCTCAGAGCCTGGAGCCTGCTTCGGATGCTGTGTCTCCCTCTCTCTCTGCCCCTCCCCC
This sequence comes from Panthera uncia, assembly GCF_023721935.1. NCBI lineage: Eukaryota > Metazoa > Chordata > Mammalia > Carnivora > Felidae > Panthera > Panthera uncia. The sequence goes on from NC_064807.1 coordinate 89,275,213, forward strand.
ACTTGTGCTCTGTTTCTCTCTTTCTCTGTGTCTCAAAAAATAAATAAACATTTGAAAACAGAATTAAAAAAAAAAGAAGGTTCTGCCTTGGCCTCAGTGCTGGGAGTGGATTGGAGGCAGACGCAGTCACCCCAGCAGGGAAGTGATCAGGCCTGGCCCGGGTAGGGTAGGGGGTGGTATGGGGGAGGGGAGAGAAGCTCCCGGCTCCAGGGTGTGGGGGAGGCGGGGTGATGAGGAGGGTGCCCCGATGTCAGGCTTGGGCAGTGGTGTAGACGGTGGGGCTCGTCCATATCCCCCCGTGGGGCTCAAGGTCTGCCGTTGGCCGTGGCCCAGGGAAGGCCCGGCTCGCCCAGCGGTCTGTCCGGAATCTGCCCTGCACGGGAGTTGCGGGACGTTTCGGCCCCACCCGGTTGTGTTCTGTGTCTGGCTTTGAGCTTCCTGCCTTTTTTCCGGTCTCTGTGTGGCTGACCACATCGGTGTCCAGGCTGGACTTGGGGGCGGGGGGCCGGCCCTGGCCTCGCCGTGCCAAACTCTGCGACCTCTCGTGCGGCCAGGGCCTTGGCAAGAGACCCCTTCCACGAGCACCGGGCTTCATCCTGGACTCCCCTTCCTTGATGATGACGTTCTCTTGTCTGCTAACAGCTTTGCCTTCGCGAGCACGGGATTGATCAGGTCGTAAGCAGGTGAATCCAGCTCCCTGGGGAAGCACAGATCCCAGCATGTGCGATTCACCTGCAGGTGACACGACGGCCTTCGCGGAGACCCAGCGAGACGGCCGCAAACCCAAAATCGTGGCGTGTGTTACTTTTAAGTGGTTTTTGCCTGTGGGAAGAGTGTTTTTTCTTAAAAAGGGTTCCGCTTTCCGTGGATCTCTTCGAGACCGCTCTATTGCTATCGATTCAGCGAAGCTTTAATCAGGAGACAGGCTCGCAGTGGGCTCTGTGGACGGTAACCTCCCAGCCTCGCCGGTTCGTTCAGTGGGGGAGAATTTGCCGTGGCTCGGTGGCCGCACGGGAGCAGCTGACTGACGTCTCGAGCTCGAGGCCCGCGTTCGGGCAGGGCCGGACCCCAGGACTTGGGGGCTGTCAGAGGGTGGAGCATCACTGTTGGATACCGGGTGGGACTCAGAGACCCAGGACGGTGTCCCTGCCCCTCACCCCCTTCCTCTGCAGTGAGGGCCCCCAGGCTCTGTAACGGGGGGCAGCGCGTAGCGTGGCATGACATTGGCATGGCTGTCAGGAGAGGGGGGACGGTGTTTGTCTAAGGTGTCCCTTGAGGGATATCCGGGCCTCCCAGGATGGCGCTGTGGGTAGGGACCCCAGACGGTCGCGGCCTGTCCGCGAGAGGTTTCTCCCCTCTGGGCCCCCGCGTGGATGGCACCAGACACACACGTACGTACAGAAGGCTTGCGGGTCTGCCTGCCGGCCGGAGGGCACTGTGCAGTTACCTGTGCATCCCCGGGGCGTCCCCGGGGCGTCCCCGAGGAGCCGGGGCTGTTGCCTTAGTCCCCACGTGGCAACCTGCTTTTGTCCCTGCTGTGTCTGCCCCACGTGGCTTCCCGTTCACATTAGTTCATCCGTTCCAAGGTAGGTATTTTCTTCGTGTTCTGACGTCTCTGAAATGAGCGTGGGCCTGGGAGCCTTGTGAGGAGGTCCGCGCGGTGTGTGTGTGTGTGTGTGTGTGTGTGTGTGTGTGTGTGTGCGTGCGCAGGGAGGGCATCTTTAGTCAGCAGGGAATGAACGTTGAGACAAACAGCCCCAAATGCCGACTTCTAGAGAACCCGGTCAAGGAAGTAATTGACCTGGCAGCACTCTTTCCGAAGGGCCTTCTCCGATTCCTCTGTGTTGACAAAATCGTCACGGAGACAGCGGTGTGTGCAGTTCTGGGAGCCTTGCAGGGTCGGGGTGGGGCCGGGAGGGAGGGCCTGGGCGGGTGTCCCCCGGGGGGTGGGGAGTGTGGGGGACGGAGCCCACTCTGCACCCAGCCTCTGGGTCCTGGGGGGCGACGGGAAGGATTCCTTTTGTCTTCAGGCCTCTCTCTGCGCAGCCTTGAGTCCTGGAGCCTCTGCCCCCCAGGTGCCCAGGAGGGTCTGAGAGTGGGCACAGTTGAGATGGGGGTGCCCACATGGTCTGCCTGCGCCCCCTATCCTCTGGCACTGGGCTGCCATGTTTTGCCGCACCTTAGCCCAGCCTTTGAGTTCCATGAGGCCGCCGGAGTGGGGACACGGGTGGCTGGGGGCCATCAGGACGGGTGTCCCAGCACCGGGTTGTCGGGAGGCTGGGGGATGAGTAGCCAGGGGCAGGGGCGGGTCCTTGGGGCGGCACCCCTTTCCTGTCCTAGGGGTGGGTGCGGAGCCAGGGGCGGCCGCCTCGGAGGACCCGAGGCCGCCCTTCCGCCTCCTTCAGACTCATCGATCCGAGCGTGTTTTCCTGGACGGGTTTCAGCGGCTGTTCCCAGAGCAGCTTGTTAAGACTCGTCCTTGCTTCTCAGCGAGCAAGGTGCCGCTGGCTGAGCAGTGCTCCAGACCAGCCATCCTGGGGGTCGGCCGTGGGACGTGCGTCCCCGAAGCTCCCCTCCGGGAACCAGAGGTCAGGTAGCCGGCCCTCAGCTTGCTTTTCTGGCTGGTCTCCTCTCAAGCCAGCCGTTTGGCTCTGGGGCCAGAAGCGGGGGGGGGGGGGGCAGCTGTTGAGGACCCCCGGGCAGTAAAAGGAGCTTATTGCCCTGCCTGAGTGTGGGGCCCGGGGAAGGAAGGAGCTGGGCGCCGGGCCACACGTGTCCTCGGTGCCTCCTATCCCAGATCTCCTGAGGTCCAGCCAGAGCGGAGAGGGGGTTCCAGACCCTTGGGGTGGGGTCCACAGCCCCAGACAGCCGCGTTCGGCCACTCTGCTTGTCTTCAGGGGAGCGGTGCTCTCCATTAGAGCACCCCGTTTCCTTCCTCTCTGCTGCCCTTGGCTTTTCGGCCACAGACTGACCCCCGGGCATCTGTGGAGGCTTCCAGATGTGGTCCTGGGCCCGGCCTGCCGGAAAAGCCGTCCCGAGAAGGACAGGGAGGGGCACCCGGTGTGGCTGCTCGGTGTGGGTCGGTGGCTGATGGATCGGGACCTTCTGCTTACCTGCCCTCCCTGCGCCGGCATCTGCAGCCCTGGATCCGCCCTGGGGTATCCAGCCTCGTGACGGTGACCGCTCCTCCCCTCTGAGCACCTGCCTCCTGCTCCCCCTTCCTTGGGCTCAGGCATCCCCTCCCCCTTCCGTGACCTCCCCTGCCTGGTGTTCCCACAGCTCTGCTCCTACTCAGCCGGCATTGGCCCTGGGGGCTTTCCCTGCCCTGCCCTGCCCTGGCATGGGGGCAGGGGGCAGCCCGTGAACAGCCCTCTCCCATCTCCCTGGAGTTGGACCCCGTCTCTCTGAATCCGAGGCGCCTTCTTCCTGGGTGCCAGACTCTGCGACAGAGGGTGTCGCAGAGTCAGGTTGACAAAGCGCCCCAGGCCTGGGCCGGCAGAGCATCTGGGTCGTCAACCCTCTGGAGGGAGGAAAGAGCCTCGCCCTGACTGAGGGGCGCCTCCCTGCGCTGCGGCTGCTGGTGTTAGCAGGCTCCCGGCCGAGAGGAAACAGAAAGCAGTCTGCTTCCACTTTCTTCTTAGGCTGGTGCTTGGTTTCCCGGCTCGAGGAAGTAGTTGGCCGTGATGCTTCGGGGTTTGGGGCGAAGCTTCCCGAGGGATCCTCCCGGTGGGACGTCCCTTTGGGCCCGAGCTCAGGGCGAGGCTCCCTGCTGGGCGGCTGCACGCCCCGGGCCCCTGGGCCACCTTGGCCTTTGCTCAGCGGTTGGAGGCCTCTCCAGGGACCCGGGGAGGCGGGGAAGGGAGCCTCAGTGTCGTGGTTAGTGTTTTAGCTGCGAGTTGATGAAATTCCCCACGGACCAGAACTTTCTCAGCCCGGCTTGGGCCTGGGAGGGACAGCTCTGACCTCCCCCGTGCACCAGCGGCAGGCCGTGTCTGTCTGTGGTGGGGTTGGCATCACGAAGCTGGTTTTTGTGTCTGTCTGACTCTTCCTGGAGACAGAGGAGCCGTGGGTCTCCCGGCGACCGGGGCCCCAGGGCTTGCCAGCTCTTCCCGGCACGTGTGTCCTGGGGCAGCCCCTCAGCCTGGAGGCCTTACAAGGACAGAAATCTCTCCTGTCATCTGGTAGAGGCCCCAAGGTGTCGTCGAAGGCCCCAGGGCACGGTCCCTCCCGGCCATCCAGGGGACGCCTCTCTCAACGCATCATCCAGTCTCTGCCTCTGTCTTGCCTTCTCCACCCTGTGTGTCCCCACCAGGCTTCCGACCTGTGGGGCCTGCCTTTCTGTCCCCGTGCTCTGGCCCGCCCCCGGACGCCCCTGTGGTCTGCAGCTGGTGGGCCGCAAGATTCCCCCCCCCACCCGGAGCCGCTCCACTGCTCTCTCACTTCCCTTGGCCGCCCCCTCCCCGCCCCCTTCTCCCGAAAATAACCCCGGGGTGGGCGGGCACCTTGCAGGCCCAGCCTAGGAGCCTCCGTTTAACCGTCTCTTCCCGTGGGGGGTGGGCAGAGGCTCGCACTTTCCTACTCGGTGCCCTCGTGCCTGGCACCGTGCAGGGCCGGGCAGCCGTTTGAGTGATGCAGGGGTGAATCATGCATGAACGAAGCAGGGAAGGCGGGTGGCCTGCCCGGGGCTTCCCGAGGCCCTCGTCCGCGGAGCCTGCCCGTGCCTGTCTGTGCCCAAGGCCGTTGGGCTGTGACCGTCGTCCCCTGCGGCGGCCCTGCCTCCACGGGCCCCGTAGCGGACAGGGGCTCAGTTGTGGGAATGGCCCGGGAGGACAGAGCCAGTTACTGTCACGTAAACGTGATCTCGAAACCCTGGAAACACCCGGAATGCCCGACGGGAGGCATCGCTGGAGTGTGTGGCCCGCGTCCGGGGAGATTCCCAAACACCAGTGCCACGTGTCACACTGCCAGGGAGGAAATGCCAGGGCCCAGAGCTGTGTGCTGTTCCCAGCAGTGAATTTTGTAACAGCAAACGATGCAGAGTCAAGAGGCTGGACGACAAAAAGCCCTCGCGTGGCCGGTGGTGCTTCGGGGCCGGAGCTCACGTGGGGTTTCGTTTTATTCCAGACTTCCGCCTCACGGAGGAGAGGCTGCTCCTATCTGGGGAGAAAAGACCAGCACCCTGAGCAGGTGGGGCCGGGCCCCGGGCTGGAGCTCGGCTGCCTACAGCTGCGATACCAGCTCTGGCCAGCTTCCCTCTGCTGGGACAGCTGGGGGCGTGCCCGCCCCTCCCACCCCCTGCCCTGCTGGCCTCTGCCCCCAGGCCCCTGCAGCCTCCCTCCCCCCGCCCGGCTCCCACCGGCTGGGGGGAGGGCTGGGGGGAGGGCGGAGGGTGGAGGGCGAGTCCACAGCTGCGAACATTCCTGACCCCGGTTCAGGGGAGAGATCCATCCGGGCCCAGCTGCTCCTGGCAGACAATGGAGCTCC
>NC_064807.1:89280706-89303929 GCF_023721935.1 Panthera uncia
GGGGGGGGGGCGGCGCCCAGATGCATCCACGCAGGGGTCCCATGCTAGGGGGACCTGGCGAGCCATCCAGTTCCCGAGGTCTCCCGACCGGTTTCTTTTTTGTAGTGAAATAAGCAGGAAGTCCGCTGTCTCAGGCGCTTTTTGGGGCACAGTCCAGTGACAGGCTGTCGCCTCCATCCGACTCCAGAATCGTTTTCACCTTGTAAAACCGAGGCCACCCAACGCACAAGCCTGCACTCCCCACTTCCTGTGGCCCTGACCCCACCGCTCTTTCTAATTTGTTTTTTTTTTAGTTTGTTTTTAAAATTTTTTTTAATGTTTTATTTATTTTTGACATAGAAAGAGACAGAGCATGAGCAGGGGAGGGGCAGAGAGAGAGGGAGACACGGAATCCGAATCAGGCTCCAGGCTCTGAGCCGTCAGCACAGAGCCCGACGCGGGGCTCGAACTCCTGGAACCGTGAGATCATGACCTGAGCCGAGGTCGGCCACCTGACCGCGTGGGCCCCCCTGGCAGGCGCCCCTCCACCGTTCTGCCTTCTGTTTCTATGAATGCGGCTTTTCTGGGGCCTCACGGGAGCAGACCCTGTATCGTTGTCCTTTTACATCTGGCCGTTTCCATTGCGTCCTCCAGGCCAGCCTGTGTCAGGATCTCCTTCCTTTTTATTTTTATTTCTATTTCTTGTTTGAGAGAGAGAGAAAGAGAGGGAGAGAGAGAGAGGGAGAGAGAGTCGCAAGCAGGCTCTACGCTCAGCGCAGAGCCCGATGCGGGGCTCGATCCCATGACCCTGCGATCACGACCTGAGCCGAGATCACGAGTCGGCCGCTCAACCGACTGAGCCGCCCGGGCGCCCCGGGATCTCCTTCGTTTTTAAGGCCGGGTGCTGTTCCGTGGTGCGGCTGGCCCCCGTTTTGCTGGTCCGTCGCCCGTCGGTGCGCGGACGGCTTCCGCCTTCTGGCCACCGCAAACACAGCCGTGCGCGTCCTTCGGGCCTCCGCGCTCAGTTCTTCGGAGAACGACCAGAGGTGGGATCGCGGGTCATGTGGCAATTCTGTTTTTAACGTGTTTTGGAGCTGCCGAACTGCTTCCCAGAACAGTTCTTGCCTACGCTTGTGACTTTCCGTTTTGTAGCATCCACCTAGTGGGTGTGAGCTGGGGTCTGGTCCCCTCCCCTGTCAAAGCTGCAGACCCCCCACCCGCCCCCCGCCGGCTCTGCCTCCCCGAGCCCCAGGGGCTGCGGTCAGGCTCACTGGGTGGGGAAACCGAGGCTTTGAGCGGGGCAGAGACCTGTCCGCCGTCCCCGGCAAGCTGTGCGCCAAGAGTCCGTGCACCTCCAGTGACCTGCCCGCACTGGCTGACGGGGCGGCCGCGACGGGTCCGGGGAGACGAGGCCCTGCCCCCGTGTGCCCTCTCCCCAGTGGCTGCAGCTCCTCTCGGAGGTCAACGGCTGGTCTCTGTGAGCCCGTGAATGGGCAGCGGTCACGTGGGAAGAGAAATTTCTTCCGCACGTGAATGGGGGGGAGAAGTGACTTGGGAAGCCGCCTCTGAGATTTTGTGTGTAAAGAAAGGGCGTCCCTTGTGTGAGGGAGGCTGGGGGGTGGAGAGGAGGTGGGGGCGCCTGGTGCCAGCCTCAGGAGTTGGACCCTCTCCCCGGCTTCTTCATGGAGGGGTGGCTCCCTGCGGGGCCCCTAATCTGGGCCATCAAGGCCGCGGGAACACGCGGGGCGTGGGTGGGTGTTTGATCGAGGGAAGGATTGTGTCCCTGAGGGACCAGGGCTCCCGACGGGTGGAGACCCCACTGACGGGTATTCAGAGGAGGGGCCCTCAGCGCCGCCCCCGTGGGGACGCCCCCGGCCCCCCACCCCGGGCCTGGCGGAGCCTCCTGCTTCCGGGGCAGGCGTCTGTTGGGGCAGCAGGACGCGGTGCCCCCCCCTCCGCCCCAGGCCGAGCTTGCGTGTCTGGTGCCGACGGCGGTCGGGTGGAAATGAAGCGCGTCTCGAAACAGAAAAAACCGTGTTGACGTCGGAGCCTCCACCTGCTTGGACTTCAGAAACGTTTCCCCAAGTCCTCGTCCACCTGCAGACGTATCTGTGCCTGGTTTTGTTGGTCGCGACACAGACGCACCCACACCTGCACACGCCCCCTGGTGCGCCCCGCCTGGCTGCACGTCCCACACAGGGGGGCTGTGGGGTCAGTGGCAGTGACGGGGGCACAGTGAGCTGTCAGCGGCCACTACTGCCTGACCTTCTGTTCCCAGACGAGGGCTGAGCCCCTCCCCCCCGGAGCCTTCGGGGCCACTCTAAGCACCTGCTATGGGCCGCTGGGCACTTGGGGTCCTTTCTGGCTTCTGGGGAGAGGCGGGTCTTTAAAAATTTTGGTTTAGCGTTCACTTGTTTTTGAGACGGAGAGACAGGGCCCGAGTGGGGGAGGGGCAGAGAGAGGGAGACCCAGGATCTGAGGCGGGCTCCGGGCTCCGAGCTGTCAGCACAGAGCCGGACGCGGGGCTCAAAGCTGTGAACCACGAGATCGTGAGCTGAGCCAGGCGCCCTGGGGAGAGATGGCTCTTGAAAGGGCTTGTGGCACTTGCAGAGCGGGAGGCAGCCCAGAGAGGCCTGTCCCCAGTTTGGGCTCCTCATAGACACCCACGGTGTCCCCCCCACGGTGACAGAGCTGACTCAGCAGCTTTGACTCTGGGTGTGGGGATGGGTGGACGGACGGGCTGTGTGTGTGTGTGTCTCTGGGGGAAAGTGGCAGTCCCTGGGGCTCCCCTCTCGTCTCTGACCTCCCCCCCCCCCCCCGGGAGCTGTGGGGTCATAAGCGGACAGGACACTTTGCCCTTCTCGAGATGACGTGTGCCCACTGGAGGAGGGATTCTCCACGAGCAACCACGTGCTGTGTTGAGGGGTGCTTCCTGCAGCACGGCTGGCACGGTCGAGGAGGACGTTTTGTGTCCCTCTGTGCTTGTGGCGGCCGGACCTCAAAGGTGCTTCCTGTAATGCACTGGGTTGCCGTGGGTGGGACGTCACGTGCATGACCGGGCTGTAGTGGGCAAGCGTGAGGGGCTCTTAGCTGCCCCCAGGTGGGCTGCGGCCCCTGGGTGAGAGGGTGGCTTTCACAGCGGGGGGACATCAAGGGGTGAGTTTTGGGGTGCTCGAGCTGGGCGCCCTCCCATAGCAAGATGGAGGCAACCACTGGATGGGGGGTCTGGGGCCCCCGAGAAGTGCACTCAGCCTGGAGCTAGGGTCCTGGGGACGGGAGGTCCCCGGGAGGGTGCGGCAGCAGGAAGGCTCCGATTTGAACCCACATCTGTCTGCCTGAGAGCTGGCTGGGTCTGCCTGGGCCCCACGCCTCGATTCAGCGGTGTCCGGGGCTGGACCAGGCACCGCGATGTTCAGAGGGAGGTGGCAGGGAGGAGGGTCTGCGGCCCACCTGGCTGAGAGCCTTTTTTGGGGCCCTTGTCCCCAAAGAGCCCTGAGTCACAGCCGGAGGACGCGTCAGTGTGCCAGCCGAGCGGGGCCGTGGGGGGCCCCGCGGGCAGCGTGAGCGGCGGAGGGCCGGGCGACAGCTAGAAGAAATGGGGATTCTTCCCTTAGGTTTTCCTCCGAGCCCACTTCATCCACCCGTCCACGCCTCCCTCCACCCCACAGCCCTTCGCCAAGGACACGAGGGCTCTGGCATCTCTGGTTGTGCTGAGGTCACGTAGCAGGTGGTCCAGGGCATGGGGGCGGCCTCTGCCCGGCGGGCGGCCCGGGGCTGCCGTGAAAAATGAGTACACGCTGGGGGTTTACAGCCACAGAAACTCCCACTCTGCCAGCTCCAGAGCCCGGGACTCCGAGATCGGGTCTGGGCCGTGCTCCCTCCGTCCTTCCCGCCTCTCCTGGTGCCCCAGATAGATGCCCCTTGGCTCGGGTCAGTGTCCCTCCTGTCTCTGCCCTGTCCTCACACGGCCTCTCCTCTTCTTCCTGTGACTCTGCTGTGTCTCTTATAAAGGACACTTGCCGTTGGATTTAGCGCCTCCCCGACCCAGGAGCATCTCACCTCGAGATCCTTAATTACATCTGCCTGGACGCTTTGGCCGAATAACATCATATTCACTGATTCTAGAGGTCAGGACACAGGCATGTGTCTTTGGGGGTCGCCGTGCAACCCCCTACACTTGGTAAATAATGTTCTCAAGCCTCAGTCTTCTCATCTGTAAATTGGGGATCACGTCCGTGCTTCACGGCTCACGTTAACATCAGCAGAGCTGATTGGCCTAATGGCCCGAGCGGGCTCCCTGGTGTGGGGAACGCGGCTCGCCCCCGGTGGCGGCTGCTGTGGGTATCACCCTCTTTGACAGGGAAGGAAGCCGAGGCTCAGAGAGGTGAAGTGACAGGCCCCGTGTCCAGGCTGGGCTCCTGGCCGTGGGCCTCATGGAGCTCGTCGACTGCCCGGGGAAGGAGGTGAGGCTGCCTGATTGGGTCTGGACCCTGCCCCGTGGGTGACTGCTGCCCCCCATGGTTGGGGCTTTGTGTGCACCCCCAGAGCGGGGAGGGGCTCTCCAGGGGGCGCATCGGCAGGCCCCATCGGGGGCCCTACCTGGGGACATGGTGGGAGGGGTCTGTTTCAAAGGAAGGAGTCCTCAGAGCCCCCTCCCCCTGCACTCTGACTTTCCCCAAGTGCCCACTCTTGTCTCCCACCCCCACCACCCCCCAGAGAAGGGTTGACCATCGGGCAGCCGTCCGGGAAGGGTTTTGACACTTGGTGGCACACGTGGCTGGCAAGGGGCCTCGTCCTCGGCCCGTCCCCACCATGCCATCTTCCCAGGGAAGGGCGGCGTCTGCCTTGGTTCAGGGCGTGGAGAAGCTTCTTGCCGCCCTCTTGTCTCGCCCTCTTGTCTCGGAAGCTGTTTCCCCTCAATGTTTTCAGCACAGCAGGAAGGGATAATGAGATTCGCTTGTTCAGCCGGGGGTGCGATAATCTGGTGCGTGCTGGCCATTAAGGGAGGCGTTTGGCTCTAATTTCCACGGGCAACAGGAAAACAAAAATAGCGGAGGCCGCTTTTCTAGAAGGAAGAAGACAGGGGGAAAGGGAGGTGGCAGGGGGACAGGCGCCATGTCGCAGAAGGCTTGCCAGCCGGTGGTGGTGGTCTGGGCCAGGCTGCGGGAGAGAGACGAGGGGCCGTGGATTCGGGGTGGGGGTGGGGGTGGGGGGGGGGGCACCGCTCCAGGCAGCGGCTGAGCTAATCTCTCTGAGCTGGGCCTGCCTGGACCAGCCAGGCAGCGGGAGGGCAGGATTGGAACCCTCCGGCCTTCAGAAGCCGGCTCAGGGAAGACGGTCGGCTGCACAGGGAAATCCTAGAAAAGCAATTTCCTGCTGGCTTTGTAGAAAACCTTTGGTTTGACCCTGACCTTGAAGTCTCCATAACACCGGCCACTCTTTATCCCTCTGGCTCACACAGGCCATTAGCCGGAGCGGCGGGTCTTTTGAGGACTGCTGGGAACAATTTCCATCCAGGTATCGGACGGAAATCACAGATTCTTTTCTCAGACAGCTGTGGGCCCACAGGCGTGTCCTCTGGGCCTTGGGACCCCGGGGCAGGGGCTGCCATACAGAAGGCGCCTATTAAGTGTCTGCTCACTAGGTCTGAATGGGCGTCAGCTGCTTACCCGCTCTGCTGAGGCCTCCGAAGTGGTACTCGTCCAGGATTGTTTTCCGCGGGGAGTTTACTCCCGAGCATTGACGAGCAGGTGCGTGAAGATCGGGACAGAGAGGTAGCACCTGGCAGCTGACGCTGGCCCCACGCAGCCCAGCTCTGCCTGCCACCAGCACACCCCTTGTACTTCCTAACCTTTCAGAACCCGCTTCCCACAGCTCGGGGGCTGCAGACAGACTGGCGTGGCAGTTGGTGGGGAGCCGGTGCATTGGGTTTCGGGGGCTTAGTCTGTACGGGGGCCTGTTGACTTGCTAGGAGCCGGAGGTCCCCGGGACCAGGCCCGTGCGGGAATCAGCCCGAGAAAAGCCCGAGTTGAGCCCCCCACACGGCAGCCGACCCTCCCTGGTTAGACCTGGGCCCTCTCCCGGCCGCCTGTTGGAGAAGACCTGGGCCCTCTCCCGGCCGCCTGTTGGAGAAGGCGGTCCTCACGCCGTGTTTCCACCTCGGAACGGCGTGCGGCCCGTGTTGAGAAGGGAGGCAGACAGGACCCATGCCGGGCTCCGCGCAGTGCCTGGCGGGGGCCCCGCGGCTGTTTGTTGCTGGAGAAAGCGGAAATGCCACCTGACGATGTTGCGGCCCATCTGTGTGTGACATACTTAGGAGGCTTGCCACACGGTGAATTGAGACGCTGCTGCCTTGTGTCCTTTCTGTCCCTCTGGTTGGTGACAGGCTAGCGGCCGTGGGTCAGGCTGCCTGCCCGCGGGCTGAGGTGGGGTGAGGCCCAGGCCTCGGCCCACCGCCGCTGCACAAAGGGGATGCCACCCCCACTCCCGGCGGGGAGCCCGGCCTGGCCCCAGTGCCTCCAGCAGCCCGGTGCGTGCGCAGCCCGGGAGGTGCCCTGAGCGGAGGCAGAGCTCCTGTTAAACCGAGCAGACGTAACCGAGCCCCAGATGCCGCACAGATAAGTCCCCGCTGGGCCTGCACTTTCCCTGCGTGGAGCCGGGACAGTCACCGCGGCTTCGGCCCGGGCCGGCGAGGGAAGCCTCTCGGGGTTAATGCTAACTAGCCGCACGGGCTGCGCCCCCCATCTGACGTCCCGGGCCTCAGCGTCCCCATCTGAAATGGATGATAAATGATCTCCGTCCCCAGAGTTGTTGGCACAGCGGACCCACACCGGCTGGCGCGGGGAGGCCCGCGGGCGGTACGGACGTGTGCAGGAGCAGGTGGTCAGGCCAGCCCCAAATTCCACCTGCCTGCTTGTTTTTGGAAGAGACGCTTCGGGAAGTGAGGGCTTCCGCCATGCAGTGGCACCTGCCCAGGGGGCCCCAGATGCCGCTGAAGCCTTCACGGGTCATGGCTGCTGGGGGGAAGCAGGGCCACTTTGGAATGCCAGCCCTCGGGACACCCAAGCATGCTTCATAGTCCCGTCTTCTTTCCTTCTTTCACTAGATAGTGAGCCCCGCGTGGGTCATTGACCCAGGTGTTTGGGACCCGTGGGGACACTTGGCCTCCGTTTCTATCCCCACGGGAAGGTCTGACTAGCCTGTCACCTCAAGGCCACCTGTTCATGTACCCCAAGGGCCCCGAATTCAAAAGATCCGTTCCAGCGAACTGCACCGATTAAATAGTAATGAAGCCATTTTAAAAGGTTTTTGGAATGAGCGTGGCATAAATAAAACAGGAAATTAATTCATTTCCCCATTTTTTATTGATCAAAGACGCGTCAGCTGCCAGTCAGGGCGTCTGATCCGCAGGCCTCAGCAGCGTGGCCCCGGGCGGTCGGTGTCACTCCAGAGGGACGGCATGTGATTTGTCATCGTGAGGTGTAGCTTTAGTGTCCCGTGTTGGGACGTTTCAGGAACACTCCGCGATGCCCGTGGAAAGTCAAATACGGAGCCCCGCCCCCGCCCCCGCCTCCGCCTGCCTCAGAAAGATGCAGGGATTTTGAAAGGAAATCTGTTGTGTTGATGAGGTCGACACACCCCATCTCCCTCGGGGGCTGTGCTGTCCCGGCTCTCTCCCGCCGTGGGGGGCGTGGGAGACAGTGCCGTGTATCTCCTCGTGGTCCCTCCGTCTTGACTGTGAGCCCAGAGCCTCAGACACACCACCCCCTGGAGGCCTTTGGCCCCCTCCCTCCCTCTCCCCCAGCCTCTGGGCCGCAGCTTTGAGCAGTGAGAGGCCAGCAGAGGTGTGGACCAAGGGCCCGGGTCTGTCTGGGGTGTGGGTGCTCCCCAGCTCCAGGAGGGAGGTTGGCCCTGAGTGCAGATCACAGGGCCCTGGGTCGTGGGGGCCAGTCGTCTGCCTCCACTCTCCCCGGGCGTGGCGTCACAGGGGCTCTGGGAGCAGGGACTTCAGGATGTCCCGAGGGAGGAGGCCCCAGTGTCCGATGGTCCCGGAAGTCAGAGGGCAGGATTTTCTCTCCCCGTTTTACAGATGGAGGAACAGGCACGGAGAGGACAGGTTGAGCTGGAACGGCCTGGCCGGGGCTGTCCCCACCAGAAGTGCCAGCTGCGGGTCAGGAGCTGGGCCGCTGTGTCCTGCCCCTGGTGGAGGGCTGGAACATGGGGAGCAGCCTCTCCGGTCAGGGACAACTTACAGGGGCCAAGGGAAGGTCAGGGGTCTCTGCGGAGCCCAACCTGGGGCTTTCCCGGTGGAGCCCCACGTCGGCTGAGCATCACCGTGGGGGGCAACAGGGCCCCTGGCCTCCTGATGCAGCGGGCGAGGCGGTCTTGGGGCTTCCCCTGACACAGGCCCTGCAGGAGGAGGTCAGGGGGCACCCGGAGGGGTGTTCTGCGAGCCTCACTTTGTCTGTCTGTGGAATGGGGTAATCACATCCCACGCCTTCCAGGGCCCCTGCAGGCGTCCAGTGGGTTTGTGCAGGGGGGCACGTCCGGTGCCCGGGTGCCGTGAGCTCCCTCCACGGAAACCCCGTTCAGACCGACCACACATCCCCGGCCGCAGCCTGCTGAGCAAGAAGCTTTGCCTCTCTGGGCCTCAGTTTCCCCCCGTGCACCTGCCTGTCAGTGCTGAAGTACACAGGCAGCCCCTGAGGGACGTGGCCGCGACACAGAGTCCCCGGCACTGGGCGTGCGTGGTGGACCTTGGGTGGGTGTGAGTTCTGGGGGCAGGGTGTCCGATTTGCGACTCCAGCTCGCCTTCGAGGGGTCACAGGAGAGGCCACGGAGGTGTGAAGGCAGCCCCGCCCGGTGTCTCCTCCGTGTGTGGCAGGCGGTGGCTCCCCGATCAGCAGGTTGGTGTCAAAGCCACCAAAGAGAAGTGGCCATCGCGGGTCACACCGGGGGGCACGCGGAGGCCTCGAGGCTCAGATGCGGGGTCTTGGCTCTCAGGGTCGACTCTGCCTCTCGTGCCCGGGATCCCCTCGCTGGGGCAGGCCTTCCAGGGGCTGAATGACGGCTGACAGTGGGCAGCAGGCCCTGCGAGGCTGGCGGAGGGCGGCTGGGCACGGAGCCTGGGCGTTCCGGCTAATCTGATCTCAGCCTGACGAGTAGACGGGACGGAGGGGTCGGGAATCCGCTGCGCAGGCGGCCCGCCTCTTGGCACGGTGGCCAGGGCCCTCCCCGTGGGCCGGGGTTGGGGAGCAGCGGGCAGGGCAGTGCCCTAAGCAAACACAGCGGGGGCCTACTCGGCTCTGGGCCGCCTGTCACTTGTCACAGGGCCAGTTGTCCCGGGACAGACCCTTATTGTGGCCGCTAAGCAGGACTTCTGGGGCCGTGCGCTCGCCTCCAGATGCCAGGGAAGCTGTCCTTCGTCCAGGGCCTGGAGGACCAAGCAAAGAGAAGAAGGCCACTCGCCCCTGAGGCCACAGGGACACGGCCAGCAGCCGGCCCTTCTTGGGCCTCAGGACAAGGATGGGCAGCTTCCGGCCTGGCACTGGCCGCTGTCTGGGCCCTCCCTCACCTGCCGTCGCTCAGCCTGTGGCTGGGATGTGCCGAGACGTTCTCTCCCCGTCTCGCCCTCGGGAGCCTCTTTCCCAGAGTCTGAAGCTGTCTGAGCGAGGGACCGTGAGCTTCTGGCTGTCCAGGCCTCAGCCGCCGCCCCTCCTGGGCCCAGGGCGGTGGGGAAGGAGAGGCCGGCCATCGGGCGATTGGACTGGAGCTGCAGAAACAGCAGCTGCCCCTGCTTGGTGGAAAGAGGGAGGAGCCACGAGTCCGGGCACGGGGCCGACCCGCCCTTGCCGCCCCTGTCCGTGGCCGATGAGGGGGGTGGAGGGACCGTGCGCCACTTGCCAAGCACATTGGCCAAGAGGAAGCACCGGGACTCTCGGACACCCGTCCTCTCGAAGGACGTCCCTATCCCAGAGCAGATGTGGGTTCCAGTCTTGGCTCGGGAGCCTCAGTTTCCTCTCCTGAGAAATGGGTGACTGATTGGAGGGTGGGCAGTGAGGGCATCATGGCAGAGCCGCAGAGGCGGGCGGACATAAGGGGAGGTCTCCGTGAAGGAGGCCCCCTCCTCCCGGTTCTGCCGTGTCCGTCTCTCTGGGGTCAGAACCTGTCTGTGTGCCTCAGTTTCCCCAGGGCCGGCCTTTCGTGGGCCCTGAGCGGCACCGGGCTCGCCGTGGAAGGCTGGGGCCCACGCGGCTGCCGTTGGGGAGGGGCCAGGCGGGCAGACGCTGTGCCCACAGGGCAAGGGGCGCCCGCCCGTCCTGAGCCCCGAAAGGAAGCCTGGCCTCGCCGGCTGCGATTATGGCGAGGAGCTGTGTAATTAACTCTAAAAATGGGAGGCTGAGGAAATAAAGTGGACGCTTCGGGGAGATTGGAGTCAGGCGATGCTCAGACAGCAACGGAGCCGGCCGAGGCCGCAGGGTGGGCGGGAGGGTCTGAGACCAGCGGGGACGAGCGGGTGCCAGCTGGGGCGGCGTGTTGGCGGCCACAAACCGGGGGGCTTAGGGCAGTGAAAGTGTGTTTTCCCGGCCGAGCCGTGGGCCTGGCTCTCTCTCGGGGCCCCTCCCAGCTTCCGCGGTTTTGCTGGCCGTCGCGGTAAAATACAGGATGTACAAGATTTACCATTTTAACCATTGATATTTTATTTATTCATTTATTTGTTACTATTTTTTTTTTAAGGGAGAGAGCATGCAAGTGGGGGAGGGGCAGAGAGAGAGAGAGAGAGAGAGCGCGCGCGCGCGAGGGAGGGAGGCTCCCAAGCAGGCTCCGTGCTGACGTGGGGCTTGATCCCACAACCCTGGGATCATGACCTGAGCCGAAATCAAGAGTAGGACACTCAACCGACTGAGTCCCCCAGGTGTCCCCATTTTAACCATTGTTTTAAATGTTTATTTTTGAGAGAGAGAGAGAGAGAGAGAGAGAGAGAGAGAGCGAGCAGGGGAGGGGCGGAGAGAGAGGGAGACACAGAACCCGAAACAGGCTCCAGGCTCCAAGCTGTCAGCACAGAGCCCGACGCGGGGCTCGAACTCACGAACCGCGAGATCGTGACCTGAGCCCCCCCAGGCGCCCCCATCTTAACCATCACGGTGTCACGGTGTCACTTGACAAGACCTCTGTCATTTCCAGAACTCGTTCATCACCCCAGACTACATCCGTCCCCGTGAGACACTGACTCCCTGTCTGCCCCAGCCGGCTCCACTGTTCTTTCTGTGACTCCCTGTTCTGGGTGCCTCGTGTAAGTGGACTCCTAGCGTCCCTCCGTCCGAGTCTCGATGCTTCAGGAATGGCAGACAAGGCTGTCCACCCCAACAGCTATGGCTTTGCAACTTAGATTGATTAGAAAAAAATCAAAAATGTAGTCTCTCGGTCAGATTAACCTCATTTCAAGTGCTCAGGGGGCACATGTGTCTGGTGGCTGCCCTGCTGGACAACACATACCTCGAACTTATCCATCCTTCCAGAAGGTTCTGTGGGGGCGTACTCTTGTAGGCTCATGGGGATGAAAGAGACGTGAGCAGTAGCATCAGGTCTGAGCCGGGATCGGGCCTCAGGCCAGAACGTGTTTTGCTGTTGGACGCATCTTGGTCGTCCTTTGTCTACTGAAGAAATGGGAGTCCGTGCCGTCTGCAGACCAGGGCGTGTGGGATCCACGATGGTTCACGGACACGGACACTGGTGCTGAGCTCGGGGAAGGGGGCCTCCTTGTCCTTAGGGGCACTCACATGTTTGGGGGTACCGGGGTCATGTCTGCGGTTTGCTCTCGCACATTCAGAAAACCCCCACACAGCCGGTGCGTCAGCATCGGCCGTGACCGGTGACCCACCCTGGCCAGGACAGGAGGAGCGGCCCAGGGTGGAGGGCGCCCGGGGTGGGTGCTAGGCCGGGGCGCCGCGTGCCTCGAGGGCATTCTCTGAGCAGCTGGTTCCCCAGGTCGACCGTACCTTCTGATTCTGGCCTGTCCTTCCTTCCGTCTGTCCCCGCGTCTGCGTTTCCGGGGGGCTGGCGCTGGCCCTGTGATTCTCTTGCCGTGGAGCCCCCGGGCCCTTAGTGAATGGTTACTGGTGGGGACGACCGGTCTGAAGTTCCGGGCCCCTTCATCCCACACGTTGCTGTCCTTGCCTCTGACGCGCCCTTGCTGACTGGACTGGGTGGACCGACGGTCATCGCACGGCATGGCTCTCTCTGTGCCATCACGGTGCACGGCCCAGCCAGGCACGTCCTGTTCGGAAACCGGGCCACAGGCGCCGAAGCCTCTGTCCCTGGTCCTGTAAGTTGGAATCAGTGGACAGGACTCGAACCTGGGGCCAGAACAACTCCGGATGGTGCTCTCCAGGAGGCCCGGCCCGCAGGCCCCGTGTGTCCTTCACCAGCAGCTTCTCCACAGGGACCACAGCCGGCCATCCCGTTCACCCCCAGCCCCAAGCCTCCAGCCCCCGTCACTTTGCCAGGCCCAGTGTCGCCGGGTCACCGGGTGGAGGAGGTGCCCCAGTGCTGATCGGGAACCCTGGCCCTGTGCACCCCCAGCCTCCCACCGCGGCTGGCGTGTCCACTCCCGGGGTCCGCCACGGACGGCTTCCACGGACCGCTCCCGGCCTTTGGTTTCATCACATCTACGATAATTGGGGCGGGCCTGCGCCAGGGAAGACCGGTGCGTGTGCGTGTGCATGTGCGTGCACGCGTGTGTGTATGTGAGGGGCGCACGTGTGCAGGTGCCCGTGTGTTCACACGCTGGTGTTGCTGATTCGAGACTACATTTGCAGCCGCGATCGTCAGTGCTGGGTCCCCCTGGGCAGGGGGGGCGGGACAAAGGGTCAGGAGTGGCCGGGGTGAGCTGGGGGCGCCTGTCACCTCTGGCCCAGCGGGGCAGCGGTGGTGAGGCCCCCCCCAGGGCAGGAATGTGCGCCCGGGCACCCGCCGCTGCCTTTACGCTCTTCTCACAGACCCTGGGGGCTCAGTGCTCTTGTCTTCTCTCCTCTAGTTCCTGTGTTTAAAGAACATCCGCACCTTCCTGAAAGTCTGCCATGATAAATTCGGACTCCGGAACAGCGAGCTGTTTGACCCCTTCGACCTCTTCGATGTCCGAGACTTTGGGAAGGTGAGTGTCTGGGCACGGTGGCCGAGCGCCGGCTCTGTGCGGGGGGGCCCCGACGGGACAGGCCTGCCTCCTCCGGGTCTCGCCACACCCAGGGTGAGGTCAGGTGTCCAGAATCCGGGAGGGCAGAGGGAAGGCAGGGTGTGGACTAGGACACAGCCGGGGGCGGAGCCCTGGCCCTGCCTCCCTGGCCGGGGCATCTGACGTATACTTGCTCCCCCGAATCTCCACTCTTCACGGGAAGTCGGGCAGGTGTCACCGCCAGCCCGCCCGGGGGTCGCCTGAGATGCTGCAGGGGCACGTTTACTCGTGGAAAGATCCGTGGCGGTTACGCTCAATGCCAGGAGAGCAGCCTGGCTCCCAGCATGTGTTGGGCGAGGAGGGGGTGATGACCCGAACCCCCAGGGTTCCTGGAGGTGATCCTCGAGGACTGGGCCAAGCAGCTCAGAAGTCTCCCCGTGTTCTCGGAAGCGCCCTTTGTCAGCTGTCCCGCAGAAGCCCTGTGGGTGCGGGTGAGAAGGTACCTGGGGCTGGGCAGGTACGAAGGCCGGAGGCTGGCGGGGGGTTTCAGCTCGTTTGCGAGCTGGCTCCCTGGTGAGCCTGCCTTCATAGTGGCCAGAGACATCACCCGCCATCTGAAAGCACATCCTTTTAAATGGCTGGAGTCGGGACCATGATACCGTTTGCTGGATGGAGGCCGAGGGCTTGAGGGAAGGCCTTGTTCTGTGCTGCCTGGAGTCGGGTGGCCCCCCGGCCCCGTGGGCTCTCAGAGGACGGCACCGGGGAGCTCTGCCCTCGGCTGCGCTGGCACGGGCTCTGTGAGACAGTTGCTTCCCAGACTGCCCAGCGAGCCACTTTCCACCTGCTGATGGGAAGTATCGGGAGATGTTTATTGCTTAATCTATCCGAGGACCATTACCGGGGACTTGGTGTTTGAGGAAACGTTCTACGAATACGTGATTTACGAAACGCAGGGAGAATTTTGTATTTGCAGTAACAAGCGCTGAGAAGTCCGTTCGCAGAGGAAGCTTCCTTGAGACGCGATGAAGTGTCAGATTACTGTCAGTAGCTAGGATTTTCCCATAAGCCACCTGGCCCGATGGTGTTCCCCCCCCCCCCCCCTTCCCTGGTCCTGAAATCCTCTAAGAAAGAGATTCAGGGACCGGCTCAAGAACCCATGTCTGTGTGATCAGCACCTCATAGAGGTTTCCGTTTCCCCTTGAACAGCTCAGTCAGTTCCCTGTGCCCCGGGCCGCGTGTGTCCGAGCGGCAACCGAGGCTGGGGTGGGGCCAGGCAGGTTTCCTCTCCTAGAAGTGGGCTTCCCAGTCCTCGGGGCTGCTTTCCAGTGGATTGGATCTCCTCTCCCGTTCTCCTTTCTCCTGGGGAGCGGCAGTGCCCTGGGCTCTGGAGAGGGGCCTCCCGGACATACACCCACGCTCTTCACCTGTGTGCACACTCACGCAGAGACACTGCTTTGCACTCACATGCTTTCATACGCACTCGTGCATCCACACTCGGGATCACACACACACACACACTCAAGCACACAACCGGTAGTTAAAATAACCATATGGAGAAAAAGACGGGATAAACCTCGGCCAAGTTCATTTCTTGGCGAATAGTTAAAATGCAAATGACCCAGGCTGCAATTCCCTTTTGCTTTTGATTTGCCACAGCCGAATGCAGTGATGTCAGGCGCACGTAAATTCGGATCAAACTCTCATCCTGCGACTCGCCAGCCGTGTGGCCACGCGGTTTGCCAGGGGGCGCCCCTCGCGCTCATCGGCGGTTCCGGGGAGGCGGCTTGGGTCCAAGGTGGACGTGCCAGGTCCACCCAGAGGGGCCGCGAGGACGCCGCTTCCGAGCTGGCCTCCGGTCCGCCCACGTGCGCTGTGACGGTCACTGGCGATGCTTCGCCACACCGTGGCATCTGCTGTGGGGAGCCAGGCGTGGTGTGGAGGTGGTGTGATGGCCCAGACCCCGGCGCTGAGCTGTGTGCAGGGGGCGGGGGGGGGGGGCCTCGGTTCATGCCCTGCGCCGACGACCCTTTGCTCCAAGAGGGGCAGGGCTCGGGCAGAGCTCCCCCATCCTGCCTCTGCTTTCTGTGTGTGACCCTCGAGTCAGACCGCTTGAAAATCTCACCCTGCTTACTGGCTCGACCACTGGGCCGGTGACACGGTGCCTCTGACCTCGGTTTGCCTGGCTATGCAGGCGGCGTGGCACCCAGCCGTCAGTAGCTGCTCCTGAAACGGCGGGCATGTGTCGCTGTCCGGCCCCCGCCCCCAGGTCTGGCCAGGACAGAACTAGAGCCTCACGGATCAGCGGCAGATCTCCTGCTTTTTCCCTTGTTATTTTCCTCGTAAAGACGCAAGTGTGCATCTTTGGAAGACGGGGCTGGATGGCTAAGTGCACAGACTCTGCACCCTCGCGGGCTGTGTTTGAGTCCAGTGAGCGGCTGTGCCCGGGTCGCTCAGTTTCTCCATGCCCCCCCCCCCCCCCCCCCCAGTAAGGTCTGTTGAGCAGAAAGTGCAATTGGGTTTGTGGAGTGCCGACACCTGGCGCCCGTCCCGGGCAGCTCGCCCTTGTTTTCACCTCCCTTCCCCTCGTGCCTCTGGCCTCTTGTTGGCTGCGTGGGAGCGTGGGAGGCACGTGGGGCTCCGGGCAGAGCCTGGCCTGCCCCTTCTGCCCGCTATGCATCTGGCCAAGCGTCCTCCTTACGGGTCTCCTGCCCTGCACGTGATTCTCATCGAGGGAAACCTGTGAGTGGGTAGCAGCACTTCCAAGCTGGGGGCCAGTGGAGGCTTGGGCCTCTGGGTCGTGCTCTCCCCGTAGCGGCCCCGGCCTCTCCTGGTGTCCAGGGAGGGGGATACCCTGGGAGAATAAATCGCCAGCAAGGCCCCAGCGCCTGCGGCCTGCTTTGCTTGGTGCACGGACACACGGGGACTCTCCCGCTCCTGGACCGTGGCGCTGGGCAGGGCAGGGCAGGGCGCAGCAGCAGGCAGACTGGGCCTCCCGGGCTGGTGATGATACGGAGCTGGTCTGGTTTCTCATTCACTGTTTTCTGAGATGGGCCTGGGAAGGTTCTTGCACAGAGTCCCTCTGGGCACAGAGACACAGCCAAGTTTCTATGCGTCTCTTCAGGGACATCTACTGAGATTTCCCATGGGCCTGGATTCGCCTTTTGGCCTCCAGGAGCCCAGCCAGGACACCACGGCTCTTCCCGATGGGCCTGGCGGCCACCATTGACGTCAGACCGTGAAGATGTGACCGCATGCTCTGCCCTCCCTCTGGCCCCCCCGCGGTTGGCCCTGGAGCGATGAGAGTCCCAGCCGGCAGGGAGGCAGCGTCTGTCCCGCTACTGAACACCGAGCTCTGTAGGATCAGAACCGACTCGTCGTCTCCTGGGCGGGTGAGGCCAGTGGGGCAAAAGGACTGATCTCCGTAGCCGGGCGATTGCTGCCGACCAGAACCTTCTGGGAGCCTGGGTTCAGGGGGATGCTGAAGCTTCTTCTTCCGGGGCACGGGTTTGGGACTGGGGGGGTGGGGTGTAGGGCCAGGGATTGGAGGGACGGGTTTCTTTCTCACTGGCTGCTGGTGTTCATGGCGTCCGGGTGGGGAAGGGATCCTTACGGAGACGCCGGTTAGTCTCAGGCTGCTTTAGAAATTTCCAGATTTTTTAAAATTTATTTTATTTGTTTTATTTAAGAAGGTTTGTGGTGTTCAGATCCTGTCCCTGTCCTGGGTTTTGTTGTTCCTTTTCTAAACAGCCACCTCTCAGCTTCCCAAGCCTTCATATTGTTGGAGTCGTTGCTTCAGGAGAAAAAGCATTCGTTCATTCATTCATTCACCCATCCACTCACCCACCCACCGTCTGTTCACACGTCCATCATCGTAGCCACTCACCACTCGCCCGCCCCCCCCCACACATCCGTCTACCATCCCCCCGTGTACCCAGCAGTTAATTTACGGCACGTTTGTGGAGCACCCGCCGTACCAGAGAAGTTGCATGGCCTTTGCCCTCCAAGGGGGAGCCCAGATTAGCTGTTGTGCCATCAGCGGTAGAAGAAAGGAGAAGGTGAAAACCCTGGGACTTCCCCAGGAGCTGCCCGGCCCTGGCCCCTCTCTCAGCCGCGACACCAGGAGGATTTCCTCCGCGATCGTGCCCTAGGGAGGATCACGCACAGTGAATGCACGGCCCGTGTTGCTGAGGAAAGCGCTGAACCCCTCTCTCCGGGGATACCACTCGGAGCTGGGGCTGATTCCCACGATCTTCCCGTGTGCAGACCCAGCCCGCCCCCCAGTTCCTCGGGCTTCTCCTGCGGCCTCCGCTGGGGCAGACTGGGCCGAGCAGGGCACGTGCAGAGGGGAGCTGGTGTTTTGGGGCCCTCGAAGCTTCAGAAGGTGTTTTCTTAACCCAGGAGGCGTGCTGGGACAGACCGCGTTGGCTGGGTTCTCTGCTCCCTGGCTTAGGGCACCCGGGCAGACCCTCAGCAGAGGCCTTGGTGGGGTGGTGGGCAGGTGGACCCCTGGAGACCCTCGAGGGTGGCGGGAGCCCTGGGCGCAGCCAGCCCCCCAAGGAGCGAGCCCTGCTCGCCGGGGGGAAGCCACTGTGCCTTCCTTCCAGCACCTTCTCTCATGTGGATTCTTTTGGAGCGAGGCGATGGAGGCGGCCAGCAGGAGAGGGAGGGGCTTCCTGTCCGCCAGGCCTGGGTGGGATCTGGGCTTTGCAATTACTTGGGCTCCTCCAGCTTTCCTTTCCACAGGGATACATACAACACAGATGCTGTGACCCCCCGTGTGGCATCGATACGAGGTCTGAGTGAGGAAGTGCGAGACGGGCCCCAGTCGACTTGATCGAGTACTTTGTCCCTCTTCCTGCTGGGTCACCCGGCAGGCTCCGGCAGGAGCTGGCAGACCCGGAAAGTTCGTTCCGGAAAGTCTTTCCTTTTTCTGGTTGCTTCCTGGGTGTTTCTTGCATTAAAGGGACCAGGTTTGGTGGGCGGGCGTGGGGAATGTGGGGCTTGCTGGTGAAATCCTGCCACAGGCGGACCCTTCCCTTCTCCCTGTGTGCCCCCCTGTTGGATGCACACGGCCCAGCGTGGGAACAGGTGGCCCGCATCAGCTGGGCCTTCCAGAGACGCCGTTGCCCCGGCCTGGAAGCCGGTTGGGAGTTTTGGGAAAGAAGATCCTGGTGAGACTGCACTTTCTGTGGCTTTCTGCTGGCATTTTGGTCCCTGGAGGTGGCAGAGTGGTGGCCCCACCTCCTTATTGCGCGCTGGCCCCCGGGGTGAGCTCATTCCTCAGCCCACGTCATGCAGCAGGAGGCGAACCCCAGGCTGCAGGGAGTCGCAGAGGGCTGGCTCTGGGCTGTCCTTCCCTCGTCCGTCAGGAGTGGCAGTGGTCATGTGCGGGGCTCCGTGCTGCTGTGCTGGCCTCCTTAGGTCCACGAGCTCTGGCCGTCCCTCAGGGACCTCATGAAATAGGGAGGGAGCCGAGGCCCAGAGAGAAGACGCATCCTGATGGGGGAACGGGAGGTCTCTGTTCAGGTCCTGCCGGCAGAGGTCGGTTGTTACGCGTTCCGCTGCCCCTTCCCTCCCGCCCGGCCGGGCCGCTGTGTGCAGGGACAGGGCGAGGTCAGCCCTGTGGAATTCTGCACATGGGTTGGGGAGCTAGGCCAGAGGCCAGTGTGGAGGCTGGGGGGGCAGATCGATGGCCAGGAGGCCGGTGTGGAGGCCCACAGCGCTGTCTGGGGAGAGGCCGTGAGAGGCCTAAACCAGGATAGAGCTGACCGTTAGCCCTTTAAAAGATGCGGGGCAGTGAACGCATGACTTTCGGAATGAAGGTCAGAGCAGGTGCCGGTGACTCTCTCCTGCAGTGGCTCTCAAACCACTTTGGGCCTTCTCAGGAGGCAGGGAGGAGGCAGGGAGGGCAGGGCCTGCTGCATCAGGGTGAGCCTACTCTTACCTGCTTTCCTGGGCAGCACTGGTGCTTCTAGAAGCCAGGGGGAAGTGGGGCCGCTGAGACAGCTTTCGGGGCTCGAGACGGAATGTGATGCTGCAGGGCCGGGGCTGGTATCGGGGCCTGGGCGGCACCGGTCGCCTCACCCCCTGGGGCCGTGGTTTCCCCGTCTGTAAAATGGGTTTGCAGCTCGGCCCACTTCTGAGAAGTGTGGAGGAGGACGTGGCAGGGTGCGGCTGTGCGGGCTGGGTCTGGAGCCCTCGTCCCCACCCCGCCGAGCAGGTGGCTGGCAGCCTTGGCCGTGGGCCGGGCACAGCGGTGGTTCCTGCCGGAGCACCCGCCTCGTCCGGCCCCCTCGTCCGGCCCCTGCTGCGCCAGCCCCAGCATTGATTTCTCTGTTTAGCGCCTGCATCGACCAACACGTTCCCCTGGGTGCCGTCTGGCCAGGGAGGGAGGCAGCAGGCAGCCGCGGGGTATCGATCGGACCCCTTATCTCTGCACCCAAGCCCCGCGTTGCCACGTGTCTGTCCGTCCCCTCTTCCTGTTTGTTCACCAATCTGCACAGTCCTCGGTGTTCTCTCCAGGCCTTTGCGTCGCTCGTCTGATGAGCCCCAGGCGCTGACGCTGCGGCCACCGTGACGTGGTGGGCGAGGCATTCTGGTCCCACAGAGTCCACGGCGCACTAGTTACTTTTAAGATGCGGCCGCTGGGGGGCGCTCGCGTGCACACGCACTGGGGTGGGCGTGGTCCTCTGCTCCCTACCCACGGGAGCCGTTGGCCGGGGGTGGGGGCGGTTGGGTGTTGGTCCCGGAGTCCCTGCAGGTCTCACCACCCCCCCACCCCCCCCCCCCCAGCGTGGGAAGGTCTTGGGTGTGAGGCAGAAGCGGGGCGAGGGGGGGGCGGTGTCCTCTGGGCCTTTGTGTTGGGCGGGGCCCCGGGCAGGTGGCGGCCCCCAGACGCGGCCAGGTCTCCGAGCACCCTGTGCCTGTTGACTCCCGTCTTGCCGATGACTCATTTCTGGGGAGAGAGGGGGATTCGGGACCGTGGGTGTATGTGGTGGAAACGGTCACACCTGACAGCAGAGAAGCAGGGGTGTGGAGGAGATGGGCTCCGGAGGGGTGTGCCCAGGCCTTGCTGAACCAGGGCAGAAGGCTGCCCGCCTCTCTGGGCCTCGGTTTCCCCATCTGGGGTCAGACCCCTGCGGGGATGGCCTCTGGGGCGTGGTCGCCGGGGGTGGCCCTGTCGTCCCCCTGGGTGTCGGGCAAGCTGGCCAGTGTGTGTCGTCCTCTCCTCTGGGTCTGCTCTGCCCTGCAGGCCCCACCCAAGCGGCTGAGAGCGTTTTCTCTGCTGGGTGTGGTGTGGCTCATGCCTGCCTTTTTTCCTCTGTCCACAGTCAATTAAATATTAATTGGCTAATTGTTTCTCCCCGGTGCCCCGAGACATTGTTTCTGTGGAAGCCTGACAATTTGATGTTTGCAGCAAAAAATGCTGGATGAGAGTAAGAAGGAGAGAAGAGAAAAAAATAGCAAAATGTAAATAATTAATTGTAACAAGGTGTTGTTTCTTGGCACCCTGGGAGGCTCTTCTCAGGGGGTATTGATTCTTGTAAAGGCACCGAGGGGTCTGCAGTGCTGGCGTCAGCGGTAGGATCCGGCCTGAGAGTGGGGGGCGGCTCCCCTGAATCACAGGGAGTGTGGCTACGACCTTGTTGGCGGGGAGAGACCTCACCACTGCCCCTCCGAGAGCTTTGCCTCACCCCCCGCCCCCTCAGTGCTGCAGGTGTGGGGTACAGGTCCCCCCCCCACCTCCCCCCGACTCCAGGATTAGGGAGCTTGGGCCGGAGCCCGTGGATATTTATCCTGGGCGATCCTTTTTGACTTCCATTTTTTTTTTTTTTTTAATTTATTTTTGAGACAGAGAGAGACAGAGCATGAACAGGGGAGGGTGAGAAAGAGGGAGACACAGAATCGGAAACAGGCTCCAGGCTCCGAGCCGTCAGCCCAGAGCCCGACGCGGGGCTCGAACTCACGGACTGCGAGATCACGACCTGAGCCGAAGTCGGCCACTCAACCGACTGAGCCACCCAGGCGCCCCTTGACTTTCATTTTTTAAAAGCAATTTTGTATTGTGATAAAATGGACGTGACATATTATTGATCGTTTCGGCCATTTTTGTGCACAACCCAGTACGTTCGCGGTGTTGGGTGGCCGCCACCTCCTTCTCATTCCAGAGCCTTTTCATCACCCCAGAAGGGAACTCGGCCCTCTCCCGTCCCGCACCCCGGCCCCTGGCCACCACCCACTGGTTCCCTGTCTCTGTGGGTTTGCCTGCTCTGGACATTTCATGTGCCTGCAATCAGGTCACATGTGGCCTTTTGTGTCTGGCTTCTTTCGCTCAGCGTCACGGGCCCCGGGGACATCCTTGTGGCGCCTGCCAGAATTCCATTCTTTGTGGGGCACCCCGGTGGCTCAGCCCGTTGAGCGTCCAACTCTTGGATTTCAGCTCAGGTCATGATCCTAGGGTCGTGGGATTGAGACCCTTGTCGGGCTCTGCTATGAGCGTGGAGCCTGCTTGGGATTCTCTCTCTTTCTCTCTCTCTCTCTCTCTCTGTCTCTCTTTCCCTTTGCCCCTCCCCCACTTGTGCACTCTCTCTTGCTTTCAAAAAAATATATATACATATAAGTTAAAAAGAAAGTTCTTCGTAAAGGCGGAGTAGCGTTCTGTTGTACGGATACACCACCTGTTGTCTCTCTGTCATCTGCGGGTGGACGTTGGGGCCACGCCTGCCTTTGGCTGTTGTGGACAGTGGTGCTGCTGTGAACGCAGGTGTGCAAATGCCTGTTTGGTTCCTGCTTTCATTTCTTCTGGGTAAACACCCAGAAGTGGATTTGCCGGTTCCCGTGTTCAGTTTCTGGAAGAATTGCTCTAATAGTCACAGTGGCCGCACCATTTTGTGTTCCCGCCAACAGGGCACAAGCGTTCCGATTCCCCTGTATCCTCGCCAACATCTGTTGTTTTGTGTGTGTGTGTGTGTGTGTGTGTGTGTGTGTGTGTGTGTGAGACAGCCACTCTAGTGGGCGTGAAATCCTACCACTGTGGTTTTGATTTGATTTGCATTTTTCCCTCACGGTTGGTGACGTTGAGCACCTCTTCTTGTACTCATTGGCCATCCTTGTGTCTTCTTTGGAGAAATGCCTGTTCAAGGCCTCTGCCCACCTTCGAATCCAATCCATCCAATCCTATTGAGCTGTAGAAGTTCTTTATGTATGCTGCATACTAATCCCTCGAGGTGCGTGGCGCACGGATCTTCCCCCCCTTTCCACCGGTCACCTTTTCACTCCCCTGGCAGTGTCCTTCGATGCCTAACAGGCTTCGATGAAGACACATGTGGCTGTTTTTTTCTTCTGTTGTCTGGGTGTTTAGCATCCTCTCCAGTGAGTCACTTCCAAATCCAGTGTCATGAAGTTTTTCTCTTGTGTTTACTTGTAAATGTTTTATGGCCTTAGCTCTTACATCGTGGTCTTTGATCCCCTCTCGAATTAATTTTGGGATATGGTGGGAGTAAGTGCGCAAACCGTACTTTGTGGATGTGGAGGTCCTGTTTTCCCAGCGCCCTTGCTTGAAAAGATCGTCATTTCTGCAGCGGACTGTCTTGGTATATTTGAGGGAGGGCGGGTGTTGAAGACAGGGCCTCCATGGAGGGTTGGCCAGAAGCCCCCCGCCTCAGGGCAGCGAGGGAAGCGTTCATCGTCGGTTCGTCCGGGAAGAGTCTGCCCAGTCAGGCCCAGCTTCACCCGCCTCAGGATCCCCATCTTTAGAAGCCCCCCGCCGCCAGCACCGCCCCTGCTCGGGACAGGTGTCCACCAGGCACCTACCTGGGCCTTCCCTTGGGGGTGTCAGGCCCCTCCCCAAGGGGTGTGAGCCCAGGCCCCTCGGCAGCCCCGGACGGGGCCAGGGGCCCGTTCTGTCCCCGCTGGCCATCTGGTTGGAATCGGGGAGGCACACGTGCGTGCCACGTCCTGCCCGCTCCACCTGCCGGCAGGTGGGAAGCGCCAGGTGCACCACTCCGTGCAGACGTCATTACAGCAGCCCTCACGTCCGGTGCCCTCACGTCCGGTGCCCTCACGTCCGGTGC
>NC_064807.1:89303939-89323998 GCF_023721935.1 Panthera uncia
GCCCTCACGTCCGGTGCCCTCACGTCCGGTGCCCTCACGTCCGGTGCCCTCACGTCCGGTGCTCGTGGCTGAACCTCCGAGAAGAGCGAACATCTCGGCAGACGGGCTCTGTGGAGACTTGTATAATCGGCGGTTGATTTCTTGTCGGCGCTCGGGCCCCGGGCTTCCTCCCGGATTCAGCGCCGAGCCAGGTGGGGTGGGGGGAGCTCGTGGGAACACGGTGGGGCCGGCTGAGAAGTCGGAGCCCGTTCCCCAGGGTGGCCGCCGGGATGCTGAGGGGTCGCCTGAAGGAGAGCTGCTAGTGAGCAGTGGCCACGAGGAGGCTCGGCGTGTATGCGGGGCGAATGTGGACACGGGCGGATGCGGCCGATTTCACAGGCGAGGCCCAGTGCGTGAGGTCAAGGCCAGCCCCCTCACACTGGCCCGGGAAGGCACGCCCCTGGCCTGGGCCGTCCACACGGACGTACCGGGCTCGGCACGGCCTTGCAAGCGCGGTGGACGTCGCGTGGCCCTCCTGGGAATGAAGTGGCTGCGGCCACAGCCCTCGTGGCACCACCACTCTGGCCCCTGGCTGCTGGCCGTTGCACGGAGGGCATTGACACCTTCGATCCTGGTCTCGTTCTCTGTACAGGTCGGGGCAGGAAAGGCGAGCACTCCTGGGGTCTCTGTTGTTTTACGTATTTCTCTCTTTAAGCAGGCTGCACACGCCGCACGGAGCCCAACACGGGGCTTGAACTCACCAGCCTGAGCTCAAACCTGAGCTGAGATCGAGAGTCGGACGCTTAACGGCGCCCCAGTCCGGGGTCTCCTTAGACCGGAGGCACCGTGCTTGCTCAGTGTCACTGTCAAGAAGGGGTGAGCTCAGAGCGGGGCCCGGCTGCAGCCCTCATTCTGTCCGTGAGGCCGTGGGAGGCAGCGGTTAGGAGATGGGTCCTGCCGTGTCTGGGCTTGAGACCCAGAGGCGAGGGACCTTGGAGCAGGACACAGCCGGCTCTGGACATTCGGTGCCCCCCACCCCTTCCTTCCACAACCACTTAAGGAGCAGTGGCCACTGCTGGGCCAGGTGCAGGGGACAGAGTTGCGAGCGGGACGGACCCCGTGTCGTCTGCTGCTGTGTTGTCTGTGGGGGCGGGGGTTGCTCTCTCCCGCACGTAGGAGTTTGGGGTCTGAGGGCCGAGGGCTCCAGGGAATCTGCTGGGTCCACACGCCCGGCTTTGGTCCCCCAAGGACCCTTTTGAATACCCTCCTCTCCTCTTAGGGCCGCACGTTTTCAAATATTACGCCAGTGAAGCCAACGACGTTTATTAAGTAATTAGTTTTCCCGTTTTTAATTAATCAAAGGCTAATTATGAGTTACATCTCCAATTAGAGTTTCTGGTCCACGCCTGGTGGCGGTGCCCCACACGGAATGTGCTCCAGCCAGCCGGAAAGGGGGCGGCAGGAAGTCAGGGGTTGGGTATATTCAGTTTGGGGGTGTGCGGGGTGCTTGGAGACTATGGGGACGGTGACCTTCAGGACCCCGCTTAGGGCCCCTATCTGTGCAGAAGGCACAGCCGGTCAGCACCGGGCACCGTGGCAGGTTGGCAGGCGTGGGGAGGCAAGAGAGGGAGCTCAGAGGGTGACGGGTGACGGCAGCCCCAGCCCCAGGCCACCCCAGGGCTCCTCGGTGTCATGGGGTCCCGGAGGGTCAGCCGGGGCGTTCTGAGGGCGGGCATCCGGGGAGGAAGGAGCAGTCTTCCGGCCCAGCCCTTGTACAGACGGGGACACGGGCCTGCTTTGTGATCTGCTGTGGGTCCAAGACAGAAACTGGCCTTTCTCTTCTGGCCCCGGGAGCCCAGGCCCCAGGCGATGGGGGGCTGAGTACAGCCTTTCAGGACGACCCGATGAGGCCCCGGGCTCAGCCTCGGACGGCAGACCCCCTCACCCGTGGAAGCTGCTGATGGCGTATCTCAGGGGGCACCCCGGCTCCCGGCCTGTGGCGTGGTCCCTGCATGTTTGCGCTTCTCCTGGCCCGAGGGCGGGTCACGCTGGGGCCCCTTTGGGCGCCGGGGCCCGGGGATGACAAGAGCGGACTGTTTGCTTTGCTTCCCCGAGACAGACTGCATGCATCTGGCTCCGAGTTCTGTGCTGTTTCCGGTTTGCATTCCTCCTTGATCTGAGACTGAAATATTTTAGCTGGTGGCAAAAATGGCTCAGTGCCCTTCCTCCCTCCCAAGTGGAAGGAATGTTCAGGAAGAGTCTGGTGTCCTGGCGCATTTCCTCGCCGAGTGGGCACACTCTCTGACCTGTGGATGAGGAAGGCAGGGAGGGCAGCTCACTCTCCTGGCCACTGGGGACAGGGAGGCCCTGGGCTGGGAGTCTGGGTGCCTGGTTTCCGGGAGGCCGCCAGCTGGGGCTGCGTCCGGGGCAGGTCACGGGGGAACAGCTCCGTGGTGCCTGCAGCCTGGCCTCCGCGGGCCGGGAGGTCCGGCAGTTGCTTAACTTTCCAGAGGCTTCCATTTCTCATTAGTCCTGCTTTGCAGCTTGGTAGTGAGAACGTGGGAAGGTGGCCACAGTGCTCCTCCCATGGAAGGTTCCGGAACTGGCACAGGGGTGCTTTTACCCTCCAGCAGGTAGTCGGGGAGCATTGGAAACGCAGGAGTGTGGCAGCAGGGGAGGCCAGGGAGGCGGCCGCTATGGACGGGGAAGCTGTAAACCATGAGGGCCACAGGCAGGTCAGGGAAACGGGCAGGATAAGAATGTTAAGTAGTGGAAATGATTCAGAAACACGACCCCAGACCCCAGATCTTAGGGAGGCTGTGGATCCCGGGGGCCAAGGACGGGACGGGGGTCAGACAGGCCCAGGCTTGGGTTCTGCCTTGTGCCGATTCAGTGGGTGAGCTTGGTCATGCTACAGAAGCTCGCTGGCCTCAGTCATCTCATCTACAAAATGGGAGTGGATAGGACACCAGTCTCGTGGGGATCTGAGGCTCGAGTGAGACCCACGTGTGGGACCCACGTCGAGGACCCCAGCCAGTGAATGCACAGAAATGCCTCCCAGCAGGTGCCGTGGAGGGGTGCACTCTGGAGGCCCTCGTCTCTGGCCTGGATTTCTTTCTTTTTTTTTTTTTTTCAATCAAAAAATATTTTCATTGTTCATTTACTTTTGAGAGAGAGATAGAGACAGAGTATGAGCAGGGGAGGGGCCGAGAGAGAGAGGGAGACACAGAATCTGAAGCAGGCCCCAGGCTCTGAGCTGTCAGCATGGAGCCCGACGCGGGCCTTGAACTCACGAGCCATGAGATGGTGACCTGAGCCAACGTCAGACGTTTAACCGACTGAACCACGCAGGCGCCCCTCTGGCCTGGATTTCTAGATGGTTCCTGGTAATGGAGGTAGCCCGGGGCAGCTGGAGGTGGGTTCAGTCGACAGACAGAGGCACTTGAAAATGCAGGAGTAAGACAATTACGAGCAACAGGCTTTCTGCCCTGTTTTGTCCTTCTGCCGCAGCAAAGACCACACGCCTCCTCGGTGTAAAAGTAGTTGGTGCTGAGCTGGAGGCACCGATTCGTCTGTAACGTTTCTAATGGTCTCCCTATTAATTTAACTGGTGGAAATCACCCTGAGATGTCTTTCAAGCGGAAAAGGAGAGATGTCCTGATACTGTGGGCATATCATTAGGAAAAGCAAATTAAATCATGTTTAATGGTGTTAGAATCTCAATCACTTTGGAAGATAGAGCCAGTGAAGCAGGGAAATGAGAAATTCTGACGCCCTTTGGAAGGAGGTTTGGGAAAGGAGCGCCTAGCCGTGCTCCTGGGAACGGCGGTGGGCCGGGCTTGGGGGAGGGGGGGGTCCCAACGGGTGGGATCCAGCCCTGTCACGGTGCTGGGTAAGTTCTCCGTCTCACGGGCTCAGTCTCAGCCAGCAGGTGCGGGGCCGTTGTGGGCCGGGGGTGTGTCCCCCCCAAAGTCACCCCAAGGTGGAGGTGTTAGGATACGGGGCCTTTGGGAGGGAAGTGGGTCGTGGGGTGAGCCTCGGGGGAGGGACCCCAGGGCGCCGCGAGAAGTCGGCCTCACCCAGCGTCAGGATCCTCTGTGGTTGTCGGCGGTCGGTGGTGTTCTGACAGCCGCCGGTGTGGACCAAGGGGTCCAACCAGCACTCTTGTGTCTCAAGGATTCTCTCCTCCAGGTCTTTTGGGTTCTGTCTAGAATTGGGGCGCAGAACCAATCCAGCCCTTCATTTTTTAAAGTTTATCAGAGAGAACGAGCAGGGGAGGGGCAGAGAGAGGGGGGCAGAGGATCTAAACTGGGCATCGTGCCGATGGCAGAAAGCCTGACACGGGGCTGGAACTCACAAACCGTGAGATCGCGACCTGAGCCGAAGTCGGTTGTTTAACCGACTGAGTCCCCCCGGCGCCCCCAGTTTGGCCCTTTCGTGGATGCCTGACCGGGCAGATTGCTCTCCTCCGTAAGCTTCAGTTTCCTCATCAGAGAAGGGTGGGTGGCCCTGCCTCGGGACCTTTGTGGGTAAGGGCAGCCCCGTGGGGCTGGGCTCAGAGTTGGGTCTGATCCGTCAGGAAGAGCCGTGGCCCCTTTGTACGGTGTGCATATTTTCAGTGGGGCCAGTGTTTTGTTTTTGAGTCGCTAATGGCACTTCGGAGATTATGTCTTTGCAACTTGCTAGAAATGATATCTCTAGCTCTTGTGAACATAAAAAAGCCTTTCTTGCGTAAAAAGAAGAAAAAACAGAGTTTCTCTTTCTCTCATGGTAGGTTCTCAGTTCCCTGATATGTCATAAAACGTATTCAACTTGACATTCTACCATTAGGGAGTCATTCCTTTGACTTTGTTCCTATTGATGTAGGTAACCCGTTAGGCTTTATCACTCGCTTCTCAGCACTGAGGAGTTTGTTGAATCCTTTCTCGAGGATGGGTTCTGATTAGGAACAGAAAAGGAGCTTGGGCTCTCCAAGGGGAGGACCAGCTGGGGGCCCCTGAGGCAGAGAGGCACAGAGCGCAGAAAACTGAATGAGCTCTCCGGCGGGGCCAGCTGGCCTGCGGCCTGCTTGGGTTTGGTGAGGAGAGGTAGTCAGGGAGGGAAGCAGGGGCGGGGACTGCGGGGCATTAGGGCCCCTTGAGAGGAGCAGCCCCTTCTCGATACTCTGCGAGCTTTTGCTGGGCACCAGCCCCGAGAGAGGTAGGGTGACTGGCTCTGGGACACACGGCTGACGCTGTTGGGGATGCATACAGAAGGCACTTAATAAGCGCCTTAGCACGACTGGAGGCATCCGAGGCGTGTTTGCAGGGGAGCGGACAAAATCGAGGTTGGTCCGGGAAAGCCAGATGTACTGGACAGGTAGGCCTGTCCTTCTGCCACGGAGGCCGATCCCTCAGCATCCGCCCTGTCCCTCTGGTGCGGGGCCTCCCCCCTCCCCCCCCCCCACTCTTTCTCCCTCTCCACCGGCCACTGAGACTCCCGCTCACCCACCCCTGCGTCTCAAAGCACCAAACTCCCTGTTAAAAGTCGTACTGTTTCCCGCGCCCG
Source organism: Panthera uncia (assembly GCF_023721935.1). NCBI lineage: Eukaryota > Metazoa > Chordata > Mammalia > Carnivora > Felidae > Panthera > Panthera uncia. The sequence goes on from NC_064807.1 coordinate 89,309,466, forward strand.
TGTGGCCCGTCGGGGGCCCAGGAAACGGGGCTCCGGAGGTGGGAGGCAGGTGTTGTTGCATTTTCCAGGCTTGAGCTGGCAGGCCCCGCCCGGCCTTTGTCAGCGCCCACAACCCTCCCTTTGTGCGAGGAGGGATCTCCCCAGGAGAGAAACTTCGGAAATGAATCACTGTCCGTTAGCATTGTCCTTTACTCCGCCTTATCTGAGCGAGAGGCTCCCCGCCAGGAGGGAGAGGCGGGCGACGAGGCCCCTCCTTCCCTCCTGTCCCTGTGGGCATGGCTGGGGCCTCTGCCCCTTTCCCACCAGCCTTCGGGAAGGGAGAGTGTGGCCCGCGTGTTTTGTGTGTGTGTGCGTGTTGTGTCTGCACGCGTGTGCATGTGCGTGTGCGTTTTGCGTCCTCAGTGTTGTCCCGTGCGCTTCTCTGCGGAGACGAGGGGCTCCCTGAGGGCTCACGGTCTCGGGGTGCTTTGCAAAGGGGGCAGGCCCCCCCCCATTTTGCATTTCCTTCAAATGAAAAGTTCCTCGTCGTGGGGACTGTGTCTCTGGGCAGACATTCAGCCGGAAGCCGGCGGTGGGAGCCGTGGAATCCCAGGACGTGTTGAATCCCCTGGAAAACATAAGATTGGGGGGTGGGAACGGGGGGTCCGGTGATGACCCCCATCCCAAGGAGCGGGGCCGTGGAGCCCCTGTGCCCTGCCCCGGGACCGTCCTGAGGTCATGGAGCCCCGAAGACGGGGCTGGGCCCTCGAGCGGGCATTGCCAAACACTCTGGTGCTTGCGAGGCTCGTGCACACAGCACCCGCGTGCCTCCTCGCGGCCCCCTCCCACCCGTGAGCCCTCGGCCTCCTCTTTCCTGGGGCGGTGGTGGTACAATGCCCACGGCACAGAACTTACTGTGGCAGCCGCTTTAAGGCGTGTGACCATTGCCACCGTGTAGTTCCAGAGGACGTCCATCAGGCCGGAAGGAAGCCCCGGGCCCGTGGCAGCCACCCCCAGCCCCCAGCAACCGCCCGCCTGCTTCCGTCCCTCTGGACTCCCCTCTTCCGGATGCTGCGTGGAAATGGAATCCCGTGCCACGCGGGTTTTGTGTCTGGCTTCTTCCACTCGGCGTGATGCTTTCAGGGTTCATCGATGGGGCCAGCGCTTTGTTCCTGTTTATCCTCCCGTGATGTGCCACAATCTGTTTGGCTGCTGCTGGCCCCTGGGGTGTCTGGCCGTTGTGGACTGCGCTATTGTGAACGTGTGTGCAAGGATCTGTTTGAACGCCTGCTTTCGTGTCTTGGGGGCAAGTGCCTCGGAGAGGAATTGCTGGCTTCGGGTGTAGTTCTGTGTCTAACTGGCGGGGCCGGGGCCTTCCTGGCTGGGAAGACAGCGCGGTCGCCTCCCGGGGTTTGGGGTCTGACGTATTGAAGCAGGGTTGTCACTGTCGCTTGGTCGCGGCTTTGTTTCAGGACCACTGTGACGCTCTAACCGGCTGGCCGTCCCTGCCACGGGAGGCATGTCTGTGCACCGTCCGGGCTCCAGGAGGAGGGCTTTCTTGAGGGGGGTCACGTTCTCCCTGGGACCCGCCTGGTGCCGTTGTGTCCTCTCTCTGTCCCTTTCTACCGAGGGCTCGCTCTGTCTCCTCCCTCATCCCCACAACCCGCCATGGCCATCCCCAAATGGCACTCTTAGCTGCCGCCCCATCTCCGTGACCATCCAGCGGCCAGTGTGGCTGGAGAACGTGGTCTCTGTATCCCGGCTCTGGGATCTGAGCATCTCGGTGGGGCCAGGCGCTGTCCCGCCCCTCCTCCGCTGTGGCTGTGCTAGGACGTCTGGGGACAGGAGGGACAGTGAAGGGATAGGGGTGGGTAGGATGTGGGAGGGAAATGTGTCTCTGTCAGGAAGGACCAGTCAGTGTCCTCAGTAGCCATTGGATTCTGTGCACCCTTGTGCATGGCTAGAAAGCGGGTTGGGGTCGGGGAGCTGGTGGGGGTCCCTGGACCGGTCGCAGGAGCTGGGGGGGCGGCTGGGGGCATCCGCGGCCGTCTGGACAGGGAAGGAAGGTCGTAGAGGGATGGGGTTCTGTTAGGCGGGAAGGTGTGCTGGGCACTGTAGGCTGCAGGGCTGGGGTGTCTGTGCCGTGACCACGGGGCCGGGGGGCTTCTTTGGGTCAGACCTGGGTGGCTTTGCAGCTGGTCTGCAGCTGATTCCTCTGCCCAGTCCGTTCTGTGTAAGCCTCTGTCCCCGCCATGCCACCGGCGTGGCCCCTTCCGTGGCCTCCACGGCGCTGAATCCGTGGTCAGCTCTCTGCTCTGTCCTTCTGACTCCAGAGCGCCGTGCACCCTGCCGCCCTCCCCGGGTCCCGCGGTTTTCTCCTCGGGCCCCGTGCTGGCGCTTTCTCTCTGCCCTCCCCGTCCAGAGAGAGCCTGGTGGGCACGTGACGCACCCAGAGCGGTGTCCCAGGATCCTGGCCTCCCTCCCCGGCTCTGCCCCTCCCAGAGGCTCCCCTCCCCCCCCGGTGGCACCTGCTCCCCCTCAGTTGGGTCTGACCGGGCCGCTCTCAGCCCGGCCATCTTTGACGTCTGGAGCCAGTTTTTGGTGTGGTCACAGCTGGGGCCCGGGGATGCTCCTGGCATCTGGGGGTAGAGTAGAGGACAGCCCCAGAGGCCACTGGCCGAGGCTGGGGAACCCTGAATGATAACCCAGACCCACCGCTGCGCACCTCTCTTGTTGGCGGCCGGGTCAAGTTTGCAGCTGGGTCATTTCAGCCTTTTCCGGTCTGTTCCCTCTACTGATGCCCTTGATCCCACTGCTGTCTCCAGCCTGTTCTCTGACCGTGCCGGATCTAAGTCTGATTGTGCCCCTGCTCTGCTCAAACCTTGCCTTGGGTCCCCTCATCCTCAGAGGAACGGCCACGCCCCCACAATGGTCATCATGGCCCAGGGGGCACGCCTGTCCCTCAGGCCCATCGCTCCCTGCATTGCCTGCCCTTGCCCAGCTCTGCTGGCCTCTCGAAGCTCCTCCATCAAGCCAGGCCACTTTTCCCCAGGACCTTCGCACGTGATAGTCCTCTGCCTGGATCGCGTTTTCCCCAGATGGCTGCTCGGCCTGACCCTCACCCCCTTCAGGTCCTCGCCCGCTTCCCCTGTTCTCACCACCCCTCCCCCACACCCCGTCCCCGTCCTCTGCCACGCTCTCTCTTGAGCACTGAGAACTATCCTACTTGCTTATGTCATTCTCCCTGGAGAACGCGGGTCCCACGGGGGCCGGGCTGTGTCTCTTGTCCACCCGTAGATCCGAGGAACCAGCGCAGCGCCTGGCACGTAGTTGCGGCCCCACAAACGTTTGCGGAATGAATGACGTGGCAGCACTTTCTGGAGATGACCTCAGGTGTCTTTCTTTCCTCCCCCAAATACACGGGGGCATCCTTCCGGGGGCCTGGTTCCTTCTGGAACACAGCTGGCATTTATGGTTCATTCTCGGGGCTCATTAAACGGACCCACAGCTCCCGGCAGAACAGGGAGGTGGGGCCGGGCCCCAGGGGGCTCACACGATCTCTCTGGAAGCAGGAAGCGCCAGCAGACCTTTTCCTGACTTCTGCGTCTCGCCCTGGAGCCTCTGCACCGTGCCGAACGCCGTGTGGACGCTGCTCTCGGGGGCTGCCTGGGACCTCCCCGAGTCACCGGAATCTCGTCTCCGTTGGCTGTCGAACATCAGGCAGCTCGGCGGGGACAGGATCTGGTCTGCTTGGTCTTGCGTCCCGGCAGCGGCATTCAGAGCCTGCGGTTCTCAGGGGACCCCTGCGGGGACTATGTCCCCTGGCGGTCACTGTCGGCACGTGTCCGTGGGGGCTCTCTCAGCACAGAGGTGAACGCCACTCTCCGCACGGGGCCCGGAACCTTGACCCCACCCAGGGGGCATTTTTTGGCGGAGAATTGTGGTGGGGACAAAAGTCACAGCGGGGACAGCGTGCCCTACAGTGTGCAGAGTTGTTCCCACGAGTGTGTGCGTCTGTCAGCAGCCCCCACGGGTGGGGGGCTCACTCCCACAGCCAACCCCCCCACCCCCCACGTGCCAGTCGCAAGTTCTAGGTTGTCACCTGTGCTTTTGACGGACCGGCTGTAGCTCAGGGCTCCCACCGGCCCCTCCTCGGGCTCCATGACTTTCTAGAGTGGCTCCAGAACCCAAGAAGACAGTCTACTCTAGAGTCTCGGCGTATCACCAAGGGCGCGGGAGCAGCCAGGGGCATAGGTCCCCAGGGGGCGACGTGGGGAGGCCAGGGAGCCTCCGTGCCCTCTCGGACCCCGTCGTCAGGATCTGGTGGAGGCTCCCTCACACACGCACCTGCCGGGAGGATGGAGGCTGGGGCTGCAGTGTCACGCTTCTGACCACGGCGTGGTCTTTCCGGTGGCCAGTCCCCATCCCGAGCCATCCAGGAGCCCGCCCCGGGTCACCTCATTAAAACAGAAGGTGTCCCTATCACCCAGGAAGTTCCAAGGGGTTTAGGAGCCCCATGTCAGGATCTGGGGTCAAAGACTGAATATATGTTTCTTTAAAAAAAAAATTCTTTAATGTTTATTTATATTGGGGGGGGGGTGTAGAGAGACAGGGAGACACAGAATCCCAAGCAGGCTCCAGGCTCTGAGCCGTCAGCACAGAGCCCGATGCGGGGCTCGAACCCACAAACAATGAGATCAGACCTGAGCTGAAGTCAGACGCTTAACTGACTGAGCCACCCAGGCACCCCTGGATTGGGGCCCCAGGCTCCGTATTTCTTGTACCAGCACCCAGGCTGTGCAACAGTCTGGGCCTGAGAATCAGTCCTGGGGAAGCCCTGCCGTGAGGCTTTGGGCTGCAGACGTTTTCCTCCACCAGGAGGCTGGCTGGGGGCGAAGGGCCAGCTAAAGCGTCCGCTGGCCCTGGACTGTGGGCCGTAGGACCCTCGGGACCACCCTGTTCGCACAATTGGGAGGGGTGAGCAAAGGGCAGGAGGAAACGTTTGGGGTGATGGATGTGCTCACTGTCTCAGTTGTGTTGGTACTTTCACGGGTGTGTAACTGTCAGAACCGATCGAATTTAACGCTTGAAATACGTGAGGCTTGTTGCGTGTTGATCGGACCTCAGTAAATCTGTGACAGATTAGCCACAGTTGGATGTTCATTTTCTCAAGGGCCACACGTGGCCGGGGAACCCGGTATTCGGCAGTGCAGACAGACCCAGCATCTCCCTCATTCCAGAAAGTTCCGAGGGGTGGTGCCACTCTGGAGCAAGGCTCTGGGAACAGGTTTGTGAGTGAGGCATGCTTTTTGTTGTTGTTTTTTCTTCTTATAAGAAAATTTACCTCCGGGGGCACTTGGCTGGCTCGGTTGGTGGAATGTGCCACTCTTGAGGTTGTGAGTCTGAGCCCCATGTTGGACGTAGAGATTACTTAAAAGGAGAATCTTAGGGGCACCCGGGTGGCTCAGCCGGTTAAGCGTCCGAGTTCGGCTCAGGTCACGATCTCGCGGTCCGTGAGTTCGAGCCCCGCGTTAGGCTCTGGGCTGATGGCTCGGAGCCTGGAGCCTGTTTCCGATTCTGTGTCTCCCTCTCTCTCTGCGCCTCCCCCGTTCATGCTCTGTTTCTCTCTGTCCCAAAAATAAATAAAAAACGTTGAAAAAAAAAAAAAATAGAATCTTAGGGGCACCCGGGTGGCTCAGCCGGTTAAGCATCCGACTTTGGCTCAGGTCACGATCTCCCGGTCTGTGAGTTCGAGCCCCGCGTCGGGCTCTGTGCTGACGGCTCAGAGCCTGGAGCCTGCTTCTGATTCTGTGTCTCCCTCTCTCTCTGCCCCTCCCCTGCTCATGTTCTGCCTCTCTCTCTCGGTCAAAAATAAACAAACATTAAAAAAATAAAAATAAATAAGATCTTAAAAACAGTTTGCCTCCAGTTACACTGATGGTTTGTGAATACGCTCCTGTCATTAAGCGTCAAGACAGTAGAGACCAACCCTGTGCTCCTGAGACTCGGCTCTGCCCTGCCCGACCTCCCACAGCCTCCCACCAGCCCACACTGGATCCTGACAGTCCGGGGACCACGGTCCGTTTCTGGCTGTGTCCCGCCGGTGCCGCGACCCCTAAATAAGCACGCGGATCTCAGATGTCTCAGGATGGCCTTGCTCTTGGCGGGAACTTGTTAGGCTTCCCCAGATCTTCTTCTGTGCTCGCGGGGGCTCTCGTCAGACGTCTTCCACTCACTTCCCCTGTTTTCTTGTGACTTTGGGCAAGTGACTCACTGGACCTGGTTCCCTCATCTGCAAAGGGGGGGGGGGGTTAGTTCAGGTTAAATTAGGGAGCTCACAGCATGGTGCTCCTTCGGTCCTGTGTCTTCACATGGAAGTCCCGAGCCTGCCTCTTGGCCGTATCAGTTAGAATAGGCTTGGCTGCTTATAACCAGGTCCCTCCCAGCAGTAGCCTAAACCCACAAGGATTTCCTTTGTCCTGTGAGGAAGTTTGGGTGTACACAGTGCAGAGCGGGTATGACGGTGCCATGGGATCGTCGGGGACCCGGGCACCTCCATCTTTCTTCCCCACCTCCTCATCACTGGTTTCTGTCCTCAAGGTCATGGTCTGAAGTGGCTGCAAGAGCTCCAGCCGTCTCTTCTCTATTCCAGGCAGTATGGAGGATGGTGAGGGGGAAGCTGGCTCATTTAAGCAGACTTTGCAGAAACACCCCTCCCCATTCTAGCTTCTCCTTATTGGCCAGAGGGTGGTCACATGGCTACAAGGGAGCAAGGGAGCCTGGGAAATGGGGTCTTTCGTACTGGGCTGTCCCCGATACCGCGTGCGTGCACCTGGTGAGGCTGAAGGAGGACGGAGCTGGGAGGCCGCCAGCTGTCCCTGCCCCACAAGCAGCTGAGTTTAGGGGGGAGAGTGATTTATGAGCTCGTCCGTGTTGGCGTCCACGAGGAATCTAGAGTTAACGCGTGTTTGGACATGTTAATAAACAGAAGTAGATCTGTGGAAGCAGCTTCGGAGTCGAGGAGAGCAGGTGTGGTCCGAGTGTTCCTGCGGCCCGGGCCCCCGCATGCCCCCCGTCCCCCGCCCAGAGCACGTCCGCCGGGGCCGGGATTGCGGGCCTCCGTCCACACGTGCCGACGTTTAGTGAGCACGCTCGTGCCGGGCACTGTGCTGTGCACTTCTGTGTGTGTGTAGCTTGTTGAGGCGGGTCCCCTCGCAAGACCGCGTTCCCAGAGACGCATGGCCGTGGGCAGGCCGGCGGAACCTGCACGGGGGCGGTTGGGGGGGTGGGGACACGCTGTGGCCTGCCCCCTCGCCCGTGCAAGGATGGCAAAGAAACTGGGTTGTGTGTGGGCAGTCTCGTTGTCGGTGGCAGCCGGGCGCCCTGACCCGTGTTGCAGGTAACGACACGGAGACCCGGAGGTTATTGACTGCCCTGCCGGTCCGTGGGTCACACAGCTCAGCAGCGGGGGAACCCGCTTGGGACCCGCTGGTGGGCTCTAGGGCCCCGACTCGGCTCCGTGAGCGGCCTTCCGGCCAGGAAGAGGCGGCCACATCACCTCACCCTGCGGAAGACAGACGAGACGAGAACGCCCGACCCGGCTTCCGAGCGTCCAGCTCGTCTCCAGCGGGAGATGCTGGTCAGCCGATTCGATAGCCAGTTTTTTTTTTTTTTAATCTTTTTTTTCAACGTTTTTTATTTATTTTTGGGACAGAGAGAGACAGAGCATGAACGGGGGAGGGGCAGAGAGAGAGGGAGACACAGAATCGGAAACAGGCTCCAGGCTCCGAGCCATCAGCCCAGAGCCTGACGCGGGGCTCGAACTCACGGACCGCGAGATCGTGACCTGGCTGAAGTCGGACGCTCAACCGACTGCGCCACCCAGGCGCCCCGATAGCCGGTTTTTATAACGTGCTTCCTCCGCAGGGTGGGGCCCGGCAGGTTTGACGGTCACCGCGATCCCTGCAGGTGCCTGGATGTGGGCGGGACGTCGCTGCGCTCCCACTCAAAGTTGATCCTTTGAGTCCGGTGTTCGCACCAGCTCGTGTGCTTCTCCTGTGTTTCTACTGAGCCCCTCCCGCTTGGCGTGCTCACCTCGGGATCCCAGACGCGGTCCTTTGTCCCGTTACTGGTGACCGGGCCCCGCACGGTGCCCTTGGAGCTGCGGGGGCTGCCGAGCCAGCCCAGGCGAGTGGGCGCGCTGCTGCCGCGGGATGCAGGCTCCCGCCACCCGAGCTGCCGATGTGCCGCCCCAGAGGGACCCAGAGCTGGAAAGGGCGTCCGAGCGGCCCTCCCCACGGTCCCCTTCAGGGCTCAGAGTTGACTTGAGGCCGCCCCCTCCCCGCGTCCTCCGGGCCATCAGGTTCAGAGGTTCCAGGCTTTTCCAGGAAGGCGTTCGTGTGGCTGCACGGCTCTCTGGGGGTTTGCTGTTTCAGGAGGCTGCTGGCCCCGCTGGGGGAGGTGACGACCGAGGCGGTGTCCCCCCCACTCGCTCTCTGGCATTGCTCTTGGCGGGGGCAGCGGGGGGGGGGGGAGCTCCGCGTGGACGCTGATCCCCACACCTGCCACCACAGCGCCGGCTTTTGGGGAAGTGCTAGCAGGCGCTTCTCCGCGACGCCACGCGCACAGTGCCCACGCAGCGGATCCGACGTGGCCTCTGGAAGAAAGTGGGACTCGGCAATTCACGGATTAGCACCCCCTTCGCTGTGCAAACGATCTGAAGTGGCCGTGAAGCAACACACAGCGTAAAAGGAAAGAAACCGACCAGGCGAGTGACGCCTCGGGAGAGACGGTGGGGGTGGGGGGACACGGGACCCGCCCGGGGGCCCTTACTGGCACTCCGTGCTCACCGGGTTCTGTGCTCCGGACGGCGGATGTGGAAACAGAAAGCCGGTGGTCCTGGTCCCAGTTCCTCCCGAGGGGACGTGGCCTGGGCTCCATCAAGGGTCCGACCGGGCACCGCTTTCCCATTGTCGGGGCTCCTGACCGCACAACCCTGGGGGGTGCTCCTCCCTCCTGGGCCCTGTCGGCGTTCTCTGTGAGCGGCGCGCCCAGCGCCCTGCTTGTCCTTCTTTGTTTCCTGCCATTTCCGTGTTGAGATACGTCCTGCTCAGCAGAAACCGTTTCAGAAAGCTTCACCCTCCATGGCAATCGTGGGCCATGGGGCCACAGGCCACAGAGGGGACGGAAAAGGGATTAGCCTCCTAGTCGTTTCCCTTCTCTGGGCTTGGGTTTGGGTCGTGTCCTGCTCTTAGACTGGACCCGTGCCTTGCTCTCCGGGAGCACGGAGTGGGGAGGAGAGGTCAGTGGTGCAGTGACCGCAGAGCGCTGGCGTGCCAGGGGGGCTGGGACAGGCTGGGGGCATCAGGGAGGGTGACAGGGCAGCGAAGAGGGTGTGAGGGAAGACACGGGGCTGTACCTCCCATTTTCGGGTGGCTATTCCTTCTGCCTTCCACACTGTCGGGCAGGCTCCCCCCTCCTCCCTGCCCACTGGAGCAGGACTAGGGAGCCAGGGGACCACGGGCCCCTCTCCCTGGCCTCCGCCCTCCTCTGCTCCCTGGGGTGACGGTGAGGGGGTGGGAGGGAGGCGTCCCCCCGGGCGCTCCCCGCTGCCTCGTTTGCGCCTCTGTGATCACCCCGAGTGCGGGACTGCCCGACGACTGCCCTTCTCTTTGTTACTTTCAGCCTGGTTGTTTTGAAACTCATTAAGCCTGGCATGTATTTACAAAGGCTGGCACGGCCCAAGCCGACAGAGAACGTGGACAACGGGAATTGGTTTCCGAGGATGGCGGTGGGATCTAGGAAATGTCAGCCTTCCCTCCAGAGTGTATAAATCAGTTCTGATGCCTGCGAGGCTTCTCCCATCCCAGAAATCCTCTCCGAGGGGCTCTGCCGCTTGGGCAAGGTTGGAGTTAGCCACCTGGGACCCGGTTAGTCTCTTGGCTTTGCTGGACCAGCTGGGTCAAAGAGCCTCCCCCCACGTCTCCACCTGCCTCCTTGTCATCTGGGCCAGGAGGGGCGCGAGGCCGCGGGGACTTGAGCCCTCTGCTTGGGGGACAGGTGCACGGCCACAATCAGCCTGAATTTGAAGCAGTGACCGGGGATGGGTGGCCAGCCTCTGGGATGGCACACGGGGTGGGGGTGGGGGGTCTTTCGTTGCTCCGGGGGAGGAAGGGTCCTCCTCGGACTCGGAGGTGGGTTGGTGGGGTTCCTTGGCCCCGAACGTGGGATTGATGTTTTGTAACCGGCAGAGGACACGCGTGCAGGCTGTGCCCCGCGCCCTAGCTGGGCAGGTGGTGCTTGTCTCCCCGGTATTCTTCGGGAGGCATCCTATCCGTGGTGGAAGGAAGGGTGTGCGTGAGGTGCGGGTACCCCAGGAGCCAAGCCGGGCCCGCCCCTCGGCCGCTCACTGGCCAGCCAACCTGGGGTGGGTCCCGGGAGGGCGGAGCAGAGCCTTGCTTACCTGCACGGAAATCTCCCAGATTCTGGGTGCAGGAAGTGTTTTTAGGTCGAGGCCCAGAGAGGCCCTCTTCCTGCAGCTCCGTGTTCCGGGGGTTTCTCGGGGAACTGGGCTTCACGGGCCCTTCCGAGCGGCTGACTCAGAAGTGGCCTTGGGGACGAGGCCGGCTTGGCCACACCACACAGAGCTGTGGCGGAGAGGAGAGAATCTTCATGCAGGGGTGGGGGGCACAGGCCCCAAGCGGGGAGCATCACCGGGCGGGGGGTGGCCTCAGGGACCGCAGAGGGGACAGGGGAGACGGCTGCCTGGCACGCGGACCCCAGGGGTGGGGAGTTCAGGTCTAGAAGCAGAGGTTCTGGCTGCCTGTGATCCTGTGGGCCTCCCACCGCCCAGGCTGCCCTAACCACGCACCGCAGACCACACGCCCTGAACACAAGTTTGTTTCCTCAGGCTTCTGGAGCCCCCAAGCCCCCCAGCGGGAGCTGGTGCCTTTGTCCTGGGTTTGCAGACGGCCGTCTCCTCCCTGTGTCTTCACGTCTTCCCTCCGTGCGAGTCTGTCTCTGTCCAGTCTCCCCTCTTAGGCAGGACACGGTCCCGTTGTCCTGCCCGAGACACCTCATATCACCCCGCTGACCTCTCTAGAGACCCTGTTTCCAAATCAGGTCGCGTCCTGAGGACCTGGGAGTAGGACCCCCACGGACCGTGAGATCATGACCCGAGCCAAGATCACGAGTCGTCAGTCGCTCGACCGACTGAGCCCCCAGGCGTCCCGGCTCCGGCCTTTCGAGCCCCGTGTTTGTTTGTTTTTAATTTTTACAACAATTTTTAAATGTTTATTTATTTTGGGGAGAGAAAGAGAGTGAGCGTGCATGCACACGGAGCAGGGGCAGAGAGAGAGGCAGACACAGAATCCGCAGGAGACTCTAGGCTCTGAGCTCTCAGCGCAGATCGTGACACGGGGCTCCAACCCACGAACCGTGAGATCGTGTCCTGAGCTGAGATCATGAGTCAGTCGCTCGACCGACTGAGCCGCCAGGAGCCCCGGTTCCGGCCCTCCAAGGCTGTGTTTTTGCCACGTCTTCACTCTTTAAAATAACAGTTTTAGGGGCGCCTGGGTGGCGCAGTCGGTTGAGCGTCCGACTTCAGCCAGGTCACGATCTCGCGGTCCGTGTGTTCGAGCCCCGCGTCGGGCTCTGGGCTGACGGCTCGGAGCCTGGAGCCTGCTTCCGATTCTGTGTCTCCCTCTCTCTCTGCCCTTCCCCAGTTCATGCTCTGTCTCTCTCTGTCCCAAATAAAATAAAAAACGTTGAAAAAAAAATTAAAAAAAAATAACAGTTTTACTGAGGTGTGATTTACATACCGTGCAGTTCGCCCCTTGAAAGCGTGCAGTTGAGTGGTCTTTCGTATCTTCTCAGAGTTGTACAACCACCAATTCCAGAACGTTTCCATCACCCCACAAAGACACGCGGGACTCGTTAGCCGTCCCTACTCACCCCTCCCCCCCCCCGGCCCCCAGCAGCCACGAATCCGCTTTCTGTCTCCGTGATTTGCCTGCTCTGGACGCTTCCTGTAAACGGATTCCCACAGCACGTGGCCTTTCGTGTCCGGCTTCTTGCACTCGGTGTGGTGATTTCGAGGTTCGTCCACGTCGCGAGGCGTCCGTGCCTCATTAGTGTTGAAGGCTGTGGCTGCACCACCTTCCGATGTGTGCATCGGCCGCATTTCGGGTCTCTCTTTGGGCACGGATGGCTGTTGGGATTCATCACGCAATTTTTATTTACGTTGGTATTTTTATCCAAGTAATTATACCTGCACGTGGCCAAAAAACCCAATCCACGTGTACGGAAAGGCTTGGGGTGAAAAGCAGGGTCCCGGTCCCCTCCCCCTTCCACCGCCAGCACCTCCCCCGCCCCCACCCCCTCCAGGGGCTGCGATTTCAGCTTGTCTTCAGTTCCCCTTGGGTCCCCTTCGTGACCCTCGGTGATGTGCTCGTCGCCCTAGCTCTCGATTTCTTGACCTCAAGCCTCTCGTTTTTGCTCTAGAACATCAGCACCTACCCTCCTCCCTTCCCCAGCGGCTCTGCTAATGTGGGTTCCTCTGTGATCTTCACAGTGTTGCTGCTTCTCTTTCGTGCCCCCCTCCTCTCTCCTGACACCCCTGTGCTGTTTCCAGAACCTCGGCCCCCATCCTCCCCACCTCCCCCATCTGACCCACGGCATCGATTGTCTTTCGGTTCTGACCACGGGGTCTTCTGCACTTTGCTCTGGGGGCCAGTGCCGCTGACAGCGCGGGGCGCGCTCAGAGCCGTGACCACACCTGCCCATACCTGCCATCGTGCAGACCCGGGTGTCGTCCTCCTCGGGGTCCCGGGTCCTGGGCTCTTTCCCTCCCCGGGGGCCGGGGGCTGGGGCCTCCTGAGTGTGCTGTGTTCGTGCGGGGGCTCAGGATCTGCCCGGAGGACGTGGGGACGGGGTGGCCGTCTGCCCCTCTCCCGGCCGCACCCGGCCAGAGCCGTGGCCTTCCCCGTACTCCCTCCCTGCTTTGGAACTTGACTGGGCTCAGGTGGATTGTTCTCACCTTGGGAGACCTGTGTGGGGGGGCAGGGGGGGGCGGGTGTCCTAGAAGATCCTCCACAGATCTGGTTCCTACAGCAGCTGCCCGGGGAGGCCCCAGCGGTATTCGGGGGTCCCTCTGGGCTCAGATGGAGTGAAGCGGCTTCTGCCTTGGCGGGGCGCTCCGGTCCCGTGGCTTGCTGCTGGCCGCGTTGGTGGCCTTTGGTGACAGAGCTTCAGTGTCCTCTGTGGGTCAGTTACAGCAGGCCCGGGCCTGGCCGTGGCTGGCGCTGTGTCAGCAGTGTCCCCTCGGGCAAGGTCACCTTTGCCTTGGCAGCCCCTGTGTCCTCCTGGGGGGCCGTGAACTCTACTGGCTGTGGCTCCCGAGCGAGCGGGGTGGGAGGGATAGAGTGGGGGATGGGCGAGACGACCCCCCGGGGCCTCCAGCCGTCCCGCTTCCCAGAACTCAGCCCAGGTCCCTCCCGGCACGAGGCCCCACAGAGCCCTGCCAGGCACATCGGGCAGGGGTCCCGGCACCGACTCCCCATCTGCCCCCGTCCCCGCTCTGCCCGGCACGTACTGCCCATCGTGGGGGGGGGGGTGCCCGGAGGGACTCGGTGAGGACCGGCATCGGGACAGCGGGCTCCTGGTTCAGACACACCCCCGGGCCGGTGACCTTCCCTGGATGGACGGTGGAGTGGGGCCGGTAGGATGCGGTCCCCCTTTCCTGTCGATCCCGCTCTACCGAATGTCACCACCGCGGCTGGTGTCACCACGGCTACCGTCGCTGCCACCACGACTGCCACTGCCAGTGTCACGGCGGCCACCACTGCCCACGCCGCCGCCGTTCCTGCGCATCTGGACACGGCGGCCTGGGTGGCAAGGGAGGGCCGCACGGAACGCTCCGTCCAGTGCCGTGCGGGTGGTAACTCCGGGGGGCTGTGCGGGCGCCCCGCTTCTGAACTTCCCTCCTTCACAGAACCGAGAAGGGTTTCCCGAGGGCCGAGCTGGGCCCGGCCCTGGTGTCCGCGCCCGGTGGCCTCCGAACCCGACCCCGTGTGGCCCCGTCTCTGCCTCTTCCCCTCCGTCCGGCCTGTGCCGTGGTCCTGGGCCCCTGTCCTCCGCGCCTGGGGTCTCGCTCAGGCCCGGAGACCCGGGACGGACGTCCACGCGGGACGTCTGGCCGCCCTCCGGTCGGGCCCCGCGTCGGGCGGGGGGAAGCGCTGGGAACCGGGAAGAGTCAAAGGCTGCCTTTTCGGGACCCCCGGGGCCGACTCACCGAGTGACCTTGGGCAAGTGGCTTAATCCCCATGGGAGTGTGTGTTTATAGACCGCGATGCGAGCCTTCTCCAAAGGTGTCCGTGTTCCCTGCCCGCCTCAGCCTCCGCCACGTTTGCAAAATAAACAGAGGCCTGTTTGTGTTCAGGGGACACTCCCAGCTCTCAGTCCGCTTGCCCTGCTCACCAGCCAGACTGCGCGGCCCCTTCACTCACCCTGGGCCTGCCTCCCGGTCCCACCCGAGCTCTCCCCTAGCCAGGCCCTC
>NC_064807.1:89324398-89333673 GCF_023721935.1 Panthera uncia
TCCCTCCCCTCCACCCCTCCCCTCCACCCCACGCCTGCATCCTCCCCACCCTCCCCTGTATCCCTCCTGTTTACCCCACGCCTCTGTCCTCCCCGGGCATTCTCTCCCAGCCCTCCCCTGCATCTGTCCTCTCCATCCTGTCCTCCTCCTCTGTACCACCACCCCTTGCTCCCTGCACTGGCTCCCTGCTGGTCCTCCCTGTATCTCCCTGCTGCTACTCCCGGGCCCTGAGTGGGGGGGTGCGGCCCACTTACAGCATGGCTATGGCTCCCCTCCTTAAGGCCACAGGGATCTCCTCCTGCCTCTTTGTTTTGCTTCTGCTGTGGCTCCTGGCCCCCGAGAAGCCGAGTCCTGGTGTGAGGTATGGGCACTGCTTCCAGAATGTTCTCCACTGATGGTAGGACCAACAGCCTTTGGCCCTCTGGGCCACCCGCATGGAGCTCACGGGCACGCTGACCACGGGGGAGGTCTTAGGGAGTGGGCCGGTGGGTCCAGACCCCAGGAGGTGGCTGGTGGTCCCGGGGTGCCCCTTTGGAGGGACTGCCTGGGGTCCTGCTGGGGTCCCTCATCCTGCTGGTGAACTTCTTTTCAGACTGGAAAATGTCCAGACGGGTATTAGGGGATCTGAATATTTTTGTGCTTTGGATAGAAGAGATGGGAGGTCTTTGCCGACTGGGGAGGACAAGGGGCCAGCGGGGAGGAGGGCGAGGCCGCTGAAGCAGGAGACCCTGTAAAAGTGAAGGGACAAGTGGGGTGCCGTCTCTCTGGTACAGGAGCCCAGGCAGGGGCGCGGCTCAGCTCCCATCATCCCCTCGCTCCGCCGCCCCGTCCCCGGCACGTGGCCTCCACCTCGCGGTGCAGGATGGTTGCTCAACCTCTGCCATTGCATGCACCTTCTGTGCCGTGCGTCAGGGAAGAAAAAGGGTGCGGTGGCGCTTTTGCTGGAAGCGCAGGGGTCTTCCTCACGGCCTCGCGTCCTCGCGTCCTCACCTGCTGTCCAGAATGCATTTCCGAGGCCGCACCTTGCAGCGTGGACGGAAGTGGGGTCTTTACCCAGGCAGCCGTGGGCCCACCTGAACTCGTCTTCCGTGAAGAGGGAGAAGGGCTGTGGGGGGCAGTGCTGGCCAGTGTCTTTGCCACGGGTGGGGACAGTTACACTCCTGTAGAACAGAATTTTTCCTATTAGAATTTTTTCCCTGCTTTTCTCGAAGGGAAGACACCACATCAGGAGCTGGGAAACCACACTGTTCACACTGCTGGGCTTGTTTGCCTGTATCGCTCCTCGAAATGGTGCGAGGTGGGGACCCGCAGCCCCTTGGCACAGACGGGGAGCCCGAGGCAGAGAGCGCCCCGTGTGGTCGTGCAGGGGTGGATTCAAGGCCAGGCTTGCCTGACTCCACGGAAGGAGCCACTGCCTGGGCTCCTGGCTTTGGCTCACGGCCTGCTTCATCCCCTAAAACCTCGGCCTGTGCCCAGAGCTCCGTGGACGCACGGGGCTCCTCAGGCCTCCCACGGGCGTCCGCGCCTGCCACGGCTCTTGGGGGCGCCCTCCCTGCGAATGCACGCCCAGCTGCCGCTCATGAGCCGCAGAGCACCCCCCCCCCCCCCCCCACCAGGCTGGCAGCTCCTTCGGCTGCAGAGATGATAATTCGCGGGGCCGTCCCAGGAGTGGCCCCTCCGGGTCACGTATTATTCACAGACAATACTAATATTCCGGCTCAGGCTCTTTGGCAGAGGCCGCCGGGTCGATGCCCGGCCTTGCATCGATAGTAACATTGGAAGCTTCGGTAAAGCGCTGTCGCGTCTGGAAAGCCTGATGAGGTTTAATGGGGACAGGAAAGAAACACTTTTTCTAAATGAAATGCCTTATAAACAGATGTCTGTGCCTTAGCGCCTTGGGGACGCTCTGGGCGTCATATTCCCGAACCCCTTTGGCCCTCGTTGCGTCCGAAGAGGTGAGGGCTGTAGTTGTTCCCATCTCCCGGATGAGGAACCGAGGCCAGGAGATGGAAAGCCGACTTCTCCAGGGTCCCGGGGCATCCGTTCCAGGCTTTTCCGGCCCCTGGTCTGTGCCCTTGCCTCTCTGGGCCTTGACTTCCCAAGTTGAGGGCAGAGTGTGGGTGACGGTGCTGCTCCTTCCGGCCCGCAGTCCAGGCCCCCCTGGCCTCACCGGGGGAAGGTCGGAGGTGACAAGAATTCTCCTGGGGGCCGTGGCTCTCAGGCTCGCCCCCCTGCTTGGGGCCGGCAGGGACTTGCCCGGAATGCACCGCAGTTAAATGCGGGTGACAGTCTCCTTCCTGAGCGACTCACCATCTCGCCAGGGCCCCGCAGCCTTTTGCTGGACAAGGGGTCACTTTTGTTTCTCTGGGGGTGGGGCGGAGAGGAGGGACGGTTAAATTGTGCACACCTACAATTGATCTCACTAATGGCAGCCTCTCTGGGTCTGGAAATCAGATGTTAAGTACCTCGAAGCCAGCTGGCTGATGGGACGGCGCCCTTGGAACGAATCAATTAGCTCAGGCTCGTGATACCAATTGGGGACAATCCGGGTTTGTTCAGCTTTGACGCTCCAGAGGACGCCGGTCTCCTCTTGCTGCCGAAAGCCTGGGACACCAGGGAAGCCCGCCCTCGCCTCGCACGCGGACGCAGTGGTTTCTGCAGAGGCCGCTCCGGGAGACCCCGAGGGACACGGGAGGAGGGACAGTGCGTCCCTGGCCTTTGTTCAAGAGCCAGCGCGCAGGGAGGCGGGGGTGCGGTGGTGTGTGTTCATTCTCGGTGGCCACTTCGTGGCGCGGTAAGAGACACTGAGACGAGGTGCGCCCTCCCGCCCCGTCGAAGCGCGCAGTGGGGCGGCCTCGAGCACCTCCACGCCCTGCAGCCCTCACTGCCGTCCACGGGAAAAGAACCAGACCCGGACAGTAGTTACGGTGGTAAAAGCTGGTATCTGGGGACTATGGAAATAAATAGTGGGCAAGAGACCTCATCGTAGCACCGGGCTCAACCCCGAGTACAGCACGGGCGGCTGGGGAGTTAGAGCCTGGGAGCAGGTGGGGTTGGGGATAGAAAATCGCCAAGAGACATCGGAGCCCAGCCAGGGGACCAGACGTCACCCGGGGGATCGTAGGGCTTGAGGGCCCCGTCCATACGTTCAGGGTGTCTCCCCCTCCTGGGGAGGGGACCCCATGATGTGCTCATCCCAACTCAGCGGAGACCCAGAGGCACAGAGGGGTGAGTGGCCTGCGGGTGGCACAGCCAGGACCCGAGCCCAGGTGTGACCGTGCTCCCCCTGGGGCTGATCGGAATAATCGGATAGTAGAATAACGGGGGGGGGGGGTGCACACTTCACCGACTTCCCTTCTGCCTGGTCTCTGGGGGAGCCTCAAGGGTGCACTGTCCATTCTCTGCCTCCGAGGGTCTCTCATTGTTTCCGTCTAGGACCGGGTGGCAGGAAGCAGCCTTCCTCTCCAGGCTGCGTCTGGGGCCCGTCCCGGGTGGGAGCTGGGGGTCCCGGGTGGGAGCTGGGGGTCCCGGGTAGGGACAGAGCATCCGTCGCCCCCACACCCAGGATGACCTTGGGCTTTCGTATCCGCTCTGGCCTCAGTCCCCTCGTCTTCCAGTGAGGGCTCAGCCCACCCCCAGGGGCTTATGGGGACTTCGGGGGATTGAGGACAGCCCCCTTGCCTGTGCTGAGTACGGTCACGGTGCTGCGGGCTTGACCAAGGGATGTGGACCCTCTTGGCACCTCCCGGGACATAGGTGGGGCGTGTGTGTGTGTCTGGGGCTGGCACTGGGGTCTGGTGGGGCCGGGGCTGCTGGCTGGCAGTCGCTATTGTTAGAGAGGTGTGTTCATAGGACCCAGAGAGTTCCCTGGACCCAGATGTCCACATCTCTGAAATCCTGGCTTCTTCCCCAGCACCCCCTCCCTGGGAACGGTGGGTGGGTGGGCTCCGAGCAGCTGAGGCCTGCTTTGTTCCCCGTTCAGGGGGCCTGTGGGGGCCTCACCGTCCCGCCCCCACGCTGTCCCTGGGGCGTGTTATTTATGCTTCCAGGCAATTAGTTTCTGCAGGGAATCCTCTGTGGGATGGAGAGGTCACTTCCCGCAGAAGGGCGGCAGATGGGCCCGCCCCCGCCCCCACCCCACCCCTGCCCCCACCCCCACCCCCACCCAAAGGTGGGCGTGACTTCACGGACAGGGCCCTGCTGTCCTTGGCCCCAGCCAAGGAGGCTACCGGCTGGCTCTCTCCTGAGTGTGCCTGAGCCCCAGCGACCCCCTTTGCGTTGAGCCTCCCCCCGCCCTTCCCAGGTGCCGGGGAAGAGAAGGATGGGCCTCAGGGTCCTTAGCATCTGCCTTGGTGGCCCCCATCATCCGTGCTCCCCCCAGTCCCTGCTGGAGCCCACCCTCTGTGTGACCTGGGGAAGAAAGGCTTGTTCTCAGCACTCAGCCCCTAAATTGGTCTCTGCGGTTTTTACTTTTGTTTGTTTTTGTTTTTAAACTCAGGAACAATGGCATCCCACTGTTTGGACTGTAGCCTTTCTTTCTCTTTTCTCTCTCTCTCTTTCTTTCTTTCTTTCCTGCTTTTGAGAGCGAGCGGGCACAGGGTAGGGAAGGGGCAGAGAGAGAGAGGGAGAGAGAGAGAATCCCAAGTAGGCTCGCGATGTCAGCACAGAGCCCAACACGTGAGGCTCAAACTCACGCACCGTGAGATCGTGACCTGAGCCGAAATCAAGAGCTGGACGCTCAGCCGACTGAGCCACCCAGGGGCCCCGACCTTTGCATTTGGAAAACCTGACCACGTCCCCGCACTGCCCCTTGCCCCAAGCCACGTGGCTCAGAGACCCCAGGAGATCTCCTGGAGTGTTTGCATGAAAACAGGCTCTGTATTTGGACAGTCCACCTCTCTAGGTGACTGAAAGCTACTCACGGATCCACCGGGTTCTGGACAACGTGTTGCCAGCTTTTCCGATAAATGCAGTACGTGCTGCGCCCCGGGAGCCGAGCTGGCTCCTCCCCAATTCCCATGGGCGTCCAGGGTCCTTGTCTCCAGTAGGAGACTGGGGATCTGCACCAGCCAGACACTTGGGCCTTGCAGACCCCGACCCAGGGCCCAGGCCGAGCGGCGAGAGAGGATGCCACACGGTGTCTTTGCATCTGGCACTGCCTTTTGCCTGCAGTCAGGCCTGAGCTCCGTCCCGGCCAGAGTGCGGACAGGGTTTGAGTCCTGGATTCGCTGCTTTCTAGCTGGGTGACCGCAGGCCACTTATCACCCTCACTGCGTGTGACTCAACCGTGCTAAGGGGGCTGCCCAGTGCCCTCTCCACGGGAAGCCAGGGGGTTAGCAGGGAGCCCCATTCTGTGTGTTTTCCTCCCGATTCCCCCTTCTGGCCAAGGTGGTGCTGGGACACGGGGATCCCGTGCGGGTGTTGGCCTGAGGTGGGCAGTGGCCTGGCTGCTGGCTGCCAGGATGGGGCCCCGATTTATTTCTGTATCTTCTAGGAGCCCGTGCAGGTAGTTCGGGGCCGGTTAGGACTCAGCATAGCACTGGCCCGTCTGTTCATTCAGCCGGCCTGGCGTCTCCTGGTGGCGGGCAAGCCCTGGGCCGATGTGTCAAGTGTGGGCCTGGGGGCCGCTGCCTCCCCTGGGTTCTGAGGGCCCATCCCGGGAAGGGGAGCCTGCGTGCCAGGCGGCAGGAAGGCAGGATGCAGGTAACTGGTTCGGCCAGGGTCCCGGGCCCCCGTGGCCTTGTGAGCACAGCAACTCTGGAGGCAGTGATCTGGCCCTTCTGGGTCTTGTCATCTCCGCGAGGGGTCGATACCACGCCCACCTGGGCAGGCGGGTGGCTTGGAGATGGAGCGGGTCCGCTCGCTCTGTGGGGGCCAGCAGGGTACTCGGAGGCTGGACAGGTGTCACGGTCTCTTCCACCCCACAGAGCCGTAGGTCAGCCTTGTGTTGGGTCCCTGTGCCACGCCAGGTCGGGCCCGCGTGGGGCACATGCTTGCTTGCACCTCGGGGCTGCTGGCGGACCACGAAGGCCCTTTGTCTCTGAGCCGTCAGGTGGCTGTGGGGCACAGGGCGTGGAGGAGACACGGGGGAATGTCACCTGTCGCTCACGGGCCGTGCCTCAGGAGGAGGGCCGTCCCAGGTTGCACCTCAGCTGCACCCCAGTTAAACGTTTAAACGAATAAAGCCAGTTAAGCGTTTCTGGAGTTTCTAGATTCAAAGCTGGAGGGTGTTTGTTTTTTTTTAAGGTAAACTTCTAATGAAGTATCCTGCTTGCACAGGAAAAGGCGTCTGTCCTCGGTGGACAGCTTGGTGACTTGTCACTACGTAACCTCCCCCCCCCCCCCCCCCCCCGTACAGGGTGGTGGCTGTAGGAGTCCGTCCAATCCGTGTGGTGGGACGACAGCAGGGGCGGTCAGCCCCCCAGGGAGGGGCTGAGGAGCACTTTGCAGGAGGATGGGGTCAGACCGGGACGGGGTAGGGGGGCACTCCTGGCCAAGGGGACAGGAGGCACGGGTCCAGTGCAGCAAAAGGCAGGTGCACGGAGGAGGTGTGGAACCCGCTTGGGCTCATTTGGTGCCTCCGTGAGCCCCCCTGCTGGCTGGGTCGTGTGTGTACACGCGCACGTGCACGTGTGTGTCTGTGTGTGTGTGCTTGGCTTGGCTTGGTTTGGCTTGATTACTAGTGTCCTGAAAGCTTCCCCTTCATTTTGAATTCTCTTTCCTCAGCTGCTAGAAGCCGTTTAAGCACGTGGGCCTCGGGTGAGGGCTTGGGGTGTGCTTGACCTTTGGAGGAGCACTGGCCGGGGAAGTCTTCTCTGATCGCCCGTGCGGTGCCAGCACCGGTGCCTTACATACCCCCGGTGACGGGGTGCTCACTACCCAGACTGCAGCCTGTGCCCCTGACAGACTGCTCCGACAGAGCCCGAACTTGCATCGTGCACGGCGGCCCCCGCCGGGCCAGTCGGCTGAGTGGGTTGCTCTTGGCTCCACGTCATTCCGATATGTTCCTCTTAATTTTTGAGTGCCTGAGCGTCCGCAGCTGGTCCACAGCTGGCTCTGAGCTCCCCCCGCCACCCCGCTGACTCTGCCAGATCCTCTCCCCCTTCGTGTTGTTCACACCCGTTAGCCCCGAGCCAGCTGCCCCACGGGGCAGGGGCGCACCGTCTCCCTGCTTGATGTCTCCGGGTCTCACCAGCCATTGGACTTTGTGCAGAGCGACATTATCAATCAGGAGGGCTCTTTTCGAATCATTAGGGGAGCATAACATGAGCAAATGATAAAGGGCCCCTCTGCTCGAGGAGTGTTGTGTGGGGAGGTCAGGGCTTTTGCGGGGTCAGGGACCGTCCCCTCCCTACCACGACTCGGGGAAGGATCCACAGGGTTCAGAGGGGTGAGGGCGCAGGGACGGTGCTGAGGGAGATGTTCCTGGCGAAGGAGGGTCACCCCGGCGTGGGGCGGATGTGGGGACGCTGCTCAAACTCAGGGTGCCAGGAGCCTCCGGGAAAAGCCGAGTCGATGTTCAGGGTCGTGGTGATGTGCCGTCCCGTCCCGTTCCTGGGCAGTGCTCTCCTGGTCTGTCTGGGCCTCGGCCGTCACCTCTTTGGGACCCCTGCCTCGGTGGCTGACCGCCCTCTGCCGCTGGGGGGTCCCCAGGGCCCCCGAGTGTCGCCTTGTGGCGTTCTCTCCCTGAACATTTAGGAGCCCATCCTCTCTGAGGGGCCGAGCGTCCTCAACCCTGGCACTGGGGCCTGTGACTGTCAGCCTCGGATCGGCGCCCGGGTCTGGCGTGACCAGTCACCACAGCTGGGGGGCTTGCAACAGAAATTGCTTCTCCCCAGTTCTGGGGCTGGAAGTCCCCCCCGCCCACCGGAGGTCACAGGACCGCTCCCTCTGGAGGCTCCTGGGGGGGGGGGGGTTCTGCCTGCCCCTCCCGGCTCCCGGCTGCTCTCGGCACTCCAGGCTGCGTCTGCTCCCTCCCTCCCTCGTCTCTGCCTCTCCTCTTCTCCCTGTGACTCTTGTGTCCTTTCTCATAAGGACACCAGTCACGTTGGATGAAAGGCTCACCCTACTCCGGAATGACTTCATCCTGATTGTGCCCGCAATCGTCCTTTTCCCAAATAAGGCCACTGCTTGAGTCGGGGAAGGACGTGAGTTTTGGGGACCCTCAAACCCAGTATAAGGCCTTCGTTGGCTGCAGTGGCAGTGCATTCGGGTGACCCGTCTTTTGTGTCAGGCACTGACAGGCTGCCCCTCGGGGGCCCTGAAGACGGAGCGGACGGGGTGCTTGGGCTTGGGGAGCCCGCACTCTTGGGCTGAGCGGGGGTGCAGGATGCATGGGCTGTCCTCGTGGCGGGGTGCCCCAGGAGGGCCTCGCCCTGGGTGTCTCTTCCATGCCACATCCTGTTCCTCCCTCGTGACCTTTCTTGCCTTCCCGTGACCTCCAAGGTGAAGTCCGGGCCCCTTAGCTGGTCGTGTGCAATCCAAGCCCGGCCCCATCCACCCGCACCCCTACCCACCCTCTGGTCCTAGGGAGGTCGTCGGAGGACGGCCGGGTCTCTTTCCTGCCTTCTCCCTCCCCCGTGCTCCCAGCTGTGGGTCCTGCAGGGGCCCCTCGTCTCCACCTGCGTCTCCACTGGAGCCTCCTGGGAACTTGTTGAAGGAGAATCTCGAGCCTTAGAGGCCCGAGCCGTGGCGTGGACCCATGGAGCTGGTGCAGAGAACCGCGTCCCCCGGCGGTGTTCCCCAGGGCCGCTGCGTTGCAGGTTGTGCTCATGAGACCCAGAACACATTTACAAGGGTCTTTTCATGAGTCGGCAGGCAAGGGCTTGGTCCCGCGAGGGCTCTGTCCCACCGTGTTCTGGAGCCCGCGTCTTGGTGGTGCTTTGACGGATGTAATTCCAGCTGCGTCAAGGATGGGAGAAGCCGGGCTGCCTGGCTCGGTCACTCTGGGCCGTGGGCCTGGACAGGCTGCTGGCTCTCTCTGGGCTGCTTGGTGACCAGGGTGAACCTCCTCTGCCCGTGATCCCGTCAGGTCCCCACACTACATCTCGTCATCATGTCCCCTGGGGCGCCTCTGGGCTGTGACAGGTGGAAACCCCCATTTTTAATTTAATTATTTTTATTTTTATTTTTTTATGTTGTATTTTATATTTGAGAGAGGGAGAGTGACAGAGCATGAGCAGGGGAGGGACAGAGAGAGAGAGGGAGACACAGAATCCAAAGCAGGCTCCAGGCTCCGAGCTGTCAGCACAGAGCCCGACGCGGGGCTTGAACTC
>NC_064807.1:89333683-89336969 GCF_023721935.1 Panthera uncia
CCAGGCTCCGAGCTGTCAGCACAGAGCCCGACGCGGGGCTTGAACTCGTAAACCATGAGATCATGACCTAAGCTGAAGTCAGACGATTGACTGAGCCACCCAGGCGCTCCTAAATTTTTTTTTGTTTTATCTCTCTTTTTAATTTTAAAGACAAGACTCCTGCTGGAAAGGTCTCCTTGTGGTTGGTGCCCAGTGAGGGGCAGAGGTGCCCAGAGCCCATGTGGGGCAGCAGGTGGGTCTGTCCCCTGCCGTCCTCCCTGGGCCACATCACTCTGCTTTCTCCCCCGCCTCGGACTGGCCCGCTTCCTACGTGTGCTCTCCCCTGTGGTCACGGAGAATCTGTTCTGGGCGAAAGGCACGTTTGAACCCTACCCTTAGGTAGGAGAAACTCCAGGGGGCGACTGGGGCGGGAAGTCCCTCGATGGGCCAGGATTAAGCCGAACTCCTTTTCTCGGAAGCAGCCTGGAGCTTTGTCTGTGGCTGTTTTCCATCTGTTTCTGGAAACACAGTGCACAAAAGGAAAAATCACTTTAGACTTTTTCCTGGTGAGGGCTAGCATCGCACAAATCGGGTGTCTGGGCCCGACGCAGTCGCATTCTTGGGCCGATACGGCTTTAGAAAGGAGAGGGTGCTGTGCAGGGCCAGGTGCTGAGGGCACGGCAGGGCCCTGGGGCCACCCCCGAGGCCGTGCTGTGGGAAGGTTGCCCTCATTTATGATGAGTCCACTGTGCATGTGCTGGCACTCACCAGCCCGTCACCCAGCTGACCCCGTTCATCCCTCAGGTTGACCTCCTCCAGGGAGCCTTCCCTGATACCCCCCTCAGTTAGGCCCTCCGCCCCACCGGCTCATCCATCCTGTGCCCTAAAGCGTTGACACAGCGGGTCCTGTGAGCTCCAGGAAGCCACGTCTGGCCTCTCCTCCGCAGGGCTCAGTACCTAGATGCTCACTGAATGCTACTGAACACACAGGTGAGCAAATGAGAACCGTCCTCAGGGTACTCGTCCCCACGTTACAGGTCAGGGCCCGGGTCCCCAAGGGTTTTAGGGCGCTGCCGAGATCTCGGGGACAGTCTGCAGCTGGGTGCGAGCTGGGGTTAGTGATGCCAAGCTGGCTCTCTGCACCCCCTGGAAGGCGGTGCCACGGGGTGCCCTGGGATGGGGCGGGCAGGCACCTGGCTCCAAGACGGGGGAGACCCCCCCACCTGAATCCTCATGATGCGAGCGGAGGAAGGTGTGCGTGGTTCCCGCCCAGCCGTCGGCTGCCCTGCTGGCCTTCCCCACCCGCCCCACCCCTGGGGCCGCTGGCCCAGGTGCGGACTCCTGCCACGGGCGGTGAGAAGTCCCCCGAGGTGTGGCTTCCTGGGGATTGTACCGGGACCAGTGGGGGGGCAGGGGCCGCCTCTCCAGGGTTGCGTCCGTCCACGGGGGCTGTTGCCGTGACAGACCAGGCGGCTGCAACAGCAGGCATGTATCTCCCGCGTGTCTGGAGGCCTGGCGCCTGATCAGGAAGGTGCCGGCACGGTCGGGTTCCCGTGGGGGCCTCTTCCTGGCTGGCGGGTGGGGGCCCTCTCCCTGCAAGCTCACAGGCAGGGACAGAGAGATCGTGCCTCTGTGTCACTTCCAGCAGGGACACCGACCCCGCCCTTGGGGGCCCCACCCCTGTCCCTCCCGCTCGCCCCCAAATACGCCACCTCCTAAGCCCTCCCCCTGGGGTTAGGGCTTCAACGTAGGAATTTGGGGGAACACGTTGAGTTCATAGCAAAGGTTGGCCTCTGTGTAGTGACAGCCACAGAGGGGCCGGATGACAGTGAGGTCAGGGTACAGCCACAGGCTGTGGATTCATGTGGTCTCCTCACCACGTGGGGCTCTGTGGCCCCCACTTCCCAGGTGGGGAGACCGACTCCGTTCCGTTCCGTGGCCGGGGATGGCAGAACTCTTTCTGATGCTCAGTCCCGGCAGATCTTTCCGGAAACACCCACAGCGTGTCACAGCTGTGAAAATGCCCAATTTGCAGCTTGTCCCGTCACGTCCGTGGCCACTGCGGTGTGAATGCTGTTCCTGATCCGGCCTGAGCCCCGTTCCCCTCCTTCCGAGCTCAGTGGAGATGCTCGCCCGCCTTCCCCGGGCGCCGCCGGGAGGGTCCTGACGCCCCGGGGCCGCGCCCCCCTCTGCCGTCAGCCCGCGGGGTGCAGGGTGCTGGAGGTGCTCCCAGGCGCTCCGGCCCAGCCCCAGAGGAAGCGAGCTGGCAGAGACAGTCCCCTTACTCGGTGCGCTGAGGTCATACTCGCGCTTAGTAACGGAGTTAACCAAGTCATCGCTCTAGAGATAAGTGTGTGCATTGGAAAATTATCGCCGCGGTGCGAGAGGTACAGGTTTTGTTCCTCTTTCCGTTACGATGGCCATTAATCAGGGAAGGCAGTGGCGCATTCTGAAGCCCGTCGGCCCCCTCCAGGTAATGGCTGCTGTCCCCTCTTCCCCGTTAACAAGCCGGGGTTGACGGATGGTGGGGGCCCAGACCGGAGTGGCTGAGCCAGAAGTGCTGCGGGAGGGGGTTCCGGGGTGAGGCTCAGACGGGAGGCTGAGGCTGTTCTTCTGGATGCTTCCTTCTTAGGCGCGGTGAGCACAACTCAGCCATCCGAGGTCTTGGCCATATCTGCCACTGTGGACAGGGGACCACTTTGATCCTCTGGTTTTGACAAGGGGCACAGGAGCACTGACTGCCTTGGGTGGTTGAGGATTGAGTGAGGCAGCAGGGGAACTTCGGACTGAGCCCCGTGCTGGGCTCACGGCGGTCGGGGCTTAGGCTCCTGGTCAAGAATCAGTCTCACAAACAAGACTCGGGCTCAAAGTTAGGCTTCAGGTTCATGGTCAGGGCTCAGGCTCGCTTTAGCATCGGCTCATTCAGGCAGGTTCTGGGGAGTAGTACTGTGTTCCGAGCACTGCTCCTGAGCTATGGCGGAGTGGGATGGCCAGGTTGGCGAGTAAACACTTGAGAATGCGGATCCCAGCCTGTGGGGGCTGTGGCTTGGCATCCCTTGGGGTTGTACCTGGAGGACTGTCCCCATCCCAGCCCCCAGCTGTCCCCGGGGCTGGTCGTGGGCACCCTGAGGAATCCGTTCCTTGTGTCTGGCAGATCGTTATTTATTTATTTTTTTTTAAATTTTTTTAAATTTTTTTTTAATGTTTTTTATTTATTTTTGAGACAGACAGAGCATGAACGGGGGAGGGGCAGAGAGAGAGGGAGACACAGAACCGGAAGCAGGCTCCAGGCTCCGAGCCATCAGCC
>NC_064807.1:89337069-89341218 GCF_023721935.1 Panthera uncia
CTGAAGTCGGACGCTTAACCGACTGCGCCACCCAGGCGCCCCCTGTGATTTGTTTTTAAATTTTATTTATTCTTAGAGAGAGAGGGAGCGTGCACAGTGGTGGTGGGGTGGGGGCGGAAAGAAAGAGAGAGAATCCCAGGAGGGCCTCTCGCTGTCAGCACAGAGCCCGACGTGGGGCTCAAGGTGGGGCTCGACCTCACGAACCACGAGATCGTGACCTGAGCCCCAGGCGGGTGCTTAACCGACCGAGCCCCCCAGGCGCCCGGCGCTGGGAGTTCTTGCTCATCTGCCTCTCCAAGTCCCCCAGGGCCTTCAGAGAGAGACCCAGGCCCGCCGCCTGTTCTTTGGGAGCCCGGGGCCTGCCGGGAGGGAGGAAGGGGTGCCCCACCGCCTCGCCGGGAACTGATGGTGCCCTGCCCCTTCCCGGCCAGGCCTGCTGTGGCAGCTTCGGCCCAGCGACGTGGAGGTGGAGGCTTCCTGAGGAGGAGACCCCTGAGAGCCTGAAGGGACATAG
Source organism: Panthera uncia (assembly GCF_023721935.1). Lineage (NCBI taxonomy): Eukaryota > Metazoa > Chordata > Mammalia > Carnivora > Felidae > Panthera > Panthera uncia. The sequence continues at coordinate 89,337,584 of NC_064807.1, forward strand.
GAAAAGTGAGCAGCAGGAGCCAGGGAAAGCCAGGCAGAGGAGACGAGTGTTGCCAGCAGGAAGAACAAACAGCTTATGCAAAGGCCCTGTGGCGGAAGGCGTTTGGTGAGTCTGAGGGCCAGGATGCGATCGGCCAGAGCGTGTGGGAGCTGCAGGCCACGCTGGAGACGTGGCGCAACCTTGAGTGGCTGTGTCCCGTCCCGCTGCTCTGTGGAAGCCGGAGGCTGCTGTGGTTTTACAGGAAGAGACAGGGAGTGGACACAGTGGGGTGATACTCAGGAAGCAGGACCCGCAGGAGATGGTGGCCAACTGAATGTGGGGAGTAGGGTGCTGCTGGGAGTCAAGGGCATGACACCGGTTCCTGATGGGGCATTTGGGGAACGGGGGTGCCTGTGCCCGAGGCAGGGAGCCCCACGGCTCTGCCCCTCCGTCTGCCACCTCTCAGGACTTCCTCGCTGTCGGGTCCATTGCCAGTTGCCCTGTTCAGTCCTCAGCTCATGTCTCAGGGCTGTGACCGGGGCCCTTCTGCTCCTCTGGCTGCACAGGCACCGCCTCCTTCATCCCCCAGGACCCCGCAGTGCACGTTCCTTATCATCTCCATTTCACGGCTGAGGAAACCGAAGCTCAGAGGGGTTTAGCAACTGGCTGGAGGCCACACGACAAGGGGGGCAGTTGGGACTCAAACCCAGACCCGCGTGACGCTGAAACACACGCCCTCCGCGATCACCTGTGCTGGGCCTCAACAGCCGGTGCCCAGGGGCCACTGTTGCGAACCCTCACTTGACTCCCTGCGCACACAGCGTGGGGTGTGCAGGTGCGTGGGATAGAGGACAACTTATTTTCTGGTGCCCTTTTAATGGCTTGTAACTCTTCCGCTGCTATTATCTTTGTGGGAACCTCTCCAATTTCATTTATTATTTATATATTTTTCTAGTATTTATTTATCTTTGAGAGACAGAGAGGCAGAGCCTGAGCAGGGGAGGGGCAGAGAGAGAGGGAGACACAGAATCGGAAGCAGGCTCCAGGCTCCGAGCTGTCCGCACAGTGCCCGACGCGGGGCTCGAACTCACGAACCGCGAGATGGTGACCTGAGCTGAAGTCGGACGCTTCACCGCCTGAGCCACCCAGCCTCCCCTATACCTCTCCAATTTTTTTTTTCAACGTTTTTTATTTTATTTTTGGGACAGAGAGAAACAGAGCATGAACGGGGGAGGCGCAGAGAGAGAGGGAGACACAGAATCGGAAACAGGCTCCAGGCTCCGAGCCATCAGCCCAGAGCCTAACGCGGGGCTCGAACTCACAGACCGCGAGATCGTGACCTGAGCCGAAGCCGGACGCCCAACCGACTGAGCCACCCATAGCAGATCTTTAAATCCAAGGCGGGAGGCAGGTCACTTCTCGGTGAGAGAACGCGGAAGGTGCTCAGAAAGGGCCGAGTCGGAGAGACAGGTTCAGTCCTGGACCCGCCGCTATGGTTGTGTCGGGGCCTCAGTTTCCTCATCTGGGAAATGGGGAAGATGGCCCTGACCCCACACCACTGGGGTGGAGCCCAAGGTTGGACACGATCGGTGGAAGAGGCAGAGAGGCTGGCGTGGGCTGACGGGGCACAGGGACCCGCTCAGGCGCGGGCTGTGGAGACGCCTGCTCTCTGACCCTCGGCTCGCCGTCTCTGCTGCAAGGAAGAGGGCTAGGAAGTGTGTGGCCAGAGCCTTTCAGACAGGGCGAGGTTTCCACGCGGGGCTGGGGCTCCCTCCTGCCCCGCCCTGTGGTGTCTGTAATGCCGTTGGCATCTGAAGCCCTGGGCCGTGGGGATTTTTGCACCTTCGGGTGGTGATTCACAGCACTGGGCAGCTGGTTCGTGGCCCCTCCTCGGATCAGAGGGGAGATGTGATGCCGCTTGTCTGTCGGAGGCGCCTCCTACGTTTTGACGCACCTTTGTCCCACCTCTTACCTGTCTGGCCGGGGAGAGGAGGCGGTCTGTGCTCTCCCGCGGCTGCAGTGGGCGTGCATTCACAGGTGACCGGTGGCCCACCCCGCCAGCTCCCGGAAGCCCCCGTCGTGGCTGGGGGGGCTCGCTGGCCTCCGTGGAACTGCAGGGCCCCCCTTGATCCCGGCCGCCGCTGTCAGCCCACGTCCGGAGCCGTCCTTTCCGGGGCAGGGCTGGGCCAGAGAGTGGGGGCGGGGGGGGCCCAGACGAGCCGAGTCTGTCTCAGGTCGCTGCTTGTCTGCCTCGAACCCCCAGGGCCTCAGTGACTCCTCCGTAAAATGGGGGGGGCGGGTAGAGCAGAAGTGTCTCGTGGAGGGCTTGGGGGGATAAAATGAAACGGACCTGGTAGAGACCCAGATACCAGCTCTAGTTGTTAATGGAGCCGTGTCAGGGAGGCCAAGAGCCTGGAGCTCCAGAGGGATCTCGTGAAAGTTCGTGGGGGGCCCTCGCAGGTCACCTGCAACCTCCTGGCTGGGTTTAGGTTTCCCATTTGGGCCGGGTGGCCACTGCGCCTTTTCCACCCAGGATTTTAAGTTTCCCCGACTGGTTCCTGCATATCTTCCTGGTCAGGCACAGCTGAAGTTCACGCCGTCTCCCAGCCCGGTGACCACAGAGCATTTGACTGATGTCACGGATCAGGGACAGTAGACAGTCAGTGCTCAGAGGGACTCTGGAGACCTCGAGGTCTCGGTGTTTCCCCGGGTGGGCTCGAGTCTCTCCTTGCATATGCTGGATCTTTCTGACAGGCAGAGCTGGCTCAGAGCACCGCCTGTCAGTAGAGAAAGCTTCAGAGGCCGCCTCTGGCTTGAGCAGGAGAGAGCGCTGCGTTTGATTAGTGACGTGTGGCAAGCATTTGCCGCCTCCTATGTATCGTGTTCCCCTTATTCCGTAGATGGGGAAACTGAGGCTCAAGTAGTCAGTGGCGGGTTTAAGACTTAACCCCCGCCTCTGGCATTTTGTCCTGGTTTGTGGCTCTCTGCCCCATACCCACGATTACAAGTTAATTAGAACAACTTCTCTAACTTGCCCGGCGCAAGTCGGCGCTCAATGTGTGAGTCCCATTAGCATCATTTGTTCAGTTCGTAGCTCTTCTGGCCATCGGCTCCTACAGAGTCCAGGATCCAGGGCTGCTGGTTCCTGAGGCTCAGGACGGCCTCTGCCGCTTGCTTGTGAGGTCTCCAGTGAGCACAGGACGTGCAGCTAGATTGGGGGTTCGTTTCGAGTCGTGCGGAAGCCTCAGTTCGAGCCCAGGAAAGAGGAGAGGGCCGGTGCCGCAGTGTCCACAGACTCTGCCTCTCTGTCCTGTCTCTTTCTTTGCTCCTAAGACTCGCTTTTGAGCTCCGACCCTCTTTCTAGCACGGCCAGACCCTTCTTCCGTGCGTTCCCCTCCGAAGTTGCCGCCTTTCACCAGCTCCCGTGAGTGGCGCTTTTCGTTCTGCCGCTTGGGCGTCTTGGGGCCTGCGGCCCGGCTCACCCCTGTCCCCTGCGCGCACTCGGCCCCTTGCAGGAAAGCTGTGTCGGCTGCTGTGCGGGACGCAGCGGCTGACAGGCGGCCGTATTTCCCGTCTGCTTTGGTTTGTCTGGCTGCTCCGGGCGGGGGCGGGGGGGGGGTGTTGCAAAGCCTGACTGCGGGGTTTGTGACGAATCA
>NC_064807.1:89341228-89343027 GCF_023721935.1 Panthera uncia
GGGGGGGGGGGGGGGGGGGGGGGGGGGGGGGGGGGGGAGCGGGGACGCAATTCATGACGACTTGCTTCTGCATATGCAGCAGCGTTAGCCGCAGATTTCCCAGGCAGATAGGGGAGTTTCCGGGGCAACGTGTTTAAATGAGGTTCGCAGTCTTGCCGTTTGGCTCCGTTGAGCCGTGTGTGTGCGCGTGTCTGCGTGTGTTTCCAGATGTGTGGTAATGGCTGATAAGGAAGGCCTGCGGGCTTGAGCCTGGTCTGTGCGATTCCTGCTTATTGACTCCTAATGACAGCAAGTGCCTTGGGGCCAGGAAGCCCTCCTGACCAGTACGGGCTTTGCGAGCGAGCTGGGTGTGACGGGCACAGACGTCCGCCAGCTCTCGCCCACCTCGTCGTCGGCACGAAGAAGCCCCGGGTCCCTCTTAAAGGCCGGCTCGCATCCGTCTTTGTTGTCCTTCTGGATCCTTCCTGCCCGTGCTTCTCCATCGAGGACCTCGGGGAACCTAGGTGGCCTTGCTGGGTGCCACCTCGCAGTGCCAGCTGAATGCTAGCCGTGACACGGTCCCCGTACTGTGGTTCCTGAGCGTCCCGTTCGTATCGCCTTCCCGTGGCAGTGATGCGTCTGTTCTCTTGTTTCGTGGCGTAGGCGTTTGTCAGCTCTGCAAACTACTTTTTTATGGTACGTGTTAGCGTGTCAGCCTTTATTCCGAGGGGTATTGATTCTCACGCTTGCAGAGAAACAGCGTTTCCACATAAAGAGCTCATACCCTGGAGGACTTCTGTCTTCTACATTCGGGATAATAGAAGACTTGAAAGCAGAAAACAAACACGGAAAACCTTGGCTCACGTTTCGAGTCCCAGTGGAAAAGGGAGGTGTGGTGGAGGCTCGCCCGGGAGACAGCAAACCTTCAGGGAAGTTCCGGGTGGGCAGAGCGTGTTCACACGTGCGTGTGTGTGTGTGTGTCTGTGTGGTCTCTGCCCCAGGAAGACCTTCAGGGACCCGGCTGATGGAGGCCTCACCACCTTTAACGTGGGCACTGTGAGGTTGCCCGGAGGCGGGAGGTTTCGTGAGCCAGGCCCGCAAGCGGCCCCCTTGACGTCTGCTCCCATCCACTGCGTGGCCCTCGGGAACCGCAGGAGAGGCTGGCAAGTGCCCAGCCAGGCCCCAAAGGAGGGGTATGAGGTCTTGTGCCCAGCTGCAGGCTCCGGCGGGGCGGTGGAGGGGCAGGTTTGGGTCATGTGGATGTAGGTTTGGTTCCTGAATCGGCCACTTATTGCTGGGTGACCTGGGACAAGATCCGTATTCAGTCCAGTCCCCAGGGTCTGTCTCTAATAATGGGGAGTTGGGGGAAGGGAAGAACACATACGGGAATGTTGTTTGTGTCGTGCGTATCTTAGTGCACAGTATATACTAAGTGCTCAAGAAGTGGTAGCTCGTGTTCTGACATTTAAGAGGTGGGAATAGGGAGGCAGGTTCTCTTTGGGTCCTTTGCTGCTGATCCTGTCTGTCCATCTACCCGTCTGTCCACCCATCCATCCATCCATCCATCCACATACCCAGTTTATCCTCATCCACCCATCCATCCCCAGACCCATCCATCTACCCATCCAGCCATCCATTCACCCATGCACCCATCCGTCTATCCACGCACCCACACATCTACCCATGCACCCATCCATCTACCCTCAGACCCATCTATTCATCTACACACTCATCCATCTATCCACACACCCACACATCCACCCATCCACCCATCCATTCACCCATTCACCCATCCATTCATTCACACACCCATCCATTCA
>NC_064807.1:89343037-89344530 GCF_023721935.1 Panthera uncia
CCACGCACCCATCCATCTATCCACACATCCACACATCTACCCATCCATTCGCCCACACACCCATCCATACGTGTGTGCGCCCATCCATTTATCCCCGCACCCATATCCCCAGACATCCTTTGAGCATTCTAAGGTCATTCTGTGTCTCAAGCCCGTCATATAAACTCAGTAGTGGGCTGCAGTTTTTCTCACCCATGAAGTGAAGAAGCAATTCAGAGCCTGGTTTTGAAGGTCAGGTGTGATGCTAGCCCCAAAAGAGCTTGGAAAAAGCTTCATGAGGGACATGAGCTGTGTCAGGTGCCCAGAAGGCCTGAAGAGAGCTGGAGTAGCCGTGGGCATCCTCAGCAGAGGGCATAGCCCGCCAGGTTGTGTTCCTGTGCACCCTTGGAACCATGGTCTCTGCCACCTGTAGGGAAAGGGGAGAGTGTGGAGGTTGAAAGACGTTTTGTTGCGGACCCTCCCCCTCAGAGGTTCAGTGGGGTGGGTAATAGGAGTGTCTCTCTCAGCCACTGTTGACCAGCTGTGTAAGCTTGAGCAGGTTCCCTGGTTTGGGACCTTGGTTTCCTGTCTGTGAAATGGGCAAGCAATCAGTCCAGTCTAGTGTCTCTCATGGGGGGAGCTGTCCTGGGGCTCAGAAGTTTCATGAAATGCCCCGAGCTATGTCAGCACAGTCCTGTGCCCCAGGGCAGGCTCTCAGCTGCAGGGCTGGGAAGGGGGTGCTGACCAGTGTTCCCTTCAGCACGACAGGGTACCTGTGGCCCTGTGGCCGCCTTGAGAATTTCCCCAGGTGGGACTTTAACGTGAACAAGGCAGTGGAATGTGAGAAAGAGCTGACTGCTCCGTCCTGCTCCCCCTTCTCCTGGCCTCTGTCCGAAGTGAATTTGAGGCCTTGGGTGGGCAAGAACCCAGGAGATCCTCCTGAGAAATAGGGTCCCTACTGAGCCATCCACAAGGACTGCAGGAAAGCCTCTGGTTTCTCTGGCAGGGGTTATAGGTGGTGGGTGTACTCTGTGAAGACAGTGGGGATTACATCATTGAGAAAACCCAGCTTGGCTCCAACTCTCAAGGAGCTCACAGACCAGAGTGGTGTGGAAACCCCTCTCTGGGGCTGCAGGAGTCTTATGAGCCTTCTGCTGTCATGGGGCCATTCACTTTTTCCTTCTGTTGTTCCTTCCGTCCTTCCTTCCTTCCTTCCTTCCTTCTACCCATCTGTCTGTCCTTCTACAATACATTCATCTATCAATGCATCCTCCCTTCTTTCCATCCATCTATCCATCCATCTGTCCATCTGTCCATTCATTCATCCATCCGTCTGTCCATCCATCTATCCATCCATCCATCTATCCATCTGTTCATCTGTCCATTCGTCCATTCATTCATCCATCCATCTGTCTGTCCATCCATCCATCCATCCATCCATCATCCATCCATCTGTCCATCCATATGTCCATCTATCCATTCGTCCATTCATTCATCCATCCGTCTGTCCGTCC
>NC_064807.1:89344540-89364875 GCF_023721935.1 Panthera uncia
TCCATCCATCCATCCATCCATCATCCATCCATCTGTCCATCCATCTGTCCATCTATCCATGCATCCTCCCTTCTTTCCATCCATCTATCCATCCATCTGTCCATCTGTCCATTCATCCATTCATTCATCCCTCCATCTGTCTGTCCGTCCATCCATCCATCCATCCATCCATCATCCATCCATCTGTCCATCCATCTGTCCATTCGTTCATTCATCCATCCTTCCTCCCTCCCATCCCTCCTCCCTCCCATCCCTCCTCCCTCCCATCCCTCCTCCCTCCCATCCTTCCACCCTTCCACCCTTCCTTCCTTCCTTCCTTCCTTCCTTCCTTCCTTCCTTCCTTCCTTTCTTCCTTCCATTGACCCATGTATCCATCTAGGCACATCAACATTTGCCAGGTAACGTCTGTGTGCAGGTACTTGGAATATAAAGTTCAAAGGCGCAGCTCCACATGCTGATACATTTCAAGGAGGTCCTGTGTCAAGTACTCCTTAGGTTCACAACAGTGAGGGTCCTGATCAGCTGCAGCTTGAGTGGACACCCTGCTGCTGTGCCCTCTGGGTGGGGGGTGGGGTGGGGTGGAGAGCGGTGTTTTTCGACCAGTTTGCAATAGCTGTGGTGTAGTGAGAGTAAACCCGGCCCGTGTTTCCACCTTCAGGTCCAGAGTCAGAGCCTTTTGGTTTAAATAGCACGTTTTATTGACAGGACAATTCAGGGAGGGTCTGCACCCGGGGTGGGACACCAGCAGACTGTTGTTTTTAAATACCATCTGCCCCCACTATACTTTGTAGGAAAATATAAAGCTACAGCCAAGGAAGCAAACTGCACAATCACTCTGTCACAGCCTAACGTGTTGTGCGTTTCCGCCCGTCTCTTTTTAAGGAGTATATAATTTTAAAAATTAGACTTTATCGATTGTACATGTTTTACAACTTGTTTCTTTCACCGAAGGGATTCATGAATACGTTTTATATCAACAAATTCCCTGCCGCGACATCAGTTTGCACGGCGGCTCGGAATCCCCTGTGCGGCTGTGTCTGGCTTCTTTTCTCCCCGAGCCTGGTGTTGGCCAGTCAGGCTGCCGGTGGATTTTTGGAGCATTTGTAGATTGCTGCAGGGGCACCTCTGGAACGAAATGGCTCCACACATAAAAGAGCGGGGACTCAGAGTCATCTTAATGACACCAGGGCAGCGCGGACTCGCTCCTCCTGGCCGGAGAGCTGGATGGTTTCCACCGCCCTTCTTGGAAGGATTTGCTGGAGGCCCAACCAGGTGCCTCTCGGGGACACATCTTGCAGGCTGCCTGCCCACCTCTTCATGCCTGAGCGAGATTATAAGCTGAAGCACAGAGGCTGGCCTGGGGTGCTGGTTCGGGGTTCCTCAGGGGCTAGCGGGACGAGCTTCGTCAGCCCGTTGCTTGTGGGGGAAGGTGGGGGCCCCCCAGGGGCAGAGGTCCTGGGAGCCCCTTTCTGGAACTCTAGGCTCGGCGAGGTCTGCACTGGACACTGCTCTGCCCTAGATCCCCCCTTAGCTTCCCGGGGTCCAGACCACGTGTCCTTTCCCCAGAAGTCCCTCCTGCCCCCTCTGCTTGACTGTCCATTCCCTTCAGTGGCTCTGTGCTTCTCAGGCCGTCCGGAGATGGATGCCCGGGTCACTCTCCTTGCCCTTCTGCAGGCCTCGACCTGCAGGGGCTGCCTGTCGGACCCCGTCCCTGGGGCCGGGGTGCCCAACCTCGGCCCCACATCTGGGCCACCCGGGGCCCTAAACAGATTCCTGGGCCCCACTCTCTTCCGTTCCAGAGCCTCCGCAGGTGGGCCCGGGGTGCCGGGTCTGCGTTCCGAAACTCCGCCAGCGAGCGAGCAAGCTGGTGGGCTGCTAGTGTCGGGGAACGTGTCCAGCCCGAGAGTGAAGCTGGTGGAGAGTGTGGGGGTCAGAGCGGGCCGCGGCTGGGCGGGGACGGACCCAAGACCTCCACCCCGGTGCACACCCCACACCTTGCCCGGTGTCCCCTGGGCTGCCCCATCCGCCCCTTGCCCCTTCCTTGGCCGCGCATGTGGCTCCTCCCCGTGGGCTTGGGCCTCTGGGGACTCGTCCTTCTGCTGTGACCCCCTGCCCCGCCCTGGGCACACCTTCCTTGGCCCCAGTGAAGTGGTCGGTGATCGCTGAGCCCAAAGGCTTGAGCCGGTTGTGGACGGGGAGGAGGGGAAGCCGTTCCGTTCATTAACAGAGGCAGGCGAGAAGTGGAGATAAAAGTTGGGAAAATGTCGTCCTTTGACATTTACGTTTTCAGGAGAGCTGGAGGGGCCGTGGGCTGGGAGGTGTTTGATCATCGCCCAGCCCCTCCGTCCGGGGACGGGGCCACCGGCCAGGGGCGCTGTGGGGCCCACGCAGGCTCCTTGCTCCCCTGCAGGGAGGTGCGTCCTGCGCCCTGTCTTTCCCCGGGGGGCTGCCGCCACCCCTCGTCTGACCCCACGACTGTCTCGGGAGGCCCCACGCCTGCTCCCGGCAGCCCCTGCCCTCGGTCACTGCAGTGGGGGTCCCTGCGGTGGGCTCCCCCCCGCAAAGCACTCCTGTTTCTGCACAGATGCCAGCAGGGAGCACGCAGCCCAGGCAGACCCAGGACCAGGGCACCTCCGGGAGAGATGTTGACCCTGGCTCGACGGGAACCCAGAGCCGAGTCCCTCACAACTGCCGATGACAGATTCCAGCCTGGAGCAGAGTGTCTGTGGGCTCGGGGCGGAGAAGCCACTGTGTCTTCTGCTGGGACGGTGGGCGCGTGGACACGTCAGAGACCTGTCCCCTGGCTTTGGCTCGCTCCCCTGCGGCAGCCCCTCCGCGCCTGGGGCTCCCTCTGTATGGGGCAGAGGCTTTGTGCTAACTCCAGGTCAGGAGACAGGTCCCGTCTCCTGGGCCAGGGCTGACCGATGGCTGCCGAGCGTGGGATCTGCCAGGAGGACTCTGGCCCCTGTCCGGCCGGCTGGGGAGGAGTGCGGCAGGGGATTAACAACGTCAGCCGTGGAGGTGTGGGAGCGGGTGGCTTGTGCCCCCGAGCCCTTCAAGCTCTGCCATTCATTCCTAGCTTCTAGCAAATAACCGTAAGCACATAGCAATAATGCTTTACGTTTTGTTCTCCCTGAACGCCTGGAGCTCTCACGAGCTGAGAGTAACAGCCAGAGCCAGGAGGCTCATTACTCGCGAAACACCCTTGGAGCACACGGGCGCGGGGCCGTGGCTGGGCCAGCCGAGTCCTCTCTGGGGAGGCACAGAAGGACCCCGACGTTCTGCAGTTTCCTGACTCCCACGGCCCGGCCCCTCAAGTGTGGCCACCTCCGGGAAGACCCCTCACAGCACTTACCTCGTTGGCCGAGGTCGCGGACTGAGCAAAGGGGCTTTCTGTACGGCTTGGGTTTTTCCCTCCCGTTCAGAAAATTGCAGCTAAAACAAGTCTGTGAAATGCGTCTCAGCTGGGGGCTTTAGGCAAGAGACCTTGCCTCAGTTTCCCAGGCTCCCAAATGTGCATAGCAGGCCTGGCCGGGTAGGGTGAGGATTCCCCAGGACGGTGCCCGTAAAAGGCCCAATGGGCTCGCTTCCTGGGGCAGCTGGCAGGGGTGTGCGTGGCTTTAGCCGGTGGTCATCGTGGGCCATGTTCATGGGCCCTGTCGCCAGACACACACAGACTGTACCCACGCGCACACACAAGCACACACACACACACACACACACACACATACACACACACACAGGCGGGCCCATGCACGCTTACACAAGGAAGCCTCAAAGCCCAGGCTTGCGTCTGCTTCATCAGCATGTGACGTCTGGCACAGCAGGTGCCCCGTGAATTCTGTAACGAATCGTGAGCAGCTCCATGCGTTTTATTTTATTTTACTTTTATTTTATCTTATTTTATTTTATTTATTTTTAATTAACCAATTTATTTTTTTAACGTTTACTTATTTTTTGAGAGAGAGATACAGTGTGAGCAGGAGAGGGGCAGAGAGGGGGAGACACAGAATCCGAAGCAGGTTCCAGGCTCTGAGCTGTCCGCACAGAGCCCGACACGGGGCTCAAACTCACAAACCGTGAGATCATGACCTGAGCTGAAGTCGGACGCTTAACCGACTGAGCCACCCAGGTGCCCCGTGGTTTTTTTTTATTTGTTTAAAAATATTTATTTATTTTTGACAGAGAGAGAGTGAGAGAGAGCGCACACAAGCGGGAGGGGCAGAGAGAGAGAGGGAGACAGAGGATCCCAAGCAGGCTCTGTGATGAGAACAGAGACCCTGACGCAGGGCTCGAACTCACAGACCGCAAAATCACGACCTGAGCCAAAGTCAGATACCTAACTGACTGAGCCACCCAGGCGCCCCTCATGCGTTTTATACTCTGTGCTCCGGGGCGGCCACTCCCCTCTCTCTGCCTCAGTTTCCCCGTAACCCTCTGTGGAGCCTCATGCCTGCTTGCTGCCTGTTGGGTGTAACTGTGTTGGGGCTTCTGAGGCTGGGGGATAGGCGGGCCCCATGTGTCTGGAGGGGGCTGCCTGGGGCACAGGGCAGGACGGGTGTGGCCGGGGGCAGCCAAGAAGGAACGGCCACTGCTCATGGTTCAGCACTTGAGAACCTCTGCCCTCACAAGCACGTTGGTCTGGGGAGATAGTGCTCGGATCCCCTCATGCGGGCTGAGCCTGGTTCCGTCCGCCCTGACCCTTTGAGGGGGCCAGGCATCAGTTTAGAAGGTCGGGAGGAGGGGCCAAAGGGGAGGGAGCACTGCGTCAGCGCTGCGCCCCAAGCTGCCTTGTAACTTCGGGCAAGTCGCTTGACTTCTCTGGACCTCTCCCAATCTCTGAACTGGGTCAGCACCTACTGGGAACATGCTGTGAATCATTCGGTAGCTTCCAGAACAGCAGCATGGGATGAGCACTTTGTAAGCGTGACGCCCCTTAGGACTGTCAGCGGCCCCGACGAGGTCAGCCCCGCCCCGTGTGGGTGAGGACGCAGCCCTGCCTGGGGTTAGTAGCTGGCGCCCGGAGGGCGGAACCGGTGAGCCCGGCCCCGCTCCTCCGCACGGCCCTCGGCGAACCTTGGTGCGCAACACATCTTGTGCCATGCGCAACATAGGTATCCAGCCCGCAAACGTTACACGGTGTGTGTGGGAGTGTTCTTTTGCCAAGACGAGATGTGCTTAGTGAACAGCTCTCTGTGCACAATACCCTTCGTTGTGGTTCTGCGATGACTTCCTGGTTTCTCGTGGAATGACAGAAGCGTCTTTCTGGTCTCCCCAGGTCATCTCTGCCGTGTCCAGACTCTCCCTGCACCACGTGGCCCAGAACAAAGGGATCAGGTGAGCTCATCGGCGCTGACGAGTGCCGCCCTCTCGTCCTCCCCGCCACCCGCGTGCCTGGCCTCAGATATTAGAGTTTTCAGCAGATATCCTCAGCCCGTGGCCTTATCATGAATTTTCAACGTGGTCTCGTGTCGCCTGTTGGCAACAGGAAGGGGCGGCGGCAGGGGGCGGGGTGGGGGGGCCCTCCGCTTCCCACCAGGGAGATCTTGCACGCGTGTTCGACTGATGGCTGCGAAATCCCTTTCGATTTTGGTAATAAGATCAGCAAATTAATCCTTTCACAGATCATTGCCTACCTAAGCACACTCCCCACGCGTCACAACCGGGGGGGGGGGGGGCCTCGCCATGAGGGGGGAGACCCGTCCCGCGGGGGGGGGGGGCCTCAAGTCCCTGGGTTGGACTTCTCACTCCCGGTTTTACTGCTTTCAAAGCTCAGCCTCAGACAATCCTGTCACCCCTGCGGTTTGGCCTCTGGTCCCTGACACGGGACTGGGCACGCAGGCAGCCGGGACAGGGGAGGGCAGCCCCAGTGAGATTCTGGCCCACAGGCATGGGGTCAGGGAGACGTCTAAATGGGGATCAGGTTCCAGGTCGGGTGGGGACAAGCAGAGGACGTGCCCTTCCTCAGTGTCCCTGGAGGACATGGGCCCAAAAGGTGGGGATGAGAGGTTTGGGAACCCGAAACAGCCCCATCTGAGGGTGGAGGGCCGTGGGGTCACGCCTGGGTGCCAGCGACATCGTGAGGGTGGTCTCTACGGGAGGGACTTCCCAGCAGCTGTGTGGCCTGAGTCTGGGGTCCCAGGACCAGGCCAGCCCGGCCGCCCCTTGGTGGGGCTGTTTGCACAGATTCAGAGAGTCACCGGGACAGATGCAAAGGTTAGGCGCCCCCCCCCCCCCCATCACTGGAATGTCATTTGTTGTATTGTCAGAGAGAGAGTCCTTTGAACTGGGGGTTTTTGTTTTTTGTTGTAAGTCAGAGACAGGATAGGCTCTTCAAAAATGCCTCTAGACTCTCTGCTGAATGCATACAAAAGGGCATCTATAACACGTTTAGGGTAATGCCATAAGACAAGGCTCACACCCTGGGACACCAGTGACACCTGGACGCCCCCCCCCCCCCCCAGCATCACCCGCTGGTATTCAGGGGCGCTTCTGTGAGGTCCGCAGCAGGGACAGTTCAAAACCACTAACTCAGAGTACGTGTGGTATTTCTGGATAGGAAGGAGCACGTAGGTTTGGTGTTTTGGCTTTTTTCTGGAAACGATCGTCTGTCGGCTCTCCCGCTGGCGGCCCTCCCGCTAGCCCGAGCCGCCACGGGTGTTGCTGTCGCACTTCCAGTGTGTTTCTCGCCTGGACGCGTGTCTGCGTGCCCACGTGGGCGCGAGTGACGTCCGTGCAGCAGCACTTGGTCGCGTCATTTGCTCGTTGACGGAAGGCTAGAGCCTGATCTCTTCTCTGTGTCCATTTGGAGCCCGGTTACATCCGGGGACATGCGGACCCGCCTGGCTTTGCCCTGGACGGACCACCCTGCTGCCTTCCAGGCTCTCCGTGCCCGTGCCTCCAGAGCCCGAGGCCGAGTTAACCCTTCAGGGCACCGGGAGGAGGAGGAAGTGAGGGGTAGGGGGGAGGCATTTGCAGCGCAAGAAAGGTCAGGGCCTCCCCCCCCCCCCCACCTCCGTGGACCGGCACCCTCTACAGAGAGAGCTCCCGCCTCTCACCTGTGCGCCCTCCTGCCCTCGTGGCCCCGGGACGGTGGGGCTGCCTGGGCACAGCACGCCGAGTCCCCCGCACAGGCTGGGATTCCCACAGGTGACTGGGGATTCTGGGAACCACCAGTGCTCTGCAGCTTCTGTGAATTTAGGAGCAATTTCACAGCGTTACTCATTTCCTGAGGTTTCGGCTTGGCCAGACCCTTTCCCTTTTTGAAAAGCCAGCCACCAAGCCCACAGCCCTGAAGAGCGTCTTCCCCGTTTGTTTCGTGGCTGGATAGGAGCCCAGCATGCTCCTTTAGAAAAATGATCATTTTTACAGCCGTTGCACTTTGCATAATGAGCTGATTTTCCGTAAAAGCCCCGATTATACTTCTCAGAGGCTGATGAATAGGGGACTTAATCTGAGGGCCCCACCCTGGGGCCAGCCGGAGGACCAGAAGTGAGGTTGGGGTGGGGTGGGGGGCGCGTGCAGGGCCTTGTCACAGCCAGAGCTGGCCATCCAGAGTGAGGAACGTCCCGTGGGGGGTCATCACCGCATGGGGGGCAGAGGAAAGGGCAAAGGGCAGAACTCTCCCTGTTACTGAAGCCGGCAGGTGAGGCCAAGGAACCCCCAGCCCACGAAGGTCACCTCTGCCAGCCACCTGCTCGCCCAGTGGCCTTACGCAGGGATGCTCTTGGGGCCTCTGTCTCTTCTTCTGTAGCTGGGAAGGGTCCCCTGCTGGGCAGAGTCACCGTGAGCCTACTCACTGCACGGCACCTGACACCCCGTGGATGCCCAAGGCGCTGGCCGGGGTGGTGGGCTGACAGGGGGCCCCCAAAAGCTACACCCCCCTCCTGGCTCCTGGCCCTAATGTGACAGGGAAGGGGTTCTCTGCAGGTGCAATCAGGTTGTTATAGATGTGATTATATTGTAAGGAAAAGAGGGGGGCAGGAGGGTGGGAGCGGAGCAAGGAGACGAGACGACAGAGCAGAGGTTGGGGCGATGTGGCCACAAGCCGAGGAATATTGGGGTCTTAGGGAAAGGCAAGGAGCTGCCAGGCCACGAAGGGGGGCGTGGCCCCGTGGCTCCCCCAGCACACTGCCTCCTGCCTGTTCTTGTGACCCCACAACTCTGCTTTTGAAGGTTAATATGGGCTGCCTGGGGGTCCTCATGCTTGGTCTTTTCCTCCAGTCTGAGAGACCCCAGACCCATTTGAGGGGGGCTGTCCCGTGGGCAGGCTGCAGGGTGGCTGGGTGGGTGGGGCAGGGACAGGGGTGGGAGAGACCCGTCTGCCCCCAGGCCCCAGCGAGCTGGGACGTCCTTTTTCAATTTCAAGTGAATTCTCAGAATGTCAGACACACCGGATCCAAATCTGAGCGCGGGAAAGTGTTCTGGAACTGCAAAGAAGTCCCTCTTGTCCCGTCGCTGGCTGCAGAAGACCTGTCCTTGGTCTTCCTGCGTCAGGGGAACGGGGAGTGAGCCTTCACCCCGGATGCTCTCCTGGGTTGCACACATAAGGCGAAGGAGCTCGGGCAGGGGTCAGCCTTGCTGCCCGAGGGGTCTCCCGAGGACGTGTCCCGTCTTGGCCTGAAGCCAGCGTCTCTGTGGGATGGTGGGGGATCCTGTGCACCCTGTGTTTCTAGGCAGGAGAGGCAGGACCTCCCTCCATCCTCAAAGGGGCTCCTCCCCAAGTAATGGTCCTGTCCTGCCGCGGGGCTCCCTGTGTCGGTGACGTCGGCCGTGGCTCTCTCGGGCACAGTCCCCAGCTCTCTCCGCTGTCCCCCTCCCTGCCGATGTCCCTTTCTCGTCTGGTGCCACCTGGTTAATTCCAGGTGACGGGACTGTGCACGAGAGGCTCGGATGGAAAGCGGCGATTTTCACGTGCTTATAGCTCATTCTGTGGCAAGATGGTTTTAATGGTCCCACCTGGTGACACCAGGCACCTGGCCACTTGTCCTCAGTGGAGAGCCGCGTTCCTCTCCTTTCATGATGACCGCGGGGCTGGCACCGTTGCGTTGGCCGTGGGGGAGTCATTGGAAGACACGAGACTCCTTCCCGAGAGGGGCTCCCATGAGGCCACCTGTGGGCTGTTGGGGGTCTCGGATGCGCCCGGCCTCCCCTGGCGGCTCGGTCCGGCTGGTGCCTGCCCCGCACCCCGTGCCCCACTCGTCCCGCCAGGGTGAGCGAGGTCGTCGGTCGGTGTCACGTGCAGAGCCCCAGCCTGGCCTGGTTGCTGCCTCACTCCCCGCATCTGCCGGGGCCGCTGCTCAGGTCTCCAGGCTTCGGCCGAATGAGCCATGTCAGAGCGTGTGTGTGTGTGTGTGTGTGTGTGTGTGTGTGTGTGCACGTGTGCCTGGCGTGTTCCCTCGCACACCGCGCTGGGACCGCCCACTCACGTCTGCATCCTGGTGTCTTGTCCATCGGCGTGCCGGCAGCTGAACCTGCACGCGGATGTGCCAGCCGGGGCGGCGGGGGCCCAGAGTGCTCCACATTCTCCCTCGGGGCTCCGTGGAAGGTTCTAGAAGGGATGGCATGCCTAGTGGTGAAGGCAGGGGTGGGAAGAAAGGTGGGCAGGCAAGGAAGGCAGAGGTGTTTGGCCATCCTGCCTGGGCAGCGTCGGAGGAGAGAGTGTGGGCAGGGGGAGGGGGGGACCTTCTGGTTTAAGGGTCCCGGAGCTGGTGTGGCAGCCGGGCCGGTGACAGGGCCGTCACTGCAGGGGTGGGGGGTGCTTCGTGCAGCACAGGGGGCTTGTGTTGTGTGGGCCAGGCCCCAGCGTGGGCAGGGGGGCAGATGTGGCTGTGGCTCAGCTCTGGCCTGGCCCGTGTGTGTCACACAGAACCTGCCTCCGAGAAGGAGGGGCTGCCAGGACAGGGCCCATCCCAGTGGGGACGAGGGCGCCTTTTCCGTTCACCTGACAAAGTGACACCAGCTCGTCCTGCTTGTCCTCCTTCGGAGCCCCTCCTGGGAAGGACTCTCACGGCATTCCCTCCAGCCTCCTGTCCCCTCTCTCCCCAACTTGGTGACGGTGGCCCACTGTCAGGGACGAGGGGAGGCCTCGAGGCAGAGAGGAGAACGACACACTGACCTCGGTGGCACTGAGGCCGTGTCCTGTCCACACCGGCCACCAGGACAGAGCTCCCGGGCGGCAGCCCACCGTCCTTCCTCTGGACACCCGAGTGGTTGTCACCTGCAGGTGAGATCCGGCCACCGTGTCAGGACCAAGTGGAAAAGCCAGGCAGCCGGCCATGGTGGCTGGCGCCTGACGAACGGCAGCCAGGTGACTTTTGCAGTGAGTCTCTCCCAAGACCCCGGGAGGGACCCTGCCTCCTCTTGTCACCCCCCCCACCCCCCGCAACGGGATTCCCGGGGAACCCTCGGTGCACTTGTCTCCGCCACTCCACTGTGGGCACCGGGGCTGGAAGGACACACGCTTGTTCAAAATGTATTAACGGGCCGTCTTGTGCCAGGACAGCGGGGAGCTGATTCACGCTGGGGACAGTCAGGAGGAGCAGGCCGGCTGCCCGGCGGGAGGGCCATGAACCGCCAGCTGGAGCCTCCACGGCCGGCAGGGTCTCAAAAAAGACAGAGGGCCGCCGATTGCGCCCGCTCCCCTCCCGGATCTCTGGTCCTGGTGGCGGGGCTCGCGGGGTGGGGGTGGGGAGCCCCCGTGCCGTCCGCTCGCCCACAGAGCGCACTCAGCTGGCTGATCTCTCGGCCCTCCCTCCCCCACCCCGCCCTCCCATCCTCTGTTCATGTGACCAGTCGGCTCTGCATCTGTCCATCTGTCCCTCTGCCCCCCATCCATCCACCCATCTGTCCACCTGTCCCTCCGTCGATACGTCGTCTGCACGCTTACCCATCCTTCTACCCACCCGAATGTCCTTCCATCCCCCCTCTGCCCATGTCACATGAACGTGGGTAGGCTGGTCTCAGCGCAGTGCTGTGACGTGGTTAAGGTCACAGCCTCGTGCCGTGGTCCAGGCCCGGCAGCGGTAAGGCGAGGCCCGGTCTGCTCCCCAGCGCAGACCAGGCGCTCGGCCGTGTTTCATCCGGGGGGGCGGACAAAGGGGTGACCCAGCTGACCTGGGCGGCGGCCAGATGTGGGCCCGTTTCCTGCTCCTGAGCCTGTATGGACCCTTTGGTAAAGCAGCTCACAACCCCCCTGGGCCGTTGTGAACATTCAGACGACCCCCGTCGAGCCCTCCACACAGGCCCTGACAGGCGGTAGGCGGAGGGGCCGCCTCTTTGTGTCTCAGCTTCCCCGTCTGTAAACAGGGGTCTGCCCACACCCACCTGGAGGGCTGAGTGGGTTAAAGCAGGTCGTGCGCGAGTTTCCTGCTTCGAGATGGGTGGAGGGAGCGTGGGCCCTGCCTGCGGACGATCTTGGCAATGCTCACGCCTCCGAGAGCCCGGGGTCACCGCCGCGCTCGAGGTGCTTGTGGAGGACAGTCGGGGACAGCGTGCACCCAAGCCCGAGCGTCTGCTCCGGTGTGTGGCTCAGGAGCATCGCCCCAGTCCCCGCCGGGTCTTCCTGGGGCAAGTTCAGAGTCATGGCCGGGAGATGTCACTGGTGGCTGCATCAGCCTGTCCTCGCTGACAGACGTTCCTGGTGACAAGACAAGAGACTCGCTGCTTGAGGAAAACCCCAGGAGCGTGAGCTGCCTCCCTGGCCGAGGACCTGTCTGCGCCAGGCGGTGAGACGGAAAACAAGGGCTGGGGGGCCTGGCATGTTCTCTGCGACCCTTGCAGATTCATTAGGTCCCCAGGGACAAATTTCAGACCTTTTGCCCGGCTCCCACAGCCTGGCACCTTCACGCTGGAGGGGCCCTTCATCCCTCCTTTTACATGAGGGGAAACTGAGGCCCAGAGGACCTTTCCTAAGGTCCCTTACCCGAGGAAGTCAGCAGTCATTCATTCATTTGCTCATTCATTCTGTCTGTGCCTCGTGATGTCTGCCCCCAGGCCAGGTGCTGGGACACAGCCAGAACTGACTGCTGTCAGGCAGGGAGTTGGACACAGGGCCCCGGTCACAGGCAGGTGACCGTGCCACAGCAGGCCGCGGGGCAGGGCGAGATGAGTGGGGAACGTGATCTGAAACCTGGAGGCACAGGGTGAAGGGCAGGCCTGAGTTAGTCGGGTCCAGGTGCCGGTGGGATTTTCAGCCGGTGCATTAGCCCTGAGCCTGTTTCCTGGTCTCTGAAAGGGAGGCTCGTGTTGGCCGATGGTCAGAGCCCTTGGTGAGGCCCAGGGCCCAAGCAGCCCCGAGCAGTGGTTCTCAGGTGAGGCCTGAGGACGCCTTCGAAGGAGAGCCCAGACCGGGTGGGCGTGGGCCGAACGGTGGCTTTAAAAAGATACACCCCGGACCTGTGAATGTGAGCTCACTAGGGAAACCGAGGGGCCCTAATCCGATGGCCAATGTCCTTATGAGAGACGCGTGGGAGAGAGACGCAGGCAGAGGGGCCGTGTGCAGACGGAGGCAGGGACTGAAGGCCTCTGCCACAGCCCAGGGACACCGGGGCCCCCCGGGAGCTGGGAACGGCAGGAGGGAGCCCCGTGCCCGGCCCTGCCCACATCTCGATTAGCATTTCTGACCTCTAGCGCTGAAAGCATGGCTTTCTGCTGTGTTCAGCCTCCCAGTTTGTGGTACTTGGTTACTGGCAGCTGCAGGACTCTCACGCAGTGGGTTTGGCTGGGCAGCGGGCTCTGGGGCGGGGGCCAGGTGGGGGCCCCAGCCTCCAGCATGCCTGGCGTGTGGAGCTGCGAAGTGCCCTTCCCAGAGGCTGATCGGTGTCCCCACCGGCCCCAACCACCGACACCTGCCCACGGCGGGGACGGGGGGGGGGCTCAGAGACGCCCCTGTGGTTAGCAGGGACGGGAGGCTGGGCCGGCACGGACGGCGGCTCCTTCTGCAACAGTGTTCGTTGTTGGGGGGCGGTGAGGATCTCCACCCGTACTGGGTCCAGAGCCCTCTCAACTCCTGCCCTTCCCTCTGGGGAGCGAAGATGGCTTCACTCTCCGGCAAGCCAGACGATAAAAGCCTGCCTCTTCGGCAAACCATTAAAAATTTATCGGGGCAGCTGTGCAACATTATCGGCGCGTTTTCGGAGACCAAGCAGCAAGCGTTGACGTGCGGTGGGATTTACGCACGTGCAGAGGGGAGGTGCGGTCGTCAAAAGCGCCCGCGGAGCAGAGCGTGACGTCCTGACATGGTGGCGGTGTTGGGACTGTGGCCTGGGTGGGGGGGGGGGGGGGGGGGGGGGGGTCATGTCGTTAGCAGGGTCCCCCAGCCCAGCTCCGGGGTGATGTCTCTTGTGCTCTGTACAGCCGTGAGCCCGGCTCCCAAGCGTGGGGACAGCCCGCACCTGTCCTCACCGGCAGGGGCCCCGTTTTCCCCCAGACATCACCCGGGGTGTCCGCCTCAGGGGGGGGTTCTCGTCTGTCCTGTCCCTCCTCACCACCGGCTGCTTCTGTTAGGCTGGGCCAGGTTCTGCAGTGGCAACGGAGAGCCCCCGAGGCCCGTGACTCAGAGCAGCCAGCGTTCGTGTCTTGCCCACGCGTTACGACGTCACCTGCTCCCACGGCCAGGCCGGCGGGCGGCCTCCTGCTGGAACAGCGCGGCCGTCACGGCAGGGACGCGGCCCCGACGGTTCGTGCGCCGGCCCCTGCGGACCGTGCCCTGTCGGCGAAGCCATGATGCTTGGTGACAGGGACTCAGCCTCTCCCGCTGCTCGACGCTGCTCGTCCCCGGGGTGGGGGACTGTTGCTCCCCTTTGACAGAGGAGGAAACTGAGGCCGGGAGGCTGAGGGGCTTGCTGGAGTGGGTCTCGTGACGGGGGGGGGGGGGGGGGGGGGGGGGAGCTGAGCCGGGGCCTGAGCCCGCCCGGTCGCCCGTAGTGATCTCGCTCACCTGCTGTTCATCGTGCTGAGATGCGCTGGTCCCCCCCCACCACGTGGCCCCCCTTTTGGCCAACACGTGGCAGTAAGTATTCTGACAGGAGAGAGGGGGGTCTTGGAATGGACCACCCTTTCTTGGCCTTCTTAGTCCCCATTTGTTCTGATCTTTTCCTCTTCTGTTTATTTTTATTTACTTATTTATTTTTATTTTTGAGAGAGAGAGAGAAACAGAGCATGTGTGGGGAAGGGGCAGACAGAGAGGGAGACACAGAATCCGAAGCAGGTTCCAGGCTGCGAGCTGTCTGCACAGAGCCCGACGCGGGGCTCGAACTCACAAACCGCGAGATCGTGACCTGAGCCGAAGTCGGATGCTCAACCGACTGAGCCACCCGGGTGCCCCTTCTGTTTATTCATTTAACTTTTGATTATTTTGAGCCCTCTTGAGCCCACCGGTCAACCCAGGGAACTAGAACATTCCAGCTCACAGGGCCCCAGGAGACTCGGGACCCGGCCCTGCTCCCGCACCCACCACCTGCCTGCTCCTGCCTAGTTAGTTTCACTAAATCTCACGTGTAGTTTCGTCTCGTCCTCCTCGTTTTGGATGTTTGACGAAGAGAGTCCGTCAGGTTGGCTCCGGGGACTCGCTGTTTTCTCTGGCCGTCCTGTGACGCATCAGGTCGCGGTATGCGGCCCTGGGCCCTGTCCCCCGCGCCACAGCTCCCTGCGGGTCAGCGCTCCGAGTGCCCACCCCCACCCGGGAGTCGGGGGTCTCGGCCCTGCTTTGCAGAGGGGAGGCCCCGAGGGAAGCCTCCGGCCCGGTGTCCCAGCCGGTCGGTGGTGGGGCCGGGACCCCGTCCCGTGGGAGTCAGCGGGGCGTTGGGGGCCCCGGGGCCTGGCCCCGCACTGACCCGGACACCCCAGCCCTACCAGCCTCAGTTCCCTGCAGGGCTCCATCCCCGCTTTGCGGACACTGGGTGGGAGACCTGGACGCGTCTCTACCCCGACCTGGCCCGGAGGCCCTGGCGTCCCTGATGCCGAGCTGCTCGGGGCACAGGCGCCTTGCTGGCTCTGTCCCCCGTCCCCGGTGGCGTTGGTGGCTGCAGAAAGCTGGATTTTCTGCCATGTGGAAGAATTCCCTCCTCGAGCACCCCCGGGTCCCAGGGCCCTGGACGTCACTGCAGCCTGAGAACCCGGCCGGCAGTCCTGAAGCAGGGTTTGGGTGGAACAGTGTCCAGCCGTGGCCCCTCTGATTATTATTTCCTGAAGCTGAGGCCTGGAGCCCGGCCCCGGAGCTCGGCTGGGCCCTGGGCCCTGCACACGCCAGGGTGGGCGATGACCCACACGCGGCTCCATACCCAGAGCCACCTTCAGACCCAGGGCTGGCGCCATCCGGGAGGGCTGAGGCCCGGTTCTGATCCAGAGTGGCCACGCCAGAGTCCACAGAGCACGGTGGGAGGGCTGCGGTCCGTCCTTGTCCTTGCGTGGGCCCAGGGCAGCCCGCTGCTGGGGACACAGCTGATTACGGCTCTCCCCTGTCCTGACCTGTCACCCTCTTGAGGCCCAGGCTCCAGGGGGAGAGGGGGGGGCACTCAGATGCCCTGGGCAGGGCACCTCGATCCGGCTGAGCCCCAGGGAGTGAGCAGTGGCAGGCCTGGGGCAGCGGACGCCCCGGCAGAGGCTTCCGGAGGGAACACACTTGGTGTCCTGGGGGATGGAGAGGGGCCAGGGACAGTGGGAAGGAGACCTTGTGGGGAGGGATGGGCAGGGCACAGGGTCTCCGAGCCTCTGAGTGGGAGGGGTTTCAGCCGGGCCGTGGCCTCTGAGATCTTGTCTGGAACCCTCCGGCCAGGACCGGTGAGGGGCAGCCATGGCTGGATGCCCGGGCACAGGGTGGGGGTGGGGGTGGGGAGCATGGGCTTGCTCCTGCCTATGTCTCCTGCGCTCTCTGGCCCCTCTTGGGGGCAGTCCTGTTTCCAAGCCCAGCTTTGTTCACCTCCCTGGGCCTTGATGTCCTCGTTTGTGATGAGATGGTCACCCCCGTCTCGTGGACAGTTGTCATGACTGACTGGGAGCTTGAGGACGCCCCCCTCCTTGTCCTGAGGCCTCCCGGGCCCCTTGTTTGTGAATGGGGGGGGGGGACTCGGGTTTCACGCATGCCCCACCTCACCCACACCCCCGGCCGGCAGGTGGAGGCTTGACCGGACTGCCCTGGACCGGCCCCGCGTCTGGGCCGTAGGTGCCGTGATGGAGGGGTGGCCAGAGCTCCCCGGGACGCTGACCTGCTTTTCTAACCAGAGCCCACGGGTCAGGCTTCCCCCCGGAGTGCGATCCACCCCACCACTGACCGTGGCTGATCAGCGATGCCGTCCCGTGGAGGGGGCGCCGGCAGGCCGGCCGTGGTTTGGCCTCTCCGCCCAGGGGGATCCACTGAGGGCGGGGGTGCTGGCTCCGGGGGGCCTGCAGAGGCCTTCTTAGGTCTCGGTGCTTTGGGGTTCGCAGCTACCATTTCCCAGGAGACAGGCAGGAAGTGGGAGGGGCACAAGGGTGCCTCCAGCTCTGTGTCACCCCAGTGGCACCCCCCCACCCCCCCGCTCCGCCCACACGGTTTGTTCTTGGAGAGGAGAGAATGGTGGCCCAGAGAGGGGAGGGATCTTGCCTGAGGTCACACAGCGACTTGGTCAGTCCGATTCCCCAGTAGGGTCCCCATCTAGTCTCCCAGCTTTTGCGTATTTCCTGAGGAGATCTCGGTCTGCTAACCCACCGACTTGGCCTCCTTCCGGAGCCAGCGGCGTGCATTTGACCCCCGGCACGGCGAATGAACGTTTCCGTGTCTTTCTGACCCCACTCCCACCAGTGCGTCCGCCACAGGCTCGGGCAAGCTGCCATTTTCTGCGTGCCAGTGCCACTGGGTCATGTAATTAGGGAGCAGAGGGGGGTCGGGGAGGGCCTGAGCTCCAGCATTACAGACCTGTGCTGGGACCGGAAAGGTCATTTCAGAGAGCCACGTCCACGTTGAGATGTGGACGTGGCAAAGGAGAAAAGGGAAGAGTCTCTATCTCCAGTAGCTGCCAGAGGATTCCGCGGGGTGTGGATTTCAATTTCAGTCCGTGTTCCCAGCTGCCCTGGTGGGAGCAGTTTGGTAAAGACACCATCGCAGCAGGGGGCCTATCGAGCTTCCGGCCTGGAGGCTGGTGGGCTCTGGAGCCTTTGAACGGCCACCCCGCCAGGCCTGCTTGCTCCTCGGGAGTCGGGCCTGTCGTCCGTCTGCCCATCCCTGACTACAGTCCCGCCCCGGCCGGCCCCGTGTGCCTCCCGCTGCCCGGTGTGTCCGAGCTGGGCACGGCTTCCCCAGCCAAGGCCAGAGGACGTTTAGGGGCTCTGGGCCACCCGTCCCCGGTTTGGAAACTTTGTGCGGAGCGGGCACGCTGGGTTTCTGTTGGCACAAATGGGGGTGTGCAGAGGCCTTAGCCCACAGACTGGGAAGAGGGGCCGGGCAGGCGGTGGCTCTGGGAACCCCCTCTCTGCGGGTCTGCGGCCAGTTCCGAGGCGCTTCCCGTCCCCTGGTGGACACGGCCAGACTGT
Organism: Panthera uncia; assembly: GCF_023721935.1. Taxonomy (NCBI): domain Eukaryota; kingdom Metazoa; phylum Chordata; class Mammalia; order Carnivora; family Felidae; genus Panthera; species Panthera uncia. The sequence continues at coordinate 89,362,049 of NC_064807.1, forward strand.
CCCGTTCGGGCAGGGCACGGGCCGCGGGGATTTCCTGCCCCCCACCCCCCAGGCATGGGAGGAAACAGCGGACTGGCTGCGGGGGCTGGGCCCTGCCGACCCACTGGCCTTTCCGCTTCTAAGTGCTGCCATTCCGAGAAGTGTGCCGGAAAATCAAAAATACACTGAGTTTCGGGGCTGCTGAGAAGTGGCCGCTCCGGGCCCTGCCCTCCCGTCGGTGGGATGGCCCGGCCGGGACGAGGTCAGAGCGTCTCCCTCCGCCCTGCTAGGGTTTGGGAAGCAAGGGCGGAAACAGGCTGGGACTTGGGGATCGCTTGGGCTTCCTCTCTGGCGGGGGGGGGGGTGCTTGCCATCTCCCCGGGTCGCCCCCCTTCCCCGCTCAGCCTGGCGTCTGCTGGGCCTGCTGCGGCTGTGATGGACATGTGGCTTCACTTTGGTGCCCCTGCTTCCCAAGCCCCTGCCACACGGGAGGCAGAGAGGGGGGATTAACCCCCATTTTACAGCCCAGTTCATCGAGGCCGGGGCTCGGACCCTTTGGCCAGCTCTCGGGCTAGGAGACCGGCCAGTTCCGACCCCCGTCCTACACGAGGCTGGGACCCTGCACTCAGCATCAGCATCAGACTTTGCTCTCCAAGCCAGCTACCTCCCCTCCCCCACCCCCCGCCACCTCCTGTGAGCAGACCTCCTGATTGCCCCAGGCCAGGACTGCCCTTCCACCCGGACTCCCTCCTGCTCTCTGCGCCTCTGTGGCTCCCTGCGCCCCTCAACCCCGTGTGGGTCACCCTCGTCTCCGACACGGGGTGTGGCCTGCACCGGCTGCGGGCGTGGACGGGGTGCACGGCCGGCGCTGCCCCCTGACGCGAGGGCCCGTCTGCGCTGGGCGGCGGCCGGCTGAGAAAAGAAACCGGATCGTTTTGACAATCGGTGCTGTGTGGCGGGAGGGCCGTTTTTAATAAGGAACCCTGGGTGCTTCAAGGCCCCGCAGCCAATTAGCAGACGGCACCCAGGTGACTCTCTCAATAATTAAACGGGCCCGTCGCGTCCTCCAGGCTGCTGTTCTTGATGTGCCTTTCAAGTGTGCCCGGCCACCGCTGCCCTGGCAAACTGGTGCCAGAAGGGGTGTTGCCCCCCCCCCCCCATGCTGGCCGCTTCCTTCTCACCGGCCCCTGGGCACACCTGCGCACACCCGGGCACACGTGGAGAGATGTGGCCAGACCCGATGGTGTCCTGGTACCAGGCTCTCCCACAGCCCCACTACACCCAATTTGGAGGCCGGCTTCAGAAGAGGAAACTGAGGCCTGGCCAGAGATGTAGGCTGCCCAGGACCCCTCAGGTAGTGCCCGCGTCCCAAATGGAAGCACCGTTGTCTCCCGCGTGCGGGACTAGGAGGCCAGCACTGAAATTCCCTGGTTCCGGGCAAACCGGATGGCGGTCGCCCGCTGCAGGGCAGTGCTGGGTGCTGGGTGCCCTAGGGCCTCTGGGGCCCCGTCCGCCGGTCTACCCCTCCGGGGTGTGGACTCAGGGCTCTGGCCCCCACCCTTCCCTGGGGCGCAGCGGGCCGGCCAAGGAGGACTGAGCCATCCGCGACCCTGCCAGTAAACCCGGCCCTTGGAGGTCACTTGCAGGGAGTCAGAATTGTGCTTTCTTCTGGAAGGCGCCAAGTGAAAGATGAAGTTCGGCTGTGTCTCAGGCCCTGGGTCCCTTTCATCTGAACGCCCGCAGAACGTGGGAAAATGAACGCTGTGTCCTACGTTCTCTGAGCAGTGCTGAGCGACCCACGTCGGAGCCAAACGCTGACCCGGAACGTTCTTACCTTCCTGAGTGCCAGCTTTTGTTTCCAGACGATGTCCTTTGTCTGAGGCACGGGGTGGGGGGTGGGGGGGGGGGGGAAGAGCTCTGGGGGGGGGGTGCAGGGCCCGGTGATGGTGCTGACCTTGGGCCAGGGGCTGCCCGCTGGGGCTGGCTCCGGGAGTCAGCACCGGGAGCTGTTGGGCAGGAGGCCGCGGGAGCCTTGGGGACTGGACTGTCTGTGTCTGAGCCCTGGACTGGGCAGAGGTGGGCTCTTGGGCTGGGCCACCCAGAGGGGAGGAAGGGTGACCCCCCCCTGTCAGATACTCACTGGACACTCGCCGGGTAGAAGGGCCTGACCTTGGAGGCTCGCGGTGTTAACTTGTTTCAGTGACTGCGACTCCCATTCTACAATTAGGGAAACTGAGGCAGAGAGAGGGTGCCCTGCTCAGGGCCACATAGTGAGCCTGCAGCAGAGTCAGGATTCGAACCCGGATCTTCGTTCTTAGCTCTGCCCTCAAGGCCTTCTCTAAAACGAAGGTGATAGACGTGGCTTTCTGTCTTGGCTTCCGGGGTGTTGGGAATAGAGCTAGGGGACGGCGCATCTGGGCCCGGGGCTGAGCCATCTGCACACACAGCTCGGTGAGGAGAGGTGCACCTGCCATGTTCCCGGGCTTCCTGGTCTGGGGTGAAGGACCCTCCCCCCTGCCCCCCACCCCGGGAAGCAGGCCCAGGAGCCCCCGTGTGGCCCTGCACAGTGGAGTGTGGAGTAGAGGTAACAATGTGGAGGAGGTGCCACCTGGCACCAGCCGCCAGACGGGCCACAGACGTGTGCCACACACACGGAGAAGTCAGGCAGCGGGAGGCACACCAGCCCTGGGCACAGCCCCGCGTTCCCTCCCGTTGGCTGCTGCCTGGACAAGTACCCAGGCAACTCGGACAGGAGGATCATTTCCCCCGGAGCCCCACCACCCAGGTCCCACCACCCAGGTCCCACAGCCCAGGTCCCACTGCCCAGGTCCCACTGCCCAGGTCCCAC
>NC_064807.1:89364885-89405910 GCF_023721935.1 Panthera uncia
GCCCAAGTCTCAATGCCCAGGTCCCACCACCCAGGTCCCACTGCCCAGGTCTCACGGCCCAGGTCCCACTGCCCAGGTCTCACGGTCCAGGTCCCACCACCCAGGTCCCACAGCCTAGGTCCCACGGTCCAGGTCCCACGGCCCAGGTCCCATGGCCCAGGTCTCACGGCCCAAGTCCCACCACCCAGGTCCCACAGCTCAGGTCCCACGGCCCAAGTCTCACATCCCAGGTCCCACGGCCCAGGTCTCACGGCCCAGGTCCCACAGCGCAGGTCCCACAGCCCAGGTCTCACATCCCAGGTCCCACCGCCCAGGTCTCACGGCCCAGGTCCCACTGCCCAGGTCCCACGGCCCAGGTCTCACGGCCCAGGTCCCACCGCCCAGGTCCCACGGCCCTCACCACAGCACAGGAGGATGTGAAGCTAACTGGTCCTCCTGTGTCAGAGACCCGGAACCTGCTTCTCAAGGAGGGTGTTCTGTCTGGAGGTCCTCTCTTTGGCTGTTTTGGGCTTTGTCTTATAAAGCAAATCTGGCTGCCCACTGCTCAGGTCCTTCCCAGAAGGCAAACCTGAACCATCTGCCTGAGCTCCTGGAGTCCCAGCCGGCATGGACCTGAGCCCACCACGTTCAGCTCCAGGACCCCCAGGGCGTAGTCTGCCCCCCTTTCGGACCACGCATCCTCTCCCCATGGACCTGTAGGCACATGGGGGGCACGTGTCATGCCCTTAGAGGCCATAGTTTTTTAGCAGATTCTTGGAGAAGTCCTGAGGACGAAGACCAGAGCCTGATGTCTTGATTCCAGAGCTAGATTCAAGCTGCACCTTCTCCCTGGAGCTCAGAGCAGGTGCCCAGGAAGTACCAGTGAATGAATGAAGGAGAACGAAGCAGGAGGATTTAGAAACGGAAGTCGGGCCCTCGTCCGTTCTTTGTTCAGGGGTTTCGGTTCAGGCCCCCTTAGGGTGCCCTGTTTTCAGTGTCCCCTGTCTCTAGCTGGTGACCCCCTGTGCCCCTAGCACCGGGGCTGTGATTGTCCTGGGCGAGATGGGGCCATGCTGGATGCGGACATTGTACTTGGGGCGGGGGGAGGTGTCATCTGAGGGGGGTTCCTCCGGAAGCAGCGGTGCGCACCTGTCACTGCCTGTCCCCGGGAGGGGGGTGTGCTGGGTGGGGAAGCCTGGTGGGGTGGAGGAGACATCGCCTGACGCTTCTGGCCCGGCCATCCCCTCTATCCCCTTGGTGGTCCAGGTGGGAAACTTGGCTTCCCAGAAGCTGGGCACCGGGAAATGTGGTCTCAGGAAGGGCCCGATGGGACGAGAGGATCCCAGCCTGCCCCGATAGGCTGGCGGGGGGGGGGGGGGGGGGCTCGCCATCATTTCTGTGCTTCCGTCTCATTTCCTCCTCTTAAAGCGCACACGGGCTCTACTGTTATACTGTTAACGTCTGGATGTCTCGTTGAGCTGGGAGGGGGATGGGGGGCAGATGCGGCCCGGGGGATCTGGGTCGTCAACTGGTGCCTGAGGCAGAAGGGACAGAGCACTGGGGCAGAGTGCCCACCCAGTCGCCCCTGCTCCAGCCCCGCCCGAGCTTTAAGGCACAGCTGGGACGTAGCCCCAGAAGCAGCTCAGGTGCTCTCTGTGTAAATGGGCGTCCCCAGTGTTAGACCAGGGTCAGTGCTGCGGGGTCACGACTCGTGGGTGACGTGAACACCCGTGCGTGGTTTCTCATAAGCTCCCGACGGGGCTTTCCCGCATCTAATTCACCGCTGCCCTTTGTTGTTGTTTCCCGGGGCAAAGAGCAGCTCGAGAGCACGTGACATCTGTCCGTCGTCCACCCATTCGTCCGTCTGCCCGTCCGTCTGTCCATGCCTTTCTAGTGCCAGGCTCTGTGCTGGGCGGACGTGCACCCGGGCTGAGAGCGTGGTCAGATCTTCCCACCTGAGGTGGGGCTTGAGTTGAACCTTGAAGGGAGCTCGGCTTCAGGGGGACGGGCTGGGGCAGGGGACGGAGGGCAGAGGGCGCGCACGAGGGCTGGGGGCAGGGCGGACGGGGGTAAGGCCGCCCCCACCCTGGGTACTCCTGTCTCAGGGCCAGCCCCCCGTGGCCAGGTGGCCGCCCCTCCCTCTCCTGCTCTGGCCCACCCTGGCCGTCGCCGGTCTTTGGCTGTGGCAGAAATGAAATGAACTTTCGCAGCCCCGTTCTTGAGGGGGTTTGTGGCCCGGGACGGGGACGTTAGAATAAAAGAAGCAGATTCTGTTCTGCCCAGGTGGACACCTGGGTGCTGAGGACCACAGCCGGCCCTGCCCCCGCTGACTGCCCCCCCTGCTCTCCTAGATGCAGTTTGGGAAGACAGTTGGTAGGGACCCTGGGGGTCCCCCCCCCAAGTACGGAACTATGAGAAAATAAAGGGCCTCAAGTCCAGATAAGCTTGGGACTCACGGCCCACTCTGTCTGCTGGACAGATGTGAGAGGCCGTGACAAGGCCCGCAGCAGAGAAGCACAAACCCCCGGCCCCCGCCAGGAACTCTGTCCCACACCCTCCAAAAATCAGGGGTTCACCACCTCCAAAATCAGCCTTCAGATTCAACGGTGTCAAGATCTCTCTCACCCTTGTCTGGAGGAGTTTCATTGGAAGAGTGGATGCAAGTTGAAGGGACAGAGAGGAGGTGATGGGGGGGCTGTCGGTAGAGACAGATGGACTGTTCCTGAGGCACAAGGCCGAGGGAGGGGAACGTGGCAGGTGCTGGGGGTCCGGGGTGTGGCACCAAGGGGCTGCGTACCCAGGGGGTGACCCAGGAGGGAGGGAGCATCGGTGTGGCCATCGAGAAGACATTAAAGAGACTGCCGTGCTCCTCTTGGGGCTCCTCCCCTCGTGGCTCCCTTTCCAGAAGGGAGGCAGGGCCTTTGGGAAGGCAGCGGGGACAGGAGGACACGCTGTGGCCCCGAGCCAGGCCCCGGGGCGCGGGCGAGCACCAGCCTTCTTACAGGCCACGGCGCGTGCCCAGCGTGATGGGCAGCCTCCCACACGGCACGCTGGTCCTCGCCCCTGTCCCTATTCCAGAAGCTCCCCCGTCCCCACCAGAATCCCGTCCTTCGTCCTGTCCTCCGGGAGGATGACGCTGACAGTCCTTCCGGCCGGTGCTAACCACGAGGGCGCCCGGAGAGCCCCAGCGCTGTCACACCGGTGAAGGCTCCCTGCCGTCCCTGACGCTGTTCCCTCATTTGCCAACAGGGCCGCGGGGGCCCATGGAGAGTGACCGACCACCAGTGTCCCAGGGCCAAGCTGGGCACGGCCGTGCTCACCCCTGACGCCTCCACCTGGCTGGTCCCGATGCACGTGCCACCGTCGTGCGGACCCTGCTTCTTCCGCGACAGCAGACGGAAGCCCCGCGTTGCAGACCCGTGGGGGATTTGAGGCTGGGCGCCCGGCGGGCCGTACAGACCTGCTCACCCCTCTCTCGTCTCTCCACAGGCCCTTTCCCTCGGAGGAGACCGCGGAAAACGACGATGATGTCTATCGCAGCCTGGAGGAGCTGGCGGAGTAAGGAACCGGCAGGGAGGGGCGGGTCGGGGCCAGGGAAGTCTCGCCCGGCTGCCCTGCCCAGGGCCTCTCTGCTCGGGCTCCCCCAGGCCAGAGTGAGAACTCGGGCCTCTGTGAGAGCTCAGACGGATGAGCACATCTTCACTTCATGCCCCCCTCCGGGTTCTGGAGGCCTCCCGGCTCCCGCCGGCCGTGGGGAGAGCTGGTGTTTCCAGAAGCTGGGGCCCCTGGAGCACAGGCTACAAGCAGAGGCTGTTTGTGGGCTCAGGGCTGTCTCGCGGCCCGATGGGGGTGGGCGAGGGGCTGAGACCAGGTCACCTGAAGCCACAGGGAGCGTCCACTCCCTGCTCCGTGGCCCCGCCCTTGCATTGCTCTGTGTCTGCTTCCGGCCCGGCCCCCCTGTCCCGGGGACCCCAGGGACCAGCTAGGAGCCCCGGGGTGGTGGCTCTTCGTGAGGAGGTGGTCCGGCCCTGCAGGGCCAGCTGTGGCCGAGGGTCACGCGGCTGCTGCTCAGAGAAGGGGGCGGGCAGCTTCCCCGAGGAGGGGCCGTGGGGTGGGGGAGCTGGGGTGCCCCGACCGCGGGTGAGGAGGCCCGACAAGCGATGGGCCCGCCCAGTCCCTGGGGTGGCGGCTGGTGGCTTCTGCCCCGGCCGGCCCCCTGCCCTTCCCAGCTCCTGCCGGCTGACTGCGCCCCTCTTTCCCCTTCGGTAGCAGACATCGCCTTGTCCAGGGGACTCCCCATCTCTCTCCCCTCCTCTTACAACAGACTGAACCCGAAATCCAGTGAGCACAAGAGCCGGGGTCTGTCGTGCGCCTGCCGCGTGGGGGCCCTGTGTTTGTCCCCCTCGCTCGCATGTGGGGCTGCCTCTAGGGTGAGGGGCGTGGCCCATGTTTTTGCAGGATTCCCACGGATGTAAGCGATCTGAGTCACCCAAAAACCAGCGTGTCAGCACCATGCTGGTGGCCCAGCCTCATGGGACTCTGTGAAGGAAACACCTCGCCGGCCTGTGGGAGCAGCGTTCCCCCCCCCCAGCCCACCTTCCTGAAGCTGGGCTGGTCCCCGGGGCCCTGGGGGGACGCCACAGTGAAGTGTGGGGCTCCTGGGGGCGCCTGGTTGGCCCCATTCGGGTTAGAGGTCTGGAGAGTGCCCTGAAGGAGGCAAGCAGAGGTCAGGGCCCACACGAGTCACATCCAGGTCCTGGACCACCCCCCCTCCCCTGGATGCCACTGGTCACCCTGACCGGTCTCAGGAATCGCAGAGGGACTTGGCTGTCGACTGCACCCCGCCGGCTTCTTGGGGTGCCGGCTTGAGTGAGAGGCTGCTCCCCCGACCCTGTAAAGGGTGGGGAAACCGAGCCTCAGAGAGGCACGGCTGGAGGGAGGGCCCCCTGGGGGTGAGGGCCCAGCCCATCCCCCGTCTCCCACCTGCTGATGGCAGGCCCCCTTGCTGCTCGACTCAGGGTTACAACTGTCTCGCCCTCCCTTCCTGGCTTTTCCTGCCTTGGAGGTCCTTCTCTGCCACATCTGGGCCTAAGCGTCCCCCACTTGGGGAAGCCTCTCGTACCCACCCCACCGACCCCACAGGGCACCCACAGTCCTGTTTGCCTTTGGGCCGTCCGTGGGGTGCATCACGGTTGGACGGTGAAATGTCCGTCTTCCGTAGACTGGAAGGTTCTGCGGTCAGACTCTGTGTCTCTTCCATGCCCCCCACCTTCTGCCCCCAGCTGCACACGCCTCCCGCACGCGGTGTGACTGCAAGTCCCGAGCGGTAACGACAGTTCTGGTGGGGGGGTGCCCCTTTGCGGGGCCAGGCACTGCTGGGGCTTCACCTCCTTAGGAAGTCTCTGTGAGGTCCGCGCTGTGGGCTCCCCATGTCACAGACAAGGAGGTAAAGCCCGGAGCCTGAGAGCCCCGTCCAGCGCCGAGGGGGTGGGGTCCTCATCTGTCCCTTCTCCAAAGTCACCAATGTGAGGCGGAGGGTCTGTGCCCTCCGGAAACATCCCCCCCGTGGTCAGCAGAGACTGAGGGCTCCAGCAGGAGCTGGCCGCGTGCGGCCCAGGCCAGGCAGGAAACACATCCTCAGACCAGCCGGGGACCCCCCCCCCCCCCCCCCGCCAGGATTCCTGCCTATCTCTGATGGCTGGCTTTGCATGTTCAGTGTCGAGGGTTCCTGTGCGCGAAGTCCGGCGGCAGCCCTGGGGTGCCCGTGGCCGCCCTTCCCCGCCCCGCTGCCCCCCGACCTCCAGAACCAAACACGGGATGCGATCCCTGTCCCACAGAAAAGCCGGTGCGGGGGACGCCTGGCCTTGCGCAGTTCAGCAGGGTGGCTCTGTGACATTAAGAGCGGACCTCCTCAGTCCACTGAGCTCCTCGTGAACGCAGTTGCTGCCAACGAAAGTCGTAGGTCCCAGGGGCAGGTTGACCCTGTGTCTTTAACTTGAGGTTTGGTCCCAGCTTCTAGTTTAATCAATTTTTCTTGCTCCTTTCCCCCCCTTCTCCTTTCACCGAGAAGCACGTTTTCCTCGCATCTCGTCTCTGCGGGCTCGGGATCGATGTGGATCCGTTATGGCAGTTGGCAAGACCCAAGCCGACCTGCCGTTTCCTACCTGGCCCTGCTGGGGACGGCAGGTGGCCACGCGTCCTCCGGGCTGGAGCCGGGGCAGTGGCTCGGGTCCGTCCTGACAGTGGCGGGGAGCAGGCGGTGACATTTGGAGTGGAGCCGGCTAATTCCTTGCCTTGGGCTCTGGGCCAGGTGTCCGAAGCGATGATCTCCTTGTGCTGCTGAAGGGCCTCCCGGCCGCCCGACCGCAGACGCTTGGCCGCTGTTCGAGGTTGTCAGAGAACCCGGCGTGGTTCTCGGGGCGCGGGTGAGGGGCCGCCATGTGTGCGTGGCCCCGTGTACGGCTTTCATTCCGTCGGTCAGCCACGTACGTGTTCAGTGGTCCACCGAACACAAGCGCTCCCTGTGTGTCAGCTCGGGGCCAGGAGCTGGAAGCACAAAGGGGAGGGAGACCCAGCTCCTGCCTCCGGGACCCCGGGTTCGGCAGAGGGTGGCGTCACTTACGAGCTAATGGGCCATTTTGGGGTCAGCGTGGTGAGGGTGGCAAGAGGGGCGAACCTGCCCCTGGCATTGCTGGAGGCAAGACGGGGGCCTCCCGTGTGCGGCCTTTGGGAATACTCACTGGGGGTGTCCAGAACCTTCACTGTCCCCGGTGTCCCCAGGAGGTTCTCCGCGGCGAGAGCCCCCTTCTGGGCCCCCTGGAACAGGTGCATCAACTGTGTGGGAGAATCTGTCCGTCCGACGGGCCTGGGAGCCTCGGCTCTGGCGCCTACTTGCGTGGTCTTTCCAAGTTACCCGCCTCTGTGCCTCGGTTTCCCTCTGTGTACCACGCGGTGATGTTGCGGGTGGCGCCGCGCCCCGGGGGCACACCGCGAGCCCCCCCGCCCCCCGTCTGCCCGTTTCACCAAGATTGTGGCTTTTTTCCCCCAGTTTCCAGATGGCTGTGGCAGTACTGTCCGGGAGAATGAGGACACAGCCACACGCACGACTGACCGCAGAGTTTCCAGTAGCCGCATCGAAACAGAAAAAGGCGGCGTTAATTCCAAGAACGTGTCTTTAACCCCACGGGTCCAAAGTGTGTGGTCAGCGAGACCGATCGTCAGGCAGCTTGCCTTCTCTCGTGCCGCACAAAGTCCAGGCTGGTGCGTGTTAGACGCTGACGGCACAGCTCAGTTTACGGGGCCGCGTCGGTGAGCTCGCAGCCACGTGTGGCCGGTGGCCCCTGTGAGCTCAGCACGGGTCGCGGACCCAGCACGTGGCTCCAGGAGCCGGTGCGGAGCCCTCCCCACGTTTGCACGGACGGTCGTCGTGCTCTCAAGCGCTCTGAGCTCACTTTCGAGATCCCTGAATAACGTGTAATCAAATGATAGAGCAGCTTGTTGCAAAAATAAACACAAAATGTTGCCACTCGAATGGCCTGTTTCCAGCTCCCGGGGCGCCATCACTGACCGCGGGGCCGGGGGCTGTGCTCTCGGGGTCCCCCACCCCACATTCGGACACGGCAGCTTCGGGATTTGGAAGTGCACGTTCCCTGCGCTTTGGGACTAGGAGCGTGTGGAGCGTTTTCTTGGCCCAAAGGAGGCGAGGGGGGGGTGGCTGGGTCACAGCCACGGGACACCCCGGCTCTGCTCAGCGGCCCTGCCTGAGGGAATGGGGGTGGGAGGCAGGGACGGCGTGTCAAGCCCCACGGTGACAGATGGCGGGCCAGCCACCCGGGAGATGTGCGGGAGGGTGAGGCCGAGGTGCCCTGACATGTGCGGGCTCCCACTGGAAGGGCTGTCCTCCTGCCCCCGCCGGCCGCCTCCTGAGCCCCTGGGACAGGAGCTCGGAGAGATCACCGGCGCGGGGCCTTGGGCTCCTTCTCTGCTGTCCCCCGGGACTCGGGACCGGGCTCTGGCTTTGCTCGGTGACTTTCCCTGTCCTTTCCAGGGGCCTCCGTTGCCCCAGTGACTTGGTGCCGTTAACTCCCGCCGTGTTGGCGAGCCCCTGCTCGTTCCAGCCCGAGAGGAGCAGCGAAGGCGCTGTTCTGTCTTACTTGGGACACGTTAAATCCTTCTCAGGGCCTCAGTTTCCCCACCTCCGAGATGAAAGCAGCCGGCTGGTGTGCAGGTCCGTTGGAGCCCGAAGGAGCCACGGCTCTGTGACCGAGGACCCCCCATGCTCAGCCCCTCGTCGCTTCCCTGGGGGTGGTAGTGACTTCCAGACGTAAACAAACGTAACTGTGGTAGGGACAGAATTTACCCGAAAACGTATAGCTGCGTGCTTTGCCGAATCCTAAAATCACTTTGCGGCTTTCAACGTGTCATGTTGGCATCATTGGGATAATTTTTTTTAATGTTAACTTATTTATTTTTGAGAGAGAGACAGAGTACAAGCAGGGGAGAGGCAGAGAGAGAGAGGGAGACACAGAATCCGAAGCAGGTTCCAGGCTGAGCTGTCAGCACAGAGCCCGACACGCATGGGTCTCGAACCCATGAACCATGAGGTCATGACCTGAGCCAAAGTTGGATGCTTAACCGACTGAGCCACCTGGGTGCCCCAGGGGATCATTTTTTTAAGTGTTTATTTATTTATTTTGAGAGAGAGAGAGAGAGAGAGGGAGAGAGAATCCTGAGCAGGCTGCATGCTGTCAAGTCAGAGCCTGACTCGGGGCTCAAACTCATCAACCATGAGTCATGATCTGAGCCGAAATGAACAGTCGGACGCTCAACCGCCTGAGCCCCGCTGGTGCCCCTGGGGTAATTTTTTAAGATGTGTAAAATGTAGGCGTGTCCCAAGTTGATGCTCCTTCAATGACACGAGGATGTCTTTTGCAGCAGGGTCTTTCCCGTCCTCGGGAGGAAGGTGGGGCACACAGGGGTGGGGGGCAGACGCTGTGCTTCTCCTGCCCCACCCTCAGGTGCCCCTGTGGGCAGGGGATAAGAACAGTCGCTGTGCCCGACCGTGACCTTCACCCGAGTGACAGTGCATCCCCACCCTCCGTCCTCGCCCGTCCGCCTCTCCCAGCCACAAAGAAAGCTTATTCGAAACCTGTCCCCAGTTCACGGACGTTCAAGCCACCTGCGTGAAAGTTCCGTGTCTCGTGGACAGACCTGCACGTGTGGGGACGCCCACCTTGTGTCGGGGGTGGGGGCGTGAGCTTGGGGACGTCTGCTGTTCACCCCAGAGGATGGCTTTTCCAGAGGGGACAAGCTTGGAAACAGACTATGTAGGAACAGTCCCGTTAAAAACAAATAGCAGTCCCCAGCCCTGTGGGGCAGCCCCTCCCCAGCCCCTGTCCCCTGTGGAGGACCCGGAAGAACAGCCCCACAGTCTGGAGGAGGTCGAGGCAAAGCCCCCCCAGGGTGGACGTGTGGGTGGACGCCCTCCTGGGTCATCCTGGGAGGCCGCTGTCCTTAGGCTCACAACAGGAGGCCGGCTGGAGGGGGCGGGGGTGGGCGGGCGGGTCTGTGCAGGTGTCTCACTGCCCCAGGGCACCTTCCAGACCTCAGTGCCCTGGCTGTGGGCTGGGGAGGCGGTGACAGCCGGACACAGCCCTCTTTCGACAAGGCCGCCTTCCGTGCTGGCCGAGCCTCCTCTCACCTGGCCGTTCGGGCTTCCTTTGCACGACTGTGTGCCGGGCACGTGCGGCCCCAGCCGGGGTCTCCGGGGCAGCACGTGGCACCTCAGACCCTGCGGAGGGTCTCCCCGTGCTCCTGTGAGCTCCGTGAGGCCTGGCCAAGCGGAGGGTGCGAAGCCATCATCCCTGGGGTACACGCCGGGTCTGTTCCCACGCGCAGCCCCGCAGGTGGGTCCTGGAGCCTTCTCTCTGGACGCAGAGAAGAGAGGCAAAGGTGCCCGGATGCAGCGACTAGAGGGCAGAGGTTCGACTTGAACCAGGTCCCACCCCGAGGGCCACGGGCCTCACCGCCTTCCCTGCCCCAGGGCCGTCTGACAGAGCCCCCCTTGGACCTGCTGTTGTGACTCCCGCCGAGCTATCCAGGTTCCGTCCACGGGGCCCAGGACACTGGGAGGGCTTCTTGGAGGAGGTGTTGCTGGAAGTACACCTTGAGGGAGGGAGCATAGGATTTGCTGGCGTGTGATTTAAGAAACCTTCCCCCACCCCCACCAGGCTGGTTACCGCCTCGTGTTGGGCCAGGGTCCTGGGAGCATCTGGGTCTCAGCCGTGTCCGTCTGTCACTTAAGAATTGAGGGCTGGCAGTCCTGTCCCCAAAGTCACCCTGTCTGAATGTGTGGCCCGGTGGTGGGACAGGCAGCACTGGGGCCCTGGCCTCTCTCTCCTGCCCCTGTGGTCTGGACAAGCCGCCTGATGCCCCCCCCCCCCCCCCGGCCCTTCCAGAGCTGGGCAGAGGGCAGTCCGTCTGAGCCCTGCCCGGTAAACAGGCTCCAGTCCCTTCCTGTCATTCTGGTGACAGAGACGACTGGCCACAGCTGGCGAGACTGGCCGCCCAGCGCCGTGCTCCCCGCAGCTCTGAGGTTTCCTGCTCTGCCCCCAGAACACCTCGGTCTCTCCGTGCACGGGCCTGAGCTGCCCTGGCTGGCCTGGGCCTTCGGTGGCCTTGCAGCCCTGCTCCCCGACCCCAGCACTTCGGGAAAGAAGTCTGCTCATGCTCTATGCTGAAGCGGGCCGGGGGGCCCTTATCAGTGAGTGCCGCCCAGCTGCCCCATTGCCACCCTGCCCTGCTAGAGACTCATGTATGCAGGCCAGCGGATAGAACACAGGCTTCTGTGAATTTCTGTTTTTAATACCTCATTAGGCCCGGTCTTTTCAGGACCAAGGCGGTCATAGCGCTTCCGTGGCCTGATTTAACAGTCTCTGCAGGTGGGGAGGCCAGTGCAGAAGGAAAGCTTTCGAGATGTGAATATTCAGCTTGGTCCCAGAAGGAAGCAGGGACCAGCTGGGCTTGGCCGGAAGGAGAGGTTCACCTTCTGTCTAACAAGGGCCTTTCTCAATCACTTTCTTGATAGTGTCTTCTGGGACGCCATGGGTATTAAAGACTAGGCCTCTTTGACATTATGTCTCTTGTGTTCAATCATGCCTGACACAACGAATAGGCCTAACATCCTGGATCGCATCATAAAAAGTCCTGTCGTGTGGAGGTACCTGCTGTCCCCGATTACAAAACTGCATCCCGCAAAACCCAGCCTAGAGGTCACCTCCTCCAAGAAGCCACCCTGACTTTACTCGGCTGAATGAAGTCCTTCTTCCCTACAAGATTAAAAACCACACCAGGATTTCTTTGTCACCGTGTTGTCGTGGCCTCCCCGTGTTTGTCCCCCACCCCTGGAAGCGAGCTCCCCTTCAAGGGCGGGCAGCTTGACCTGAGCCCTGCACGCTGGCACAGAGAACGTGCCGGGTGGTAGTGGGGGGGGGGGGTCCCGAGCCTTTGCTCTTTCCGCTCTGGGGACCGGAGCGCAGTCCCCAAGTGCTAGGCCCTGGTCTTTCACAACACTGCAAAGTGGGGGGTCCTGCCCCCATTCTGCAGTTGAAGAGATGAAGGCTCAGAGAGGGTAGGTGGCTTGGCTGTGGTCACACAGCACACTTGACATGAGCAAAGTGGGGATTGAAACCCTGAGCCATGTGCTGCTGTGGCCCAGGACCTTCCTCTGGCTTCCCCTTATGACCCAGCTCAGGGGGTGGGGATGCTTTTGTATCCCTGGAAAAGAGAGAGAGCTTCGGTCGAGAGCACAGTGCTGGTGAACTGGGCTTCCCCTGGGAGCCTGGGAGCCGTGGTCTCGTCTTCGTGTGCTCCTACGTGGCTTGGCAACCTTGGGGGACTGTCTCGCCCTCTCTGGGCCCTGGCTTCCCCACCTGTGGGAACGGCAGCGTCTCCCACGCAGGTTGGGGTGAGGGTCTGCCGAAGGCGCGCAGGCCGGCCTTCCTCGCGCGGGAGCAGCGTCTGGTCCCTTGTCTGTCTGTCTGTCTGTCCCTACAAGCAGCCGTGCAGCCCACAGCTCGGAGGCCCCCTCTCTCTGCTGCCCGGCGCAAACCGGGGTCAGGAAGTGTCCGATTCGATTTCCAAGTAACAAGTTCAGGATGGCTCGGGATCCCTGCTTCCCAGCATCAGACCGCCCGGGGCTGGCGCACCTCCGCGCCTGTCAGCAGTGTTTTATGTCCGCGTAAACACGCGGGCTCGCCCGGGGCGGATGGCAGAGAGTTTGTTCGCCGTTCTTTGATTTTCCTCAGGCGGCGGGGGCGGCGGGGGCCTCTCGGAGCAGCTGACTTTCTGTAACAAAATCGGGGCGGGCGGGCCGGGCTTTGGGGGCCAGACCCCGGGGTCTGAGGCGGGAGGGGCCGCGCGGGCCATTGTGAGGACGAAAATAATTGCCGGGATTTAGCATCTGTCAGAGCAGCTGCCCGCTGGAAAACTGCAGAGCAAAAAGATGGGGGGAGGGGAGAGGGGAGACAGGGAGGGGGTGGGGGGTGCAGGTCACTGGCCCCGGGGGGGGTGGGGGCCGGGGAGGCCGAGGGGAACCGGGCAGGTCTCTCTGGGGCGTGGGGCCCCGAGGCTCACCTGCCCTTTCCGACTTGGTCCAGGATCTCCCCCCACCCGCCCCGTTCACACCGTCCTTGGGCTCGCTCGTAGGTGCGGGGACAGAGAAGGGCCATCTCTGAAACCCGTGAGGCCCAGGTCAGCACTGATGCCCGTGAGGGTCTGGACCCCCCGCCTCTGTGTTTCAAAACCTGGGCGTATTTAATGCCCATGGCGTCTGTTCGTTGAGTGCGGGCCCCTGTGCCGAATATGGGCCCGTCCAACCTCCCCTCCCACCCCCTGCAGAGGCAGGCAGGCCGCAGCCACCGCTTACCGAGCACCGGCTGGATGCTAGGCCTCAGCTAGCCATTTGCATCGTGGTTGATCCTTCCAACGAGGGGTTGGGGTTATTCCTACTTCACGGATGGGGAAACTGAGGCTTAGGCTCTCCTGCCCAGAGTGACAGAGCCAGGCAGGGCTGAGCATCCAGCTGGGACTCACCTGACTGCTTCACCTCGGGGTCGGGGAGGGGGTGTGTGGAGGGGGGACTAGTGAGAGTCAAGTTCCCAACTTGAGTAGGGAGACCTGGTGTGCATCTGTCTGGCCTGAGGAGGTGGGGACCTGTCGGCTCTTGTCCAGTGCTGATCGAGTGCTGTTAGCCACACGGTCCGGCGTGACAGGGACGCTGAGTTTGTCCATGAAGTGTAGCCTCTGGTGACTTACAACCTCCACAAGGTACGTCTCTGTTGGCCCGAGGGGCTGATGCACAGAGAACTAAGGTACAGTCGGAACCCAAGCCAATCAGAGCTCGGTGGAATGGCCCTCTGCTGAGGCACAAGACGCTTCCGGGTTTTGCAGGACTGGGGGCGGTTGGGCTGGGGCTGGGTCAAGTGCTCCGGGCCCAGGTGGGAGGTCCCCTCCCCCGTGGGACCGTGTGCAGGCCCTGGGTCATAGCCAGACACTCAGGGAGCGGTGTCACCAGAGAACAGAGGCCAGGGTCCTCCCTCAGGTGGCTCTGCGTGCCGGACACTCACACACTCGGGGGACCTTCCGCCCCCCATTCCCCAACCCCCCATCTGTCGTTTCCTTTTCCTCCCCTCCGACAGCCACGGCCGTCAGGTGCACTGGGCCCAGCTGGTCATGACATAAACGAATCTGTTTCAACAGATGCCTGAGACTCGTAATCTGGCCCCTACCCTGTTCAGGAAGCTCACTCTTGGAGACGATGCCTTTGCTAAAAACCAAGGTGATGGTGGGATGTCCATGCCAGCGTTGGCCAGAGGAACTGAACTGTTGGGATCCAGAGCTTGTCACCCCTACTGTATTCTAGAAGCATCTGTATGTCAGACATGACTGCTGCCCTGTCAGTCTCCCCACCTGGACCGTGAGATCCACGGCGTAGAGTTGATGCCTTCGTCGAGTTGCTGGCACAGAATCGGTCTTAGGATAGGTATTGATTTAACCAATCGAACCTGATAGGTGTTTTCTCTTAGTTGCCGAGTTAAACGAATGTTTGATTGTACTTTCATAATCGGTTAAGGTTTATTTACGTAATTTCTGTACCCAACATGGGGCTCGAACTCGTGACCCCGAGATCAAGAACCACGTGCTCTGCCGACTGAGCCAGCCGGGTGCCCTTATCACTTTGTATTAAGAAGAAACCCTCTCTCCACTTTGCTGTTTCGTGTATTCCCCTCCCTTCTCCCATAACATGGAGCGTGCTTGAAGTGTCATTCTAATGCCGCTATTTTGTGGTTTCAGATAATATGCACGGACCTTCATTGGCCTGCATTAAACAGCGTTTGGGAGAGTGTTTTCATAAGTGAAAGGAAGGTAAATGTAGAAAGCGTGGGGTTGTGAGTGGTCTACGGACGTAGGACGAGGACCCTTTGAGGAGGGGAAACGGAGGCCAGTATAGTCGGGTGACCGACAAGTCACTTCCCCAGTCTTCAGCAGGCTTTGGGTAACAGACATTTTGCACAGCGGAGACAAGGGACGGTGTCTGCATTTTTTAGATCTTTCTGTCGCAAGTTAAGACACAAGTGTACAACTCTTCGTCTCGGGTTTCCAGGGGCCTGTTTTCAGCCGCAGGGCCCTGAGTGAATCAGAAGAGGTGAATGGGAAAGGGTGTGGAAAGAGGGGTCCCCATATGAATGAATGCTCCTTGTCTTGGTTGATTTTGAGAAAGGAAACAGGCTGAGAACCTGGTGGTGGCCACGTGTTGGGGTGACCGCCCTGGGTGTATTCCCAGGGCCCTAGTCTGTGCCATCTTGTCCCTTCTGAATACAGGGAAGTAACTGTGTCCCGTCACGCTCCCCTGGAGGAACCCCAGGTTCTTCAAGGCGCGCACACTGTGGGAGGGAACGGGGAGCCTGTAGCCTTTGCCCAAGGGTGCTTCCCGGTCCAAGTAGAAAGCTGCAGTCAGGCCGGCTTAAGGTGTGAGAGGAAAGACATGGACGCTGGTAGAGTGGCCAGAAAATTAGGAGGAAAATGCTGGAAGGGAGGGACCCAGGAGAAAAGGAGCCCCAAGCTGCCAAATCTAATAATCCGCCGAAAGCCTTAGCTGGCCATTAAATCTCATCACACAAGAAAGACCCTGAGGTTTCCAGTAAAAAAGAAGGAAAGAAAGAAAGAAAAATGCAGCAGCCAGAAGCTGAATTCAGCAGCCATTTGGGCTGGCTGCTCACTGCTCACTGCTTGGGAAGACAGAGTTTGAAGTGTGAGTCCGGTTAACTGTCTGCTAGAACATGTATTGATTGGTGGGAACAATGGAACCTCCGTAATGGGTCACCGGTCAGGTCTGATGTCCAATAAAAAGTCCTCAGACTTGTGAAGAAACAGACAAGAGTCATATTCAGGAAGAAAAAGTCAACGTTGAGATGACTCTGATGTTACCATTAGCAGTTTTGTAAACATGGTCAGGAACTTCGAGGAAAATATGTGCCAAATGAATGAACAGATGGGGAGCCTCAGCAGAGAAATAGACAGCCCTATGAAAAGGGCCAAGTGGAAACGTTAAAACTGAAAAGCATGATCGCTGAAATGAACGATCCGTGGATCCGCTTTAACAGAAGATGGCAGATGGCAGAGGAGGGAGTCACCGACTGCGAGATCGTTCGGTGGAAGTAATACACTCTAAGCAACAGAGAAAAGAAGGGTCCAACGCAGGTGTAACTGGAGTCCTAGGAGAAGAGAAAGAGAATGAGGCAGGAAAAGAAGTTGACAAAACCTAAGAAATGGCAGTGTATATACCATGTTCATGGATCGGAAGAGTATGTTGTTAAGATGCTTGTCTTCCCAGGGGGCTTTTTGTGTGTGTGTGTGTGTGTGTGTGTGTGTGTGTTTGTTTTTGTTTGTTTTTAAATTTTTTTTTGGCAAGATGATTGTAAAGTTTATACAGAAATACAGAGGACCTTAGAATAGCCTTAAACAATCTCATAAAAGAACAAAGCTAGGAACTTAAACCACCTGCTTTCAAGACTTTCTATAAAAAAAAAAAAGTAATCAAAACAGAGTGCTATCGCCATAAGCACAGGTGAATAGGTTGATGGGATAGATTATAAAATTCCAAAGTAGACCCACACTCATGTGGTCAGTTGGTCTTGGTCAAAGGAATCCAGTGGGAAGAAGAAAGTTTTCAACAAATTGTCCTGAAAACTCCCGGGTATCCCTGAAGAGAAATGGACCTCAATTTCTACCCCATGCCATACATGAAAATCTGAGCCGGATCAGAGGTCTGTAAGCATAAGCACTGAAATTATATAGCTCTTAGAAGAAAATATAAGCTTTGCAGCTTAGAAAACAAAGATTTTGGAGCACCTGGGTGGCTCGGTCAGTGAAGCGCCCAACTTCGGCTCAGGTCATGATCTCACAGTTCATGAGTTCAAGCCCCGCGGGCTCAGTGCTGACAGCTGAGAGCCTGGAGCCTGATTCAGGTTCTGTGTCTCCCTCTGTCTCTGCCCCTCCCCGGCTTGCACTCTATCTGTCTCTCTCTCTCTCTCTCAAAAATAAACATTAAAAAAAAATTTTTTTTAAAGTTGGAGGCAACCCAAGCGTTCATCGAAAGGTGGATGGAGGACAAGTTGTAGGTTGTTCATACAGTGGCTGGTACTCAGCAATGAACAGGAATGAGCCTCTGTGTGAGCAACACCATGGATGAATCCTCAGACGTGACGACGGTGGCGAAGAAGCCAGACACAAAAGTGATCCTAACACAGGATGCCAAGGATGTCCAGTTCGAGAACAGGAAAGGCTAGTCTTTGGGGAAGAGTAGTCTGAAGGGTGGTCACGGGGAAAGAGGAGGGGACTGATCAGGAAGAGGAGGAACTTTCCGGGGCAGATGAGAACGTTCTATAAAGGGACGGGTGTGAGTTACACGGCGGTATCCATTTGTCACAGGGTGTGGTGAGCGTGCATCTTGATCTGTGGAAGCCGTAGCAAAAACCCGGTGGAAAGCCGTTGTGGGGCGTTGCGGCCATGCCTGAAACACGGCAGTGCTCTGTGGACGTGGGGTGTGCCTGGGCGGGCGAGTGAGCTCAGGCTTGCGGGAGGTGCCAAGGGAGAGAGGGGCGGAGAAACACGTTTTCCGGGACCCAGCTGCGCAAAGCATCTTCAGGTTCAGCCTGTGCAGGAAGCTTCCCCAGCCCTCACCATCCTTTTTCCCCTTAGAACGCTACCGCTCATCTTAGGGCTCATAACGGGGCTGGCGCCTACTTCACTTTGAGATCCGTAGATCCGCCCTCGTTTTCCTCTGAATGCGCCTCAGTGCCGACTCCAGAGCTTGGTATGTCATCAGTCACTCGGTGAAAGAAAGTGTGGTGACCGGTCCACCTGGCCGGGAGGCAGCACAACGTGACGATGGCCTCCAGAAGATCCGGAAGGTCTTGGCAAGGTCCCCGGCGCCATGCACCCTGGCTCACTCGTCTCTGCCACAGAGAGCCTTGGGCTCGTTGGCGAAAGCGAAGAAATTGCGTCTGGAGCTCGGGTTGTGGCTGATCTGAGGTGGGACTGCGCCGAGGTCTTCCCTTCTGAGCGGGTGGGACAGAGAGTCCAGGGGTCCGTTAGGATGTCCCCCTCAAACGTGGGCCGAGGAGGGGGAGCCCTGTGCTGACAGCTGGCTGTCCCTGAACCAGGTGACCTCGAGGCCCCTCTCCAGGCCTGTTTTCAGTCTTTGTTATCGTTGCATCAGCGCTTAGCTTATTTAATTGTCACGGTCCCCCCACCCCCTTCCCCCAGCCCATCAGAGCAGAGCTGAGGTCTGTCTCCAGACGGCATGGAGGGCCTCAGCTGCCTTTGAACTTGTCTAATTTAGCAGCCCGCGAGCTTCCCTGTCTCTGCTCTGTTCCACGCCGTCAGAATTCCCGACAGTGGCTTTGTCACCAGCCTCGCTCTGCTGTGCGACAAACATCTGGGGTGGTGGGCACCCGCCAAAGAGAACCCGGGCAGGCACTTGCCTGGACACCCAGTAACCTGGCGGGCACAGCTGCCCGAGCTGTTTCCTTTGGGGACAGAGTCTGGAGAGGCACGGGAGGTGATTTGTGTCTCCGCGAGGGGCCCTTCCCCGGGCCCACCCAGGGCAACGGGCCTCGGAGTCGGTGGGTTCTCACCCGTGAGTCGCAAGCACCCTTCCCGGCTTTGCTCCCTGCTGGTTCCAAGCAGGGCCTCTGGCACCGTCTGGGCACCGTGCTGCCGCGTGAGGCCTCGGGACAGCCATCCAGACCCACACAGGGGTCGGCAGGGCGGGGCGGGGGAGGGGGTGGCGCGGGTGCAGGGAGGCTACGCCTGGGCGAACCCTCCCCTCCCAGCCTGCTGCGGGGCCTCAGGGTGTGTCTGTCATCTGTGAAATGGCCATGGTGTTCTCTGTCTCCCAGGGTTTGTGAGGTTAAAAAGCATAAATGCTTTTCAAGGGCCTCGCAGGGCTCACCAGGGGGCAGGTGTCTGTTGGTGTAGTTAACGAGTCTGTTAGCTGGTCTAGCCCCAAGTGACCTGTCCCCGGCCAGCTCCTTCCCCGGCGTATGGGCTGCTCGCGGGACCCTCGTCTAGTCCGGAGCTGATTCACGGCCCCCCCGGGCCCCCCAGAGGGAAGCCCAGACGTGTGGGCCTGGTCGTGCTCAGTCTCAGGGGGAGGTACCCGGGTCTTTGGCTCCAGAGGCCTTTCCTGAATACAGGCGCTGCCTCCCTAACTCCCAGCCTGTCCGATGACAGCTAATATTCACAAGCTGGGTTTGAGACCTGGCGAGCCGCCGGGTGGTGTCATTTCTGCTGTCTCTGTCCCCCGCCGTTGTCTCTGTCGCCTTGAATTCTGGCCGCCCGGTGCCGTGGGGGAGGAGAGGCGCTTTACTGGGTCTCTGTGCCTTCCGGAAGCCAACTTTGCCAGGTGCCGCTCTGAGCCCAGGCTCTGAGTCTCCGGTGTCGGGCTTCCAGGGCGAGCTGGCCTGTGAACACGACCTGCCCCGAGGACGGGCCCCACGGCAGCCGACGGAAGGGCCGGTCAGCTCTGGGCCCGGGACAGAGTGACCCGCCGCACGTGGTTGGACCGGCTCGTTTGCCGATGCGTGAACACCTACCGCCTGTTAGGAAGGGCGACCCGACGGGGTTAAGCAGTTGGGTTTTGTCCAGGGAAGAGATAGGTTCACCCTCAGGCACTTACAAGATAACGGGAGCTGCAGCGGGAGGGATGTACCTCGTATGAGAGGAGGGTGGGGGGTGGGTCCTGGGTCACAGACGGGGCTGGGAATCCCCGGAGGCCTCCTGGAGGAGGTGTCCCATGACCTGAGTCGGGGAGGTGGGGGAGGTGGGGGAGGACAGCTTGTTAGAGGGGAATCAGAGCATGGTCGTGCACTGAAACGAAGTTCGGTCGCATTATAAAGCGAGTCGTGGCTTCCTGGCACTCGTTCGGGAAGCTGCACCCCAAACTCCGTGTCCGTCTCCACTCGCTCTGCTTCCGCACCCCCTGGTAGGTGCGAGCTCTGCTCCTTGACCCCCACACCTGGGCTGACCCGGGGAGAGGCCCCAGCGCAGGGCACTGCGGGTGACGAGCCACGCGAGAATTCCCCTTCAGGCAGTGACTCACCCCGGGCCTCTGGCAAGGGTCCCCAGCACTGACCAAAGGGTGGAGCAGTTGGGGTGTGATCACGGTAGGTCCTTCTAGAAGAACGGCAGGCACGGCACGAGGGGATGCTCTCTGTGCTGCCTGGTTCAAACTCCGAGAAACCCCGGGGAGGCCCCCTGCACCGCGTCCCCGGAACCTGCCTTCCGCCCGCCTGACCCGCTTCTCTCCCGCGCAGCGAGCATGACCTGGGGGAAGACATCTATGACTGTGTCCCGTGCGAAGATGAGGGCGACGACATCTACGAGGACATCATCAAGGTGGAGGTACAGCAGCCCATGGTAAGCCGTCCGTCGCCCGCAGCCCAGCCCCCTCTCTCAGCGCTCCCAGCAACCGGGGTCGGGCGGGGGCACTGCGGGAGCCCCAGAGACCTCTCGGCCCCCGCGGGGTTCCTCCCCTTCCTTGGGCCCAGTCCTGCCTCCGGAACGTTCTAGGAGACCGGGGTGTGACCCCCACTGCCACTGAGCCCCCGCCACCCCTCCCGGAGGCGCTGTCGCGGAGTTCTCCCAGAGGTGTACAGGATTCCAAGTCCTTCCTGCCTGGGGAGTCTGAGCATGGCGACTGGATGCTCAGACGTGCACAGCGCGCCTCATTTTACGCTTTTGTGCGGAGAGCGAGGAGACCGCCACTGGCTCAATTAGCCAGCTGTGCGTCTTTTATGTGGGAGGATATTTATTTCCGACCGGCGCTGGCGAGCACTTTCTCGGACACCAGTGTGCTGCAGGGCGGATTTATTGCCAGCAGCTGCTGTGTGGAGGGTGGGGGTCCCGCAGGGATGGGGTGGGGGGGCCCTGGAGGGGACAGCCGCAACCCCCTGCGTCCCCGCACTCCCGGGGGCTGGTCGAGGTGCCAGTTGCCGACTGTGGAGGCTTTTTGATGCTTTCACTAAAGAAGTGGGAGGAATTTCTCAAAAGGCAGATTTCAGCGTTTTCCTCCAGTGTGGGAGTGACCAGTTGGTGGCGGGGGCGGGGGCACGAAGCGGGGGCGACGGCTCCCCTCCAAGGCCTTTCAGAGAGGCCTTTCCCACACTGGGGGCGCCTGCCCTCCCCCGGCCTCACGCCAGGAGAGGCAGAGAAGCGTGGCTGCGGCCCTCACAGCCCCCAAACTCTGCTTTTCAGAAAGGGTTTCTCATTCTGTCCCTGGAGGGTCTGAAGGGTCCCCGTCTTTACCAGGGGTCTCTCTCTGTGACCCCGGGTCTGCCCAGGGCCAATTCTGCCCTCCCCCCACCCCCTACAGCCTTGCAGTGGGGCGGCTCTGCCCCTGAGCCTTCCCGGGAGGTCAGTCACGGGGCTGGAAGGCCAAGCCGTTGCCCCGCTGACGGACGTCCTCTGCCTTGCCTAGAAGCCGAGCCGGCATTCTGGGTCTGGGGCCAGCTCACTCCCAAGCCCTTAGAAGTCCAGCGTCCTGTGGGTAACGCGGGAGCAGTGAATGCAATGGCCCTTGCACTTGGCTGGAGGATCCCCTGCCTTCGGGCCGGAGACGCCCCTGAGAGGCCCCCGAGTGGGCAGTCCCCAGAGCCTGCTGCTGTCCCTGGTCCTGAAGCACACTTGGCCGGACCCTGGCTGTTTGCAGGACCCGCGGGGGGCTGTGAGGGGACAAGCTGGCGTCCCACCTGCCCTACTCTGTTTAGTGTCCGAACAGCGCTCCGTGCTGCTGCCCTCGAGCTGTCCTGTCGATCTGGCAGGGCGGGCCTCCTGCCCGTCCTCTGAGATAAAACAGCTGGCTTTATTTCCTCCCCGGTCATGTCTGGAGCTGTCCGAGCAGTCTAAGTGGAAGGTAGACGGAGACCTTTCCAAAGGAAGATAAAGCCAAGGGATGGCAGGTGTCGCTCCCCACACGTGAGGGAGACCCTGGCGACGTGCTGGGTCCCCGTGCTGTCCCTCGCCACCCGGCCAGGCTCCTGCTGGAGCGGGCGGGCGGTTGTGATGTGTCCCTGGGGCTCTTGGCTTGCCCCCACCTCCCGAGTAGGGCCCGGATAACGAGCACTGCTAACTGGTTCTGTCTGTGGTTTGTTTCCTCCATGCGTTCAGATCAGATACATGCAGGTAAGTGGCAGGTGGAGGGGGACCCGGGGTAAGTTCTGCCAGCACCGTCTTCCCCCACCTTTCGGGGAAGGTCTCAGACCTCTTGGGAAAAGCCTCCCTGTCCCCAGGGAGATGCTATCAGGCACTACACTTTTGCACCTAGTTTTAGGGGATCGTGGGCCCCCAACATCCCCCTGAAGCCCCTACGTTAGCAGTGTAGCACCCCGGCCGGTGGGACAGTGGGCTCGGGAAGAAGCCCCTGGGTGATGAAGGACGATGGCGTAAGGGCAGATATGAGTCCAAATGGCATGTCACGTGGCCCAGCACCGTTTCCCCAGAGCCTCACTTAGGGACAGATCTGGCCCTCTCAGCCTAAAAGAACGTAATGGGGGGTGTCTGGAAATCCACGGCTGCCTCTGAACAGTTCCCCCGCCTGTGGGCTCTACCCCCTGTGGCCACACGGTCTCCTGGTCAATCCCGCCTCTGGCCACATCCCCCCCCATAGGAGCTGGGGAGCAGGCTCTGCCCCGAAACGTGTCCCAGTGACCCCTGCAATGAGCTGTTCCCTCACTACCCCAAGTGGAGCCCAGGGGACACTGGGAAGGCCCAGGCCTGCAGGGCATTGGCATCTTTGTCAGAGGCCCTCGCAGGTCGCTCAGCTGGTGGGCATGGGTCCTCGGAGCTGGTCAGAGCCTTTCCCTGTGCACAGAGTGGGTGCTTTAAGCCAATCCACGCCCGCTGTATATGCTGGGGGGGCTGGAGCGTGCTTGGTCTGCTAGGATTCACAGAGGGCAGCGGGAGCCCAGACTCTACAAGGCCCTGTGCCTTCCCCGAGCTGTTGCCAGCCCCCAGGCACATGCCCATCCCTTCCCTGTGCCTCAGTTTCCCCATATGCAAACAGGAGGGGAAGGGCTCGGGCCCCCTTCTGTCTCCTGTCCGGCCCCTCCGTTTCCCACTTGGCGGCCAGGCCTCGGCGGTCTGCAGGCAGTGGGCCCGGCGGGAACCCGGCTCACGTCTTGTGTCCTTCCTTTAGAAGATGGGCATGTCCGAGGACGACAAGAGAAACTGCTGCCTGCTGGAGATTCAGGAGACCGAGGCCAAGTACTACCGGACCCTGGAGGACATTGAGAAGGTGGGTATGGGCCTTGGTGCCGTCCTGGGACCGCCGGTCCCCTGGGGCGGTGCTGTCCCCAGGCAGGGACACAGGGCAGCAGTGACAGGTGCAGAGGCTTCGTGGCCCTCTCGGCTTTGCCGTCAGGCACCCCTTGGGCTCTGCTCCCCACACAGGCCAGTGTCCTCGTCGGCTGTCACCCTTGTCCCTGATCCCACCTCCCACCCCTCGGCCCTGGACCACCCCGAACTGGTCTCTGCTGCTCTTTCTGGCCTAAACTGGGTATCGTTACAGCTTCTGTTCCCGATTGCACTGGGCTAACCTCCTTCTGTGTACTCTTTCATGCAGACTCAGCGCTAGGTTAAGTGCTTTCTGTATTCCTTCTCACCCAAGACATTCTCTGTGAGATCCCACTCTGTGAGCTGGGATCACAGCAAGGCCACCTCATAGATGGCTGTGCGTGTCCTGCCCCTGGGGCATGGTCAGGCCCACTGATGGGAGCCTGCAGAGCCCCCATGGTGCACCCTGTGCTCCCCTGAATGGCTGGTCAGTCGTCTCTCCCCGGCTGGCCCCCTGAGCTCCCAGAGGACCACGGATGGGCCTCCTCCTTCCCCCCGCCCTGCTCTGGCCTCCCGTGCACGCTGGCTCAGTGACATTTCCCTGTCTCTTGAAGGTCCTTGTTGCCAGCTGCTGGTGCTTACTGGGTGAACATCCAACATTGTTTAAGGGTCCTCTGTGGCTCTTTGCTTGCAGCGTAGGGCAAGTGTGGCCATGATGGTGGGGCCTCCAGCCGGGAGTCCTGCGATGCCCCTTGGCCCCAGGCCCCCGCCTCCAGCCTCAGCCAGGCCTGTGTGCCCGCCCTCCCACCCCACTGGCCACCGGCCTTGCCGCAAACACACCAGCCCCATCCCTGCTGCACGCCCTGGCCCCCACTCTCCATCGGCCCCTCCCCGGGCAGTCTACTCCCCCCGCCAGTCCCAGCTCCCAGGCCAGCTCGCTCCGGGGCCCTGCAGACCTCTGCAGTCCCTCCGCACAGCCCAAGTCCTAAGCTGCGGCCGTCTGTCTCCACCCTGGGACGTGGCCAGCCTTCGAGGGCAGGTGCTGCTGGTCCCAGGCCTGATGCACGTAGCGGGTCAAGCAGGGAGTGTGCTTGACCAGGGCACGCGGTGTACTGAGCACTTGGGGGGACAGTCACATTTTAATCTTCCCCTAGCCATCGAGGTCATTGTTGCTACCCCCACGTCCCACGCGAGAAAACCGAGTGCTAGCCCGTCCTCGGCACAGGGAAGAGGCTTGTGCACTTGGATGGTTCTCGCCTGCTCTGCACGGCGGCCGAGGAGGAGCCCAAGGGGCCAGGACCCCATGGGGAGAAAGGTGGCAGGTCCTGCGCCACAGGGCCTCTGGGGCACCACCTGACGGTCTCCCCCGTGCGCATCTCCTCGGAGGCCAGGCCCGGAGGACTCCGGAGAACCACTCCCTGCCCCGGCGGGGCTTCCGGGTCAGGGAGTATCTCTTTTGATGGCAGGTTTAGGGCCGTACCTAGGCTCAGGTGGGAAGTGTGGCCCTGTCACTGTCCAGAGGTGTACCCACGAGTGATGTGCCCTCACCTCTCTGGCCTCCGTTCCCGGAAATGTCTCAAACAGCGGTAGCATCTCCCATCCTGGGTTGCAGCAGGGTTCAAGTCCAGTCTGCTGGACGCCTCGGAGCTTTGCCCGTGTGGTGGGCGTGGGTGCTTAGGCCAATCCCGCCCGCCCCTGCACATTCCCGTCCTGCCACCACCCTGCACAATGGAGCACACCCCGCCCTAGGATGCACACATTCTCCAGCAACACTGCGCCAGGCCTGCATAACCGCCCCGCGGAGAACCCCCATCCCCTGGACCCTGGACCTTGGCGAGGTGGTCTGAGCCCCTCCCGTCGGTGGCTCTGGTCTCAAAGGGGGCTGGCCCCCTCCAGGCGAGCCGACGGTGATGGGCTTCTCTGTTCCAGAACTACATGGCCCCGCTGAGGCCGGTGCTGAGCCCGGCGGACATGACGGCCATCTTCATCAACCTGGAGGTAAGGGTCCGGGCCTGCGGCTCACCGTTTGCAGGCCCAGGTCTCCAACCGGCTCGGATGTCAGGCAGGCTCCAGCCCGACTGTCCCCATGGGTCCTGGAGAGCTGTGTCCCTGCCAGCTGCATGGCTGGTCAGAACTATGGGTGTTTTTAGGACAGATGCGTAGGAGGGGAGTAGCCGCTCTGCCCTCCGGGAACTTTGGTGCTCGGAGACCGGAGGACAAGGTTTCAGCAGAAACCTCTCTGTCAGCAGGGTGGGGAGGGTTGGCATGAGGCCCCAGAAGCTACACGTGGGTGGGTTTCATCCAGGAATGCCCAGTGGGTGCAGCATGCCCCCAGCTGGTGCAGCGGCTCCTGCCTGGCTCCCTCAGCCCCTTATCACCTCAAGAGGTGGGTGCTGGTCTCCTGGTTGAGGCTGAGCCAGACTCCAGACTCGGGAGGCTCTAGCTCCCTGTGCCCCCTACTCAGAGTCTATCCTGCCTTGGGTGGTGGCCAGCACAAATGGCCGTGGACAGAATGGGAGCCTGGATTGGGGACCATGGGGAGCCCTGGGGGGGCAGAAGCCTGGATCAAGGGACGTGGGGAGCCCCAGGAGGCCAGGAGCCTAGATCAGGGGCCGTGGGGAGCCCCGGAGTGCTGGGAACTTGGATCGGGGGCTGTGGCAGCCCTGGGAGGCCAGGAGCCTGGATCGGGGGCTGTGGAGAGCCTCGGGGTGCCGGGAACCTGGATCGGGGGCCATGGGGAACCCTGGGGTGCAAGGAACTTGTATCAGGGGCCATGGGGAGCCCCACGGGGCCAGGAGCCTAGATCGGGGGCTGTGGGGAGCCCCGGGGTGCTGGGAACTTGGATTGGGGGCTGTGGCAGCCCTGGGAGGCCAGGAGCCTGGATCGGGGGCTGTGGAGAGCCTCGGGGTGCTGGGAACCTGGATCGGGGGCCATGGGGAACCCCGGGGTGCAAGGAACTTGTATCAGGGGCCATGGGGAGCCCCAGGGGGCCAGGAGCCTAGATTGGGGGCCGTGGGGAGCCCCAGGGGGCCAGGAGGCTAGATCGGGGGCCGTGGGGAGCCCCGGGGCCGGGAACTTAGATCGGGGGCTGTGGCAGCCCTGGGAGGCCAGGAGCCTGGGTTGGGGGCTGTGGAGAGCCTCGGGGTGCCGGGAACCTGGATCGGGGGCCGTGGGGAGCCCTGTGCCGGGAACCTGGATCGGGGGCCGTGGGGAGCCCTGAGCTGTTGCCTGCCGGTCGCCCAGCTGCTCTGAAACGTGGAGGAACACCTGTCCCCATGGAGGGACTCCATCCCACAGAACCTAAGATCAGGGCAGAGAGCCCCTCTGTCCCTGCACACAGCAAGACGGTACAAGGATGCTGAGTGGGAACAGCCCCCCGGGGGGCCATCGCTGTCTCTCTGGCACCAGGGCTTGTCCCCGGTGGGCCACCCTGTGTCTGAGCCGGCTGAGAGGTCCCTTCACACGTCTGGCACCACAGCACCTTCTAGTGTTTGCGTGGGGTGCACGCCCAGCGCCCGGGCCTCTCTAAGTTCTCCACCACGGCAGATGGGGACCGTTCTAGAGGGCGGCCTGGTGTGCCCGTTCACGCACCGACGGCTTTCTCTCCCCAGGACCTAATCAAAGTGCATCACAGCTTCCTGCGGGCCATTGACGTGTCCATGATGGCAGGGGGCAGCACTCTGGCCAAGGTCTTCCTGGACTTCAAGGAGAGGTGAGTGACAGGCCCGCCCCTCGCTGTCCGCGGGGCCTCTGGAGCGTCCGGGGCCTCCAGTTCCGGCCTGGGGACGGTCACAGGTGCCGGTACTCAGGTGGGAATCTCACGGCGAGGCCCTCGAGGCAGGTGGCTGTGCCCCTGTGAGCCCCTGTGAACCCCTGTCCTCACTGGGACACGGAGAGAGCTGCCCACCCTTCCCGCCGTCACAGCCTGGAGGGGCGACCTCCCCCAGCAGGGCCTCCCGAGGACCTCCACCAGCTCCCTCTGCCTCTGTGCCTGGGGGTCTTGGTGGCTGGAGGCCATTCTCACCATCACGGTGCACCTGCTGCCTGCCAGGTCCCCCGGGAACCTGGCACCTGAGAGACTCTGCCCCTCGAGCTGCACGGGTGGCGGGTGGCAGCTGAACGACAGGACCCGAACCGGCCCCCGCATGTCCGAGGAAGGGGCTTCCGGGCTCTGGGTGCCCAGGGGTGAGGCCAGTTCCCCGCTTCCTCGACGGTGTGTGTCACGGGGCCGGGACTTCCTAATCTGTCCCTGAGGGACGCTGATGGTGTCTGTGCCACGTGGTGCCCCGAGGGTAAACTGAGGCCAGGCCCGTATCGCCGACGCGGCTTGTCTGTGGCCATTGAAGGGCTCCGGTGGCCGGGACCCGGCGGACAGGTGGGCGGGATGGCGGGGAGGCAGCAGCAGCTGTGGGCACGGGCACCCGGCCATCCTGGCCTCCGCCAGCCGCAGCCCCCAGCGTGGGGAGACGGGGCCCCGGACAGGCACGCGCAGGCCTGGGTCCTCCGATCGTGTGTCCGCGGCGTTGGGGCAAGTGCCCGTGAAGCCCGAGGGGGCAAAGATTCTGCCCGTCAGCCTCCGAGGCAGCATCTCTCCTCCCCTTGGCGCCCGCGGGGTCAGGCTGAGTCTAGACGCACAGACGGTGCCAGCCTCCCCACTGCCAGAAACATGCAGAATGTGGCTCCTCCCACCGTCCGGGCCCCTCGTCCGGAACCGGTATCGTCGGGGCAGGAGACTGGCAACTCGTTAGAAACCAGCGCAGGAACCTTCTCGAAGAATTACGTGGCTGTCGGGAGGCCTCCACGAACCTGTTTGTTGTTAAGCTTCTCTGCCTGTAAAACCCAGTGGATGGAAGAGTGTGGAGATGCTTTCCATGCCCCGAATGTCCTGCTGGAGCCCGGCAGGGGAGGACTGGGATTCTGGAAGCTTCTGTGGCTCTGCCGTCCCAGCGAAGGTCTCAGAGGCCGCCTTTCTTCCTGGAGCCCGGGCAGCGGCATCTTTAAAGCCGGGCACGAAACGAGATGATGCAAGGACTCAGCCGGATGCCCGGGGCTGCGGGAGCCCCAGAGGACTGTGTTCCAGTCTCTGAAGTCTCGGGAGGCCCATCGGGAGGCGGTGCCCTGGCTCCTGCCCCTCAGACTCTGGAGAAGGCGCCCCCAGCTTCTGTGCTCGCGGCTCCTCTGCCTGCCTGTCGTCCGAGCCACCTGGGAGCTTGTTAAGAACACCAATTCTGGGGTCCGCTCTGCAGGGTCTGAGGGGGAGGCCCCAGGGCGGCTGGTGGGCACCCTGGGTCCACCTCGTCCTTATCTGCAGGGAGGTCCCCTGCAGCACCTGCCAGGTGGCGGTCAGCTCAGCTCACGTGTCCTCCTGGCCAGGCGGCCCATCCCAGGGCTGGATTCCGAGGCCTCTACGAGCCCCTGAAGCGGCTTCCCCTGCGTGCTCTGTGGCTCCGGGCAGGGAGCTCTCTCCCCTCCGCACGGGCAGGGGTCCCTGAGCCCCCTTTCTAGGGGCCATGGGTGAGGCCCCAGGCAGGCACGAGGGAGCAGGCAGTGCCTGAGGACAGGCGGCAGATGTGGCCAGAGGGCGGATGTGCTTTCTCCAGGCACTGGCAGACGTGGGCATGCTGGCAGGCCCCGGGGTGGGGGACAGGCGGCTCCCTTACCCACCCCCTGCCCCCAGCAATGCTTTCTTCTCACCTGGCTACAAGCCTGTGTGCCAGGGAAGCCAACTCAGACCTGACCCTCATCCTCACGGGTCGGGGGGGAGGCCACGGACCTGCTGGACCAGGCCTCTGAGACCTGTGGAGCCACCCCCAGGCCGAGTGGCCAAGAGACAGACTGCCCTTCCCCAGGAACCCCCTCCGGCCCAAGAGCCTGCCCCACGGTGTTTGCCCTTTACAAGGCTGCCGTCCTCTGTGCTCAGCTTTGGGCCTCACAGGGCTCTCGGGCCTTGTTTCTGCCGGGATGACCGTTGTTTCTACGGCCAGAGCGGCTGCAGGGACTGGATCGTGTTCCGGCACCGGGAGCTCGGCAGATGGGCTCTCTGTCACCGCCCAGCAAGGCTTTGGAGGCCAGGCCCTGGAGTCTGGGTAGTTTGGGGAGGGGGCGGGCTGCGTCTCATCAGAGCTCGTTTTCCAGCCCTTGTGATCTGTCCCGGTGTCGATCTTTTCTGCCCCTTCGCCTCCTCGTCTCCGAGTCAACACCTGAGGTCCTGACGTGCGATTCGGCGAGCATTTATAGAGTGCCTGCTGTGTACCAGACGGGACAGGCTCTGCTCTCACTGGGCGGGGAGGTCAGGAAGCAAGTTCACAGGCAAAGGACTTGAGAGCACGGGGAAAGGGAGAGGGTGGGGGCAGTAGGGGCTCGTAGCAGACGAGGGGGCGCTGAGGACCTGGCGAGAGCCCACCACCCCTGAGGTGGGGGCAGGGTGGGGGCAAAGCGACAGGGAAGGCCCCGGGAGAGGCAGGAGCGGGACTGTTTGGGAACTGGCAGAGGCCAGAGGAGCAGGACTGAAGTGAGCAAAGCAGAAGTGACCACTGTCCAAGGAGTGACTTGTGGCTTCTGCAAGAGCCTAGAAGATCAAGATAGAGATTTAGATTTTATTTATTTATTTATTTTTTTTTACAAGGGCAGGAAGAAACCCCTGAGGAATTTTAGTGGCAAGATCCTGGCAGCTCATCACGGATAAAGGAGGGACTAGCGTCCAAAGTGGCAGAGGACAATCCCCTCCCTCTTTTTGGAGCGAATACTTCTGTTCATACAGCCTTAGTCCTCAGACAAAGCAGATGTTCCTCTTAGCCTTGCCTTGTGGACCTGAGGGGACAAGTCCCACACAGTGGGACCTGGGCCTTGGGAAGGGTTTGCATTTTGCAGATGCGGATGGAACAGAGAGCCACGTGGTTTATCTGTGGCTGGGGGTGGCCAAGCCAGGTCAGTGGGGCAGGACTACAAAGGGAACCAGCCACAGCGAGTTCGTGTCCCGGAGAGAAGGCGAGGGTCTGGCTCTTAGGAGGAACTCTCTGGAGCTTTTTGCACAAGTGCTTTTCGAAGGAGCAGCCGTCAGAGTACGACTGACGGCGTCTCCACCCTCCCAGACCCGTGGGCGCTTCGAGAGAAAGGCTGGGCCGGAGGCGGGCGCTGGGTGCTTTGCACTCTGCGGTTTCTGGCTGCTCAGGGTGTTGGGCCGGGTCGCGCCGCTCTCTGGTTGTCGTTCCCGCCGCAGGTCTGGGTCTCGGGAGGCTGGGTGGCTCCTGTCGGTCTGTCAGCGCTTGCAGGGGGGGAGCCCGCCCAGGGCCGAGCTCCTCGAGCCCCCGCGGCAGGGCTCCCTGGGACCCTCCGACCCCAAGAGGCC
Source organism: Panthera uncia (assembly GCF_023721935.1). Lineage (NCBI taxonomy): Eukaryota > Metazoa > Chordata > Mammalia > Carnivora > Felidae > Panthera > Panthera uncia. Next base: position 89,395,106 of record NC_064807.1, read on the forward strand.
TTTGCCCGCCTCCTGATCCTCTTTTCCCAGGCGGGGAGGTTGAGGGCGGGAGAGCATTGGCCACCACCTGGCCGTGGTCCCGACTCGTGCCTGTGTCTCCGGTGTATGCCCGGGAGTGCCACCTGTGTCCGGGACCTGCTCTGGCCTTGTCCCTGGGCACTGCGTCCCTGGGGTTCTGTGACAAGGGACGGAGTGACGCGGTCACCCGGGGGGCAGGTGAGGGTCCCCCTGATAGATGCATCTACTCCCCCTCCGTAGCGGGGTCCGAGTTGCACGTTCAGGAAGTTACGTGACGTAGCCCTCGAACAGAGAGACCCCAGCTCGTGTCAGATACCTACCGACCGGCGTGTGAGGCGCCCGTGCGCCGAGTCAGCGGGGAAAGAGGGCAGCACCGAGGCAGCGACGCCAGCCGCACACCGTTGGGGTGTCCTCTCCGACAGGGCGGCGAGCGTCTGCACCCCGGCAGTCTCCCGCCAGGCCACGGGGCGCCGCCTGGCCCGGGGCCCCGGTGGCCGAGGCCGGCTGCTGTTTCCAGGGGCCCCACGGAGCCCCTGAACCGTGAACGAAACCCCCGTGTGCGTGTTGCGTGACTTCCGAGCGTCGGATGGTTTTTCTCAGCAGCAGAGAGATGCTCGTGGTAAAAAGGAAGGCCTGTCAGCTTTCACTTCCTTAAGTGACTTCCTTCTGTAGGCTCAGAGCGTAAGGTCCGCGGCCCACGCCGCCCGGCACGGGGCAGGGCATAGACGCAGGCCAGAGATCTGAGTGCATGTGGGGCGGAAATGGATTCTCGCAGTTTCACGGGGCCCAAATCCAGATGTGGGCGGGCGGTGCTCCCTCCGGAGGCTCGGGGGGGGGGGGGGGGGGGGGCCTTCCCCCCCTTCCAGCTGCTGGCGGCCCTGGGTGTCCCTTGGCTTGGGGCCTGCCCCTCCGGTCTCTGCTCTGTCCTCATGCGGCTTCTGGCCTATGAGGCCTCTTCTCTTCTCTCTGACAAGGACACTCTTCGGTGATGCTATCTTCTGCGTCCTTGCCGTAACTGCAAAGACCCGGTTTCCAAATACGCTCGCTTTCTGAGGCTCCAGGGCGCCTGCATTTCGGGGTCACTCTTCAGCCCGACAGGCCATCTCTGGTCGGTCAGCCGGGCCCTCCTGCGGCTCCCTTCCCATCCCAGGCCGCCCACCGGGTCGGCGGAGGTGAACGAGGGTACAGCCCCGGGGTAGCCTGGGACTCCGGGATGGGGGCCTGGGAGACTGGTCTGGGGGCCTCATGGATGCACTTTGGGGTCTTGCTGGGCCCCTTGAGAAGTCACGTCGCCTCTCAGAGCCTCAGGGCCGCTGTCTTACAAGTGGTGTTTCACGAGGACAGGCTGAGCTCGGGTGTCAGTGCCTCCCGTGGCCCGGCCTCTTTAGGTCCTTAAAGCTTTGCTCTCTTCCCTGCAGTGGCTCCCCTGCCCCCCCGGAATCGGCTGCAGCTGCTGCACTGCCGATGGTCAGGCCCCTCGCAGCCAGGCGTAAGGCCTCTGGGCAGGCCAGGCCCCCGGGCTCAATGCTGCGGTGTGGGGACAAATGAGACCCATCTCTGGAGCTCAGAGCCGGTGCAGAGGGTAGATTCTCACTCGGCTTTGGACAGGCCTCTACCCAGAGGCTCCCTACCTGTCCCCTTGCTTTTCTGTCTCACCTCCCTGGACCCGGGGACAGGGTTGGGAGGGGAGAGGTCGCAGAGCTGGAAATGATGGGGTGGGGGTTTGAGGGATGAGTAGAAGTTCACTGGCTGGAGGAGGCCGGAGGAAGTGCAGTGTGTGGTCTGGGGATGAGAGGCGTGCTGTGAAAGCAGGGTTGGGACCCGCTCTGTCCACGACCTTGGGCCGGGATGAGCCCGGGGGGGTTCTGAAGTTAAGGAGGGGAACCCATAGGGCTGGCTTGGCCCGCCCAGAGCTGTGAGCACCCGGTGCTTAGGAGAGGCGGCTTCACTGCCCACACAGACTTCCCTCCACGGGGGCAGCTGGGCCGTTGCCAGGTCTGCTCATTTAAAACAATCTGGCAGAAACCTTGGAGTCTCTAGCCACCCCCCCACCCCCCCCCCCACCCCCGCTTCCAGAAATGATGCGTTTTAATCAACTTTTGTACTAGAATTCTCAATTCAATAACCGGCTCATTTAAGTGGAAACCAGGGCTCAGGTTCTCATGCCAAGCGATGTCCGGTCAGCGTGTCCCAGGGCACAGCCAGGGCCGGGTGCTCTGTGGGGCTGCGGACACAGGTCCCGGCCGTGGGGCGTTCTCTTTACAGTGGCCGGGAAGGTGAGCTCCCGCGTGAGGTCCAGGACTGGATCGGTCTCTCACTAGAGTCGCGGAATCTCAGTCTGTCGATGCCGGGAGCTTCCCTGCAGGCTGGCACCGGCCAAAGTTCTCAGGGTGGCTTGAGAATGTGGCTGCAGCTTGACCGAGCGTCTGCGCCCTGGAGCCTGCGAGCACGGGCCGGCACGGCATAGCCCAGACGCCTGTCGGGGGCTGGGAGACGCTGCCCACCTCGGGGCCGCTCCGGGATCACGGTTCGCTGGGTTGGAAACGTGCTCTGGGCATGCAGCTTTGCCCTTCCGGAGCTGGGAGGAACGTGGGTGTCGTCTGTCCCCAGGCCCCTCCGGCCCCACAGCGGGAGCCTGGGGAGCCCCCCCAGACCAGGATGCTTCTTCTCAAGTACCAGCCGGCAACGGGCCCAGCTGCCGGCCCTGAGCGCCCGGCCAGGGGCCCCGCGGTGGAGCAGTGTCCACGGTGGACAGGCCCGTGTGTCCCAGCGTGTCTTGACGTGTCCCAGAGACTGCCCCCAGCTTCCGGAGCCCGGCCAGGAGGGGCCTCCAGCCGTTTGCTGTGACACAGAGTCTCTGGCACCTGGCAGGGCGTCACTGGAGGGCGGGGCCATCACCCCTTATCAGCTGGTGACCTTGTAGCGCGTTCACTGAGGCCTCGGTTTCCCTGCCTGAGGAGTGGGGCTCACTGCTCCTCCCTGTACAAGTGGGTGAAGGGGTCCCGATGTTGTGCGTGTAGCACCGGGCAGGAGTGGCTGTCATTGCTTGTCACAACCAGCGTCGTCACCTGTGTGGTCCTGCCGGAGCCGAGCCCATAGTCGGGTGACAAGGCTTTCGGAGATGAAGTTTCAGGCCGGTAGCCCAAGGCCCAGAGAGTGCCGGGGGCTCCGGTCTGTGAAGTGGGGGGGGCGGTCGTGGTGTTGGAGGGTGTTCGGGGGGAGGAGAGAGGGCCCGAGGCTCCTCCCAGCATCCCGAGGCCCGGGGGCCATGCCCATTTTCCAGGTGTGGAGCAGGGCGTTTGGGGCTGACGCCACTCTGCCCTGAGAAAGGGGGTGCCTAGGACCCCGGCGGAGAGCGTCGGCATCACATTGAAGCAACAAGGGTTGACCTCAGGGGCCACCACCCCGGGCAGGTGCAGAGCCAGGATGGACCTCCGTGCTCAGACCTACAGGCAGGAGGAGTCTGAGCCTTCCTGGGGTCCCCCAGCCCTGGGTGGGGGGGAGGCAGGGGGCTTCTCTCCTGTCTGACTTTGGCCTTTCCGGGGGCAGGATTGGGGTGGCAGTGAGAACCACAGAAGGGGGCTTCCTTGGGTCCGGAGAGCGTGGGGGAGCCCCCTGTCCCCAGCGTCTTGGCAGCCCCCTGGCCTGGCAGCATTTCGGGAGGGGGGGAGGCAGCCACATGGGAAGAACGGAACCACGAAGCAGGTTACCGAGTGAGGAGCTGCCTCGTGGGGGGGGACGGGTCTGCTGATCGCCTGCTGTGCCTTCCACGGGGATCTAAACCCGGGCCCCGGAGCCGCAGCGTGTCACTGACCGTGCACGTGTGTGTGTTCACTGCCCAGGCTCCTGATCTACGGGGAATATTGCAGCCACATGGAGCACGCCCAGAACACGCTGAACCAGCTCCTCGCCAGCCGGGAGGACTTCCGACAGAAGGTCGAGGTAATGGCGGCTTGGCGGTTGGCCCCCCCGCTGTCCCTGCGTCTCCAAGGCTGCAGCTCACCGGCCCCTCGCTTGCCCGTTTTGCGGGAAGGTGGACGTGAGGGCACTGGCGGGATGGTGGTTGTTTTTCCTCGGCATTTTGCTGGGGTGGGGAGGGCAGGGGGAGGTGCAGCAGAGGCAGACCCCCTGGGGCCCAATCCGGCTCGGCGAGGGGCTGTGACTGAGCCCCTGTGCTGGCCTATGCAGACCCCTCGGGGACCCCGGGTGACAGACGTTTGCTGGAAGCCAAGGAGACCCCCTCTCTCGTCACCTGCCCCCACTCCCCGCCCAGGCTCAGGGCCAGTCTCTGGCAGTTGTCCACTTTCCCACGTGAGCCCCTCTCCAGGCCCCCTCCCCCTCCCCCTTGTCAGGGGCACCTGAGCTGCTCCCCGAGGCTGGGGGTCCCGTGGTGTATTTGGCCAGTCAAACCCTTTCCAGAGTGAATCCTGGCTCAGGGTCCCTTTGCTGTAGCGACACTGGGAAGGATGTCCCTTGGAGACGCATGGTGCCCCTGTGTGTCCGGGAAACCGGTGGGGAGCCCCTGGTTCCTGAGGGTGGCCCCGTGATGGTGTAAGCTGGCTTCCCTGGGGGTCTCTGGCAGACCTGGTCAGCGCCGGGGTCGCTCAGAATCCCAGAGCCCCGGCGTGGCCACTGCAGATTCCTGAGGCTGCAGAGAGGGCTGGGCCCCCCGCCTGCCTGCTGTGAGCCCCACCCCTCTTCTGCACACACTTGACTTGGGAAGGGGCTTTGGGAGACGCTGCCGGGCTGGGGACCCCGGCCAGGCCAGGACCAGACACTTGGCCCCAGTTCAGGGCTTAGTCTGCCCCCCACCGCGGCTGGGGGTGGGAGCGTTGGGATCGCGGTCCGGGCCAGAATGTCGGTCATCCCCTCGCTGCTCCCCCCGCTGCCCAGGAATGCACTCTGAAGGTCCAGGACGGGAAGTTTAAGCTTCAGGACCTGCTCGTGGTCCCCATGCAGAGGGTGCTCAAGTATCACCTGCTCCTGAAGGTGAGACGGTGTGCGAGCTCCACGGCCGCCCCCGGGGAGCGGGATTGGGGCCCGGTGGCCAGCAGGGGCGTAAATGGGGCCCGGGTGGGCCAGCGTCATGGAGAAGCCAGCAGGCAAATCTGTCCAGACGAGCTGTGCAGCTGTATTAGGAATGTTCATCACAGTAAACGTGCGAAGGGAAACTGGGATTGGAATCAGTAAGAGAACCGGGAAACCGAAACCAAAGAATGTCCTCGGACCAGGACTAGGAGATGGCCTGTTGATGCCTTGACCCAGACTCTGAGCTTCCTGGTAGGCAGGAGAGCAGTGGAAATAGGAAGCCCTTGTGCACAGACTCGCCAGAGAGACTGGTTTCTGTGCCGTGTGAGGCTCTTCAGTGAATCAGCCAGTTACCCTGCGGCCTTAAAGTCCCTGCCATTCTGCACAAGATTTGGGGACCCCTCACCCTAAGGCAGTGTGTCAACTGGGAGGGGCCTTGCTGTCTGTCTGCCGGGCTGGGCAGCCGAGCCAGAGCAGAGCCTGGGGCCAGGGGGGGGTGGCGCAGGGAGTCTGCCCCGAGGGTCTTGCTCTGTGCCCACACCCTGTGCCCGGTGGGAGCAGGCGCGGAGGCCGGCACCCCCGAGCGGTGACCCGTGACCCCTCTCCCACATGTCCAGGAACTCCTGAGCCACTCCGCGGATCGGCCCGAGAGGCAGCAGCTCAAAGAAGCACTAGAAGCCATGCAGGTGGGTGGGTAAACTGAGGCAGGAGAGGGGCCCGGCCAACCTGGGGCTGCAGGTACCCGGTCTGTGTCCTTTGACTGGAGTCGGGCTCACTCACAAGCCTTGTTCTGGGACCAGAGATGTAGCTTTTCCTGGAAAGACAAGAGGCAGAGCGGGGGCAGGGCGGTGGGTGGGACGCACCCATGGGCAGGGAGGGTGGGTAGAGGGAGCCTCAGGCACTTGCCCCAAGTGTCCAGATCCCTAACCTTGTCCGGCCCGCGGTGCCTTCCCTGGGCCTGCCTTCCTCCTGCTTCCCGACCGTCCGTCAGAGCTGTTGCCAGTTCCCAGGCTCTAGACTCGGTCTGGGCCATCTGGCCTGGGCTGCCCACTGCCCAGTCCTGTGGCTTTTGCTTCTGAAACGCCCATTCCACCCAGCCTCCCTGGAAGGAGAGCTCAGCTCATGCCACCCCCTTGCTCAAAAGCCTTCTATGGCTCCCAGTGCCCACCGAGTCGGGCTCAGGCTCCACGTCCGGGCACACAGGCCTCCACGGACACGCACGCCTAGCTTTGCGGCTGTGTTTGCCACTAATGCCTGAAATTCCAGGTGAGCGTGGCCACTCCCAGGCCAAAATGACGTTTCCCATCATTTTCTATCTCTGTTGGCTCAGGCTGGACCTTCTCCTTGTAACCTGGCTATGGCCTGTACATCTTTAGTCTTTGCAAGGTGACATTTCCCGGGATGATTGCCCCCCTCCCTCCCCCGCACACGGTTCTGACCCCTGGGGACGGCTGTCACCCCTTTTGTGCCCGTTGCCCCCGATCACGCTCACCTGGGTCCCCAGGCCGGGCACAATACCCAGCACGGGATGGGTCCCCTCAGCACTGCGGCTGGCCAGGGTCGGGGGACAGTACCCCCAGCACCTCCCAGGGTGCACACCTGACCTCTGTCTCCTCTGGGCTTTGGGCTTCCTTTTGCCTTCTGTCTCCATCTGTGGCTTCTACCCCGTCCCCTGGCCCTTGGGTGGTCTGTGCTGGGGGGTGTCGCTGATGAGCCAGGCCTATCCTGTAATGTTTCTGCCTCGGGGTCTCAGATTCTGCCCCGCCAGTGGGGTCCTTCTAGGAGCAGGCAGGAGGTGCTGGAGGCTGGATCCGGCTCCCCACCTCGGCCTGGCTCAGGGATTCCACCCAAGGCGGCCCGTCCCCCTGCTGGGCTTGGGTCTCTGGCCCCCAGTCAGGGCCGGCTGCCTGGATTGCAGCGGGCACCGCCCCCTGGTGGCCATTGGGAGGACAGCAGCACATGGACGGCCGGAGCTAGACCTCGGGGTCACCCAGTTCTGTGAGGCTGTGCGGGAGCTCGGGGCCTGCCGGGTGCCCACTTCCCGAGAGCTAAGAAGCGGGCTGGTCAAGTCTAGGTCACTGACTGTTTTCCTTTTGTCCGAGCTAGAAGGGGGTCGAGTGACAGGGTAGAGAGACACTGTCCTAAGAGGCAGGGACTTGGGGTTCTTGGCCCAGGGACACGTGCCGTTTGGGGTCAGTTTTACCTCTCCTGCCTTAGTTTACTCGTGTGTCACCCCCGTGGGGTCTCGAAGGTCTCCAGCTGCGGTGGCTGGCAGCCCGCCAACCCCTCCCCCGCCTCGTTGTTTTCAGGACTTGGCGATGTACATAAACGAAGTTAAGCGGGACAAGGAGACCCTGAAGAAAATCAGTGAATTTCAGAGTTGTATAGAAAACTTGGTAAGTGTAGCTGATTCTCCAAAGCGTGGAGATTAATTACGACCGTATACACGCATTTTAGAAATTACTTTCACGATCTTGATGTTCAGTATGCAGGTGGGTGAACACACTCTGTCTGTCTGTCCGTGCACACTTCACCCACCCCACACGCTCTGTGGGGCACGAAGGTGGCCCGCTTGCTGAGGGGCAGGGTCTGGGGAGGAATGGTATTGACCCCCCCCCCCCCCCCCCCCCCCCGCCCGGGGCCAAGGACCCCCTGGGGGCCCGCCCAAAGCCCAACGCGGGGCTCGAACTCACAAACCAGGAGATCGTGACCTGAGCCAAACTCGGACGCTCGCTTAACTGACGAAGCCACCCAGGTGCCCCGAGATCTGCTGAATGTTTAAACCAGGCTCTCTGCACCCCGACACTGTTGACATTTGGAAACATTCTTTGTTTTGGGGTCTGTTCCGTGCGTTGTAGGATTTCGAGCAGCACCCCTTGTCCGGGCACTCTGGGTGTCAGTAGCACCCCTCCCTTGGGGGGCCCAGACGTGGCCAGATGTCCCCCGAGTACAGAGTTACTCTGGCCGAGAACCACTTTCACTGTCGGGTCCCTGAACTGGGCACAGCCCGGGTGAGTCCGTCAGGGGCAAATCAACACAGAAACTTTTGCAAGAGCAGCCCCTGGATGCCTTTGGCCCGTCCGTCACCCACCCGGCCACCTGTACACACGTGTGGCATGGGACACGTTCCTGACGTGTGGTCAGCTGAGAACAGATGTTGCCAAACAGTGTTATGAAGCAACCCCACCTTTCTGTCTTTTCAGAAAGAGAAAAATGCCGAGGGCCGAGGAGGTGAAGGGTAGATGTGCCCCAGCCCATCGGCAGTGGTGCTAAGTGCCCAGCGGGGTCCTCCCCTGGGATCACCTGATCACCGATGTTTTGGGGTGTTTTTTAAAGAAGTTTTTACATGTGATTGATCGTGTTCCTTAAATAACAAAAATGAAACAGCGGTGCTGAGCAGCTTGGAGCGTCCCCTGGGCCTGGCACGTGCCCGGCCCTGCAGTTCTCCGGCGGACCCCGTCACCGGCAGGTGGATGTGGTCCGTCGGCTTCGGCACATCAGAGGTGGGACGCGGGCCGGGGCTGGCAGCCGCGTGGGTGCTCCCTCCCCCCCCCCCCCGCCCCGCTCCCCCCCCCCCAGGCTCTCCGCCTCGGCCCGGCAGCTCGTGCAGAATTCAGGAATCTCACAGAGAACCGGCCGTCGTAGCGCCACGGCCACGGCCCCGCCAACGGGCCGGAGCACTTCCCTCCTCCCCTCTCCGGCGTGGGTAGACCCTTCCTCTGTGAGCCACGCAGGGAACGCGTCACGACGCGCCCTCCCTGAATCAAAGCGGGGTGGAGATACAAGCCCAGCGAAATGAGATCTCGGCAGAGCGGAGAGGGCTTCCACTCGAGGCCTCTTCCTGTGGCGGACGCGGCACTGGCCCCCGTCTGATAGGCGCCGTTTGTTCTCTTCAGCTCGGTGTCCCCGGCCCTCCCTCCCAGGGCCCTGCTCTGGGCCGCACACAACAGCAGCCTGTTCCCGTTGCCCTGACCCATGCCGTCAATGGCTCCTTGTTCCCGCCGTGCTGAAGGGAGTGCTCCACGGGGCCAGGGGAGGGCCCGGTCCTCCCCCGCCATCCCTCCCACCCTGCCCCGCGCACCAGCCTGGAGGCACAGGCTCCCATCCCTCGGTTCTGCCTCCCGTGTCCGTGGGAAGCAGGCCCGCCTGGGCGCCCGCCCCGCTCCGGCGCTGGGGCTCACAGCCTCGCCCTCTCTTTCCAGCAGGTGAAACTGGAGGAGTTCGGGAGGCCGAAGATTGACGGGGAACTGAAGGTCCGGTCCATAGTCAACCACACGAAGCAAGATAGGTGAGCGGGCAGGGTGGCAGCCCGGGGTGGTCGGGCACCCGCTCCCCAGCGGGCTGGAAGCGGCTTTTCCCGGGGAAGGAGCGCGTGCCCGGTCAGCCCTGTGTCCTGCCTCAGTCGCTTCCTTCCTTCTCGTGAGACCGTCCACACCACACCAGCCAGTGGCCGCCCTGCCCGCGGCCGGCACTGGGCTGGGCTAGGCTAGGGGGCAGCCAGAGGCCCTGGCGCGCGAGCTCCCAGGCTCCCCGGGACCGGCGTGGGCAGCGAGGCTGCGCGAGCTCCCTGCTGCGTGACTGCAGGGGAGGGCTTAGCTTCGCACGGCCCCTGCTTGTTCAGAGCCCTCCACACCACCTACTCTGTGCGAGGCCTGGGGCTGTGGCTGGGGTCACGGTAGATAGGGATCCTGCCCCCACAAGGCTTCCGGTCTGGTGGAGGATGGAGCGTGGGGCCTCAGGACCCATATGACCCTTGGGCCATGGGGGCAGGTAGCCAAGGAGGGCTTCCTGGGGGAGTTGTATGGAGAAGCTGAGACCTGCCAGTGGGGGAGCGGGGGGCAGGGGGCGGTCAGAGATGGCAGGTGAGCCAGGCGTAGGGGTGGGGCTCCGGGTCGGTGAGGGATCAGCCCTCCTGCTGCCCACCCCGGCCGCACGCTGGCTGTCCGGGGCCTCGGAGCACGGGGCGCTGGCCGCACTGACGGGCCCCCTGGCTGCACTGCTGGGCCAGGTACTTGTTCCTGTTTGACAAGGTGGTCATCGTCTGCAAGAGGAGGGGCTACAGCTATGAGCTGAAGGAGGTCATCGAGCTGCTCTTCCACAAGATGACCGACGACCCCATGAACAACAAGGACGTCAAGAAGGTGGGCCCTGGGCCGCCTGGTGGCGGTGGCCGGCAGCCTTCTGGGCTGAGGGAGGAGTCGTGGGGAGGCCTTGAGAACGGCGTGAGCCGGGGCGGAGGTCAGCACTGATGCCGACTGGGTGGCTCTGCAGTGCGGACAGGGGCTTCCCTTCTGTCACCCTCTGGTCACTCTGACTTGTGAGGACAGCACGCTCACTCCGTGCCAAGTCCGGCATCTCCCTGGCCCTTTGACTTTTCTCGGGGCGGGGACGCCCCTGGGATCATGGTTCCCGGGTGAGGGGAATGCAGAGGGGCTCTGGAGAGAGCCAAGCTGAGACCATGGCCATCTGACTCCAGCCCACCTTCCCCCTGCAGTAAGCGGGCCTTCCCTTTGGAGGAGGGGTCCGAGCGGGCCTCACTGTGGGTCCTCAGACACGAAGACGAAGACGAGCCAGGGGGCTGTGGTAGCTGAGGCGGGGCTGTGGCTATGGGGGGTGGGGGTATGGCTTCTGGAGGGTGGGGTCGTGGCTGCTGGGGGTAGGGCTTTGGCAGCTAGGGGCGGGGCGGAACTGCTGGGGGTGGGACTTTGGCAACTAGGGGCGGGGCGGGACCGCTGGGGGTGGGGCTTTGGCAGCTAGGG